>NC_140208.1:12123622-12441122 GCF_965226575.1 Pagrus pagrus | reverse complement strand
CACAGTAGAAAAACACAACAGAAATACACAGTAGAAATACACAGTAGAAATGAACATCACACAGTAGAAATATAGAGCGCACAATAGAAATAGACAGTAGAAATACACAGCACGCAGTAGAAAAACAGCAGAAATATACAGTAGAAATACACAGAAATTACCATCACACAGTAGAAATACACATCACAAAGTAGAAATGCACTGTAAAAATAAACAGTAGCAATACACATTACACAGTAGAAATTCACATCACACAGTAGAAATACACAGCACACAATAGAAATACACAATAGAAATACACACCACACAGTCGAAACACACGGTAGAAATACACAGCACACAGTAGAAATACACAATAGAGATACACAGTACATAGTAGAAATACTAAGTAGATGTACACAGCACACAATAGAAATACACAGTAGAAATAAACGGCACACAGTACAAAAACACAGCAGAAATACACAGTAGAAATGAACATCACACGGTAGAAATACACAATAGAAATACACACCACACAGTCGAAACACACGGTAGAAATACACAGCACACAGTAGAAATACACTGTAGACATACAGAGCACACAGTAGAAATACACAGTGGAAATACACATCACACAGTAGAAATACACCGTAAAAATACAGAGCACAAGGTAGATATACATATAACACAGTAAAAAAATACACAGAACATAGTATAAATACACAGTAGAAGTACACAGCACACAATAGAAATACACAGTAGAAATACACGGCACACAGTAGAAAAACACAGTAGAAATACACGGTAGAAATACACGGTAGAAATACACAGTAGAAATACACGGCACACAGTAGAAAAACACAACAGAAATACACAGTAGAAATACACAGTAGAAATGAACATCACACAGTAGAAATACAGAGCGCACAATAGAAATAGACAGTAGAAATACACAGCACGCAGTAGAAAAACAGCAGAAATATACGGTAGAAATACACAGAAATGACCATCACACAGTAGAAATACACATCACAAAGTAGAAATGCACTGTAAAAATACACAGTAGCAATACACATTACACAGTAGAAATTCACATCACACAGTAGAAATACACAGCACACAATAGAAATACACAATAGAAATACACACCACACAGTCGAAACACACGGTAGAAATACACAGCACACAGTAGAAATACACAATAGAGATACACAGTACATAGTAGAAATACAAAGTAGATGTACACAGCACACAATAGAAATACACAGTAGAAATAAACGGCACACAGTACAAAAACACAGCAGAAATACACAGTAGAAATGAACATCACACGGTAGAAATACAGAGCACACAATAGAAATACACAGTAGAAATACACAGCACGCAGTATAAAAACACAGCAGAAATATATACAGTAGCAATACACATTACACAGTAGAAATACACATCACACAGTAGAAATACACAGCACACAGTAGAAATACACAGCACACAATAGAAATACACAATAGAAATACACACCACACAGTCGAAACACACGGTAGAAATACACGGCACACAGTGGAAATACACAGTAGAAATACAGATCACACAATAGAAATACACAGTAGAAATACAGAGCACGCAGTAGAAATACACAGGAGAAATACACATCACACAGTAGAAATACACAGTGGAAATACACATCACACAGTAGGAATACACCGTAGAAATACAGAGCACAAGGTAGAAATACATATAACACAGTAGAAAAATACACAGAACATAGTATAAATACACAGTAGAAGTACACAGCACACAATAGAAATACACAGTAGAAATACACGGCACACAGTAGAAAAACACAGTAGAAATACACGGTAGAAATACACAGTAGAAATACACGGCACACAGTAGAAAAACACAACAGAAATACACAGTAGAAATCACAGTAGAAATGAACATCACACAGTAGAGATACAGAGCGCACAATAGAAATAGACAGTAGAAATACACAGCACGCAGTAGAAAAACAGCAGAAATATACGGTAGAAATACACAGTAGAAATGACCATCACACAGTAGAAATACACATCACAAAGTAGAAATGCACAGTAAAAATACACAGTAGCAATACACATTACACAGTAGAAATTCACATCATACAGTAGAAATACACAGCACACAATAGAAATACACAATAGAAATACACACCACACAGTCGAAACACACGGTAGAAATACACAGTACATAGTAGAAATACAAAGTAGATGTACACAGCACACAATAGAAATACACAGTAGAAATAAACGGCACACAGTACAAAAACACAGCAGAAATACACAGTAGAAATGAACATCACACGGTAGAAATACACAATAGAAATACACACCACACAGTCGAAACACACGGTAGAAATACACAGCACACAGTAGAAATACACTGTAGACATACAGAGCACACAGTAGAAATACACAGTGGAAATACACATCACACAGTAGAAATACACCGTAGAAATACAGAGCACATGGTAGAAATACATATAACACAGTAAAAAAATACACAGAACATAGTATAAATACACAGTAGAAGTACACAGCACACAATAGAAATACACAGTAGAAATACACGGCACACAGTAGAAAAACACAGTAGAAATACACGGTAGAAATACACAGTAGAAATACACGGCACACAGTAGAAAAACACAACAGAAATACACAGTAGAAATACACAGTAGAAATGAACATCACACAGTAGAAATACAGAGCGCACAATAGAAATAGACAGTAGAAATACACAGCAAGCAGTAGAAAAACAGCAGAAATATATGGTAGAAATACACAGTAGAAATGACCATCACACAGTAGAAATACACATCACAAAGTAGAAATGCACTGTAAAAATACACAGTAGCAATACACATTACACAGTAGAAATTCACATCACACAGTAGAAATACACAGCACACAATAGAAATACACACCACACAGTCGAAACACACGGTAGAAATACACAGCACACAGTAGAAATACACAATAGAGATACA
The DNA here is from genome assembly GCF_965226575.1 of Pagrus pagrus. Classification (NCBI taxonomy): domain Eukaryota; kingdom Metazoa; phylum Chordata; class Actinopteri; order Spariformes; family Sparidae; genus Pagrus; species Pagrus pagrus. Next base: position 12,438,112 of record NC_140208.1, on the reverse strand, counting down.
CAGTACATAGTAGAAATACAAAGTAGATGTACACAGCACACAATAGAAATACACAGTAGAAATAAACGGCACACAGTACAAAAACACAGCAGAAATACACAGTAGAAATGAACATCACATGGTAGAAATACAGAGCACACAATAGAAATACACAGTAGAAATACACAGCACGCAGTACAAAAACACAGCAGAAATATATACAGTAGCAATACACATTACACAGTAGAAATACATATCACACAGTAGAAATACACAGCACACAATAGAAATACACAATAGAAATACACACCACACAGTCGAAACACACGGTAGAAATACACGGCACACAGTGGAAATACACAGTAGAAATACAGATCACACAATAGAAATACACAGTAGAAATACAGAGCACGCAGTAGAAATGAACATCACACGGTAGAAATACAGAGCACACAATAGAAATACACAGTAGAAATACACAGCACGCAGTACAAAAACACAGCAGAAATATATACAGTAGCAATACACATTACACAGTAGAAATACATATCACACAGTAGAAATACACAGCACACAATAGAAATACACAATAGAAATACACACCACACAGTCGAAACACACGGTAGAAATACACGGCACACAGTGGAAATACACAGTAGAAATACAGATCACACAATAGAAATACACAGTAGAAATACAGAGCACGCAGTAGAAATACACAGGAGAAATACACATCACACAGTAGAAATACACAACACACAGTAGAAAAACACGGTAGAAATACACAGTAGAAATCCAGAGCACACAATTGAAATACACTGTAGAAATACACATCAGACATTAGAAATACACTGTAAAAATGCAGAGCACACATTTGAAATACACATCACACAGTAGAAATATACTGTAGAAATACACAGTACATAGGAGAAATACACTGTAGAAATACACGGCACAGATCCAACTATGAGATAAAAAAAATGTCCATACAGAGGGGCGCCAGCACACTCCAAATGGCCCGAAACACGCTCCTGAACACCCGCTGGAGGAACAATTGAAAATTTTTACCCCTAACACTCACCTCTGATCCATCCCATTCACTTTGCAGGCCCGCCTCCAACCCTGCATATTGCATATTTAATCGTGGAGGTGAAACACACTTAACATAGCTAACAGGTTAACAAGTTAACTGTTTTATCTTGATTTATGGCTCGATGTCCTTCCTGATGTTGACAATCCATCATTTTCTCAGTTGCTGATCGATCATGAAGCAGTGAAATGTTTTTTACATTACAATATGAAACACAGCAGCACAACATCATCCCGGCATTCCGGCTTCACACCCTGAGCGTGACATCAAAGTAAAATGGCCACCACGTGGATATAATCTATTGTTTCCTCTCTTGCACAAAGCGCTTAAGATGTTATTCCTGCACCGCTCAGTAAAGAAGCTTTGGCCAAAATGTCCTATTATAATGAAAACTGCAGTAAGATTTTGAACTTAAGAACATCTTGTTCTTGAGCTCTAACCTCCGTCTAAAACTCTCACTTCCTGTTGGTTGGATAAACAGACCCGATGTAGTCATTAGTCATGAGAGAGAAATGCAGATGAAAGTGGGGGGGAGGCAGATAAAAGCTTTAGCTCAATTACAGACTGCGAGAGTCCAAAAAGTTTTCCACATATTTTCTTCTTTGGTACTAAAACAAATTAGCATTTTGTTTTTCACTGAGGATGAAGGAAGTGTTTAGATGCTATTCCGACTAAAGAGGTTGTTTTAAACCCCCCTCATCACACCGGATCCTCGAGAGATCTCATTAACAGAGCACAAGGATCCTTCTCCCTCGTCAAAGTTCATCACGATAAAGGTGGGGGGAACTTTTAAACTGTTAACCACATTACAGTGAATTGTTTCACTTGAAGTCTGAAAGAAGAGCGGACCATTAAGCTGCAGAATTACCAGGTTTTAAAACTCTCGCACTTAATTTGATGACTGCATAATTTTGCATTAAGGAACTCAACGGAGGGTGCCACAGCGGTGGTGATATTTGAAACTGAGCGCTCCTCATTACCCAAAATTAGCGGACTGTACCTGAGAGTAATATTTTAAACAGTTTCTGGAAGGAAGGGCACGCCTGAGCCACTGTTATTGATTCAGCTAAATGAGCTGATTATGTCGCTGATTGCCGAGTCCACTGTGCTTTATTGGAGGAGAAGGTAGACTGAACGCGGCTCATTAATCGAAGACACGGGCACAAAAGATTTGATTTGTGGCTGAAATTATGTCCATCGTGTTCATGTTCATTCATGCACCAGGTAAATAAGTCATTATCAAATTTATTAATCGTACCTTTTCTTTTTCTACATCAAAACGTCTTCTGTGGAAAAAGGACAAAGCATAAACTCCAACTTTGAATTCAACACAGTTGACTTGTGACTGCAGTGGGACCCAAGGTATGTAAAAAGACAAAAAAACAAGTGTGGTGTAAAGTGAAGTGTGTAGCAAATAAAGATATTTTCTTGACAGTGGGTATAAAAATCTATTTGAAAGTAATAAATATATTAAAAAACATTCAAACTTAAATGGCATTCAACTTGAAGAGGGACTTGTTTAAGACTCAAACCACAAAGTTCACGCATGACTTCCTCTGTTGCACAATGCCGTCTAGTTATTGACTCACCAAAGACTAACTTGCCATCAACAGTTAAGTAAAAGGGAATAAAGAGGTTTTGGAGCAACCGTGCACTCCTGCATAAAGTAGCTCTGCTCACTTCAGGAGAAAATGTTTGTGTTCTGGAAAAATGACATTTTGCTGGGAAAATTTAGTTAGTTTAGTCGCAGCTTTAAGTTTCTTTATATTCAGTTTGACATTTTGTTTAACGACAACACTGTGCTGATGGTCTGGTCAAGTTTGGGCCCAAACATCACATTGTTAGGGTTCAGAAAAGATTCTGTCACCACAAACACCGCTGGAAATTGTCCCTGAACTGATATCTTTGGCAAAGATCCTTTATTGGTTTTGAGTGGGAAGATGCCTTACTCGGGACAGAGTTGAGAAACGGAACTCTTTTTGTAACTGTAGAGTCTTTTTAGTGAATATTATTTAAACTTTCCTAACCCTAATCTACAAAAAACAAAACAAAAAAAAAACAAAAAACAACCAGGATCAATCTATTGCTGTAAAAACCTCTGGTCAGAAGAATTTGAAAATGTAAAATACAGTTGTCAGGTTCGAATGATCTATTGATCGGAGGACAAATCTAATAATAATAAAAAAAAGAAGTAAAAAGTTGAATCAAAAACTGAGTCAGATTTGTATTTTTATTGTGATCGTGATATATGACAAATGAACCAACTCTCATCCATTTAAAAATTCAAGTAAATAAACAAACGTTCACTTGACAGCCACATGATGACACAGACGGTGGATGTTGAAGGGTTTACTGCTCATCTTCTGGAAACAACAGTGTTGCAGATGACACGCAGCCCACAGTCAGCTTACACATACAGTATGTCAAAGTCAGTGGATATAATGAATACACCAGAGGACTCTCTGAAGAATGATTTTACAAAGTTTCAAATTGTCAGCTTTTGTCCACATTTATGAAAACTCACAAAATAAAAGGCATCAAAACATTCTACTGTGAACATGCCAGAATTATGAACACTATACTGAATATTTTACACATAAAGTAAAATATTTCTTTATGTATCCACATATGTTTGAGTACAATTAGGGCGGTAGAGAGTTTATACTCTCCCACAATGAAATAAATAAAAAAAGAACACTTAAAACTACTTACAGGAAATTATACATAAACAACAATAACAACAGAGAAGTGCCAACCAGGGCTTCACATTAAAATAAATAACATCCAAACACACATTTGTCTCAGGTTCAACACGTTAAGAAATGTTACATTCAGAAATGAGGTCTACAGGTTAGAAAGAAGATGTGAAGAAGATTATATGAACTGATTAAAGATTTTCTACTGAACAGAAAATGTCCCTTCCTGTTTAAAGTCGGTGTGGATTTCATGATGACACTTTAATCCTGCACGGTGGTTGTGAGTAATCACCAGTTTCGATATCGGATTTTTTTTTTTGCATAATCGTATTTCGATTATAACAACAAAAAGCTGGAATGGCTGAAAGGGTTATAGTGAGACCGTGTTTTGGTTTCCACCTCCGTTACCATGAAGCATCGCTCTACCGCCCTACCAAAACATCGTCTTCATGTGTGAATGACATCAGTTTTTAAACAAGTCAAGGTCAGGAGTTAAAACCTAAAGGCTGAAGTGACAGAACTTCACTATTGCACTAAAATTCAAACATCATAACTTGGCACTGAGCAAAGTTTTCTCTAAAGACAAATGAAAATAAAAGGACAACAGTCAAGTTGTTTTAGTGGACTGTGGCTACATTTGCTAAATTGCCACTAAAATGAAAGTCTAACATTTAAATTCATATTATACTTGGTGTCTTAACATTATTTTTTCACCGTTTGCAGGTTTTAGGGAGCTTGCTAACAAGTTTTATGTTGAACCTGGGTTAAAAAATTGGAAAAAGGGTTAAAAAAAAACCAAAAAAAAAAAACTTCATAACAGCTTAATTTATTCTAAATCCCAATCCCTAGTTTGAACAGAAGCCGAGCTTGCAGCTATTTTTTTTTTAAATCTCGTGATCACAAGTTAAGTGTGTAGTGATCATGAGAAAACGAGCTTTGTTATCGAGATCAGGAGAAAACATATTCTGAATATCTTGTTCTCTTCCATCTTGTGAATCAAGAAATCAGCTCTTATTTTCAGAATAACAAAATAAATTAACCCATTGCCATGAGGAAACAGGCTCTGTTACGTCGAGATGTCGAAAACATTATCGTGTGATCTTGAGATGAAAAAGAAATGCAAGCGTAACCGTCCTCAGCTCCCATATTTAACCACAGTGGGTCAGCAACACTTTTAGTTAAACACAAAAGTGATTTCCTTCAGATGGGAATTAAAGTTGTCAATTGTCATTTTACTGTAGATTTAAAAAGCTTAGTGGGCTCCTCGAGGATCAGCGTGACTCCACTAGAGAGAAGAACTCTATCCATCTATATATATAAATACCTGAAATGCCAGATAAAACCAAGCTATCTTCTAAAGAGAGGAAAGAATATATGGAAATGTTACACATCCAAACAGAAAAAAGGGGGAAATTGGCCCCAAATAGATCAATTTCTGAGAGCAAATTGAAATGAGCAGTCAGAAGAAATAAAGAAAAGTCTACAATTATTATGGACAATCAATTAATACTAATAATCTATAAAAGATACTGCATTTAAAATCAAGGACAGTAAATTGCCGCTAATAAAGTTTTTGACGTGGCCATTTTAGTTTGTTAAACAATCCGAACATTTATCTTGTGTCCTTCCTCAAAACTAAACTCATAACTGGGCTGAAATTAAAAGTAATAAATATGATGATCAACAAACAAACAAAAACATTTCGACCATCTCATAACAATCAAGTCTCTTTGACACTAAAACACTGAAGATGACAGTAAAAGGAAAAACAAATGTGCAAAATGCTGTTTGAAGAAGACAAGGCTGTTTTTCCAAAAATATCTTAGTGCTGAGATCATCAGGAAGGAGGAAACTGACTGAAGTACTTGTGGACTATGACGACAGAGCTAAAATACTTTGTGAAACGTGCCGCAGATCTTCCTCAGAGACACAGCTACAGATTTACCAAAAGTTACAGGCAGTGTTGCAACAACATTGCACACCTTCACTGCCTAACATGCTGCCCACGTCTGGTCACCATCAGAGACAGTAGTGTCCAAGAAACCGCCTAAAGCATTGCTGCTCCCATTACAGAACATCCTAAGTTGTTGCCTCTGTGCGAGCGATGCCCAACATACAGTACTGTGAAAGTGGAACAGAAAGAAAAGAAACCAAACAAGCCAGCTTGTCAGCCTCCTCCACAATGCCCTCGGCCAGAGGAAGAAGAGAGAAGAGGACCGTTTCCTGCTCTCATACGTCTCTCCTTCCATTTTCTCTGAGCAGAACTCCCTCCGTCTGCTGTGAGCTTCCTTTGTGTTATAAAAGGGGAGTAGTTTTACAGACTTTGAACCAAATACATGTCATATGTGATATACATTTTAGTTGTCCTTAGATCAACTCTTAAAAGAATTGTGGCTCACTAAACTCATTCTATCTTTAGGTGGCATTTTTGGGACTTAAAAAACTGGCACGTCTAAAGAAAAAAACCTTTCTTTGGACAGTTTCCTCCAATACATATTTATATATATATATATATATCTGTCGAGAATGTGTTTTTTAATGTCCCTAATCGCATACCTAATGACTTCAATAACAGCAGCTGCCCCTGGACTCCCTGTGGAGCCACACTACGACCAATTAAACCGAGACGAGCCGGAGCTCCCTGCCCACGCGACCATCACTGCTCTAAAGCGACTGCTCATTCAACCAAGCAAAAAGGGCTGAGCATCTGTCACCTTCACACACTAACGGGGGGCTTGGACTTGAATCCTGTCCTAGCACCAGACAGAATCAGACTCCATCAGCATATCCCAGAATTCCACGCTGCGTAGGACCCAGAATCATCCAAGTTTTAGAATCAGTCAAGCCAAGTTTTCACTCAGCCGACTCATTTGTGGATCTTCCAGTTCCTGAGGAGGTGAAGCTTCCAGGCTGGGGGGGTCAGAGAGGAGGTGGGCAGGTGGACAGGTTGGAGGTGCCCCCTGAAGGAGGAAGAAGAGGGGGAGGAGGAGGAGGAGGAAGTGGCCTGTAGGAACCTTCCTGCCCCCACCCTGCCCTCTGCCACCCACGCCTTCAGACCCGCAGCTGCAGACAGATACCCTGCAGAGGAGCACGGATAAGAGCGTTAAAGGCTTCACCAGACTGAGGCATAAAAACACAACATTTAGTCACATCATAATGAATCCTTACCACGCTGCAAAGTGAGACCATCTGTTAAATATAACGGATGAAATGTTAGATTATATGAGGTGGAGATAATAGACCATTCAGGACTGTAGAGTACGTTGCAACAAACACAAGTCGTACTGGGCTACACACTAATGGTGAGTATTTGTCAGCTGCCTACACACAATGTTTGTCCACATTATGCATCTTTCAATCTTTAGTATTTGTTCTAAATGGAACAGATTCATCCACACAGGTGGTATTGCCTTGTTGCACTGGCACTTACGTTTGCAAAGGACAAATGTAAGTTTCCTGATGTGTGCTTGAAGTAACACGTGTTGCTCGCTGTTGAGGTTTCGAGGTAAACTGGTTTGAAAATAGACGATTATTATACCATGTATATTTGCTATTTGCAGTACTGATTTCTATTTTCCATTAGTTTTATTAAAAATAGATTTATTTCAAGTTTTTATGAAGTTTCATGTCAGGACATAATATTTTGTGAAATTATGATAAAACGTTGGTTCAACTAAAACCCCTTTCTGTTCTCATTCTGTTAAGGGTCATTGTAACTGATAATAATGATGATAATTGTGTTATACCCAATGCCGCCATACCCTGAAACTGACATATTTTCACACATAGTTATTGTTAAGTAAAAAATCTCATGCCACTGCATCCCTACTTCCTCTTTATGGACTGTATTTTCTGCTTGTGCAGTTAAAAAAAACAGGTAAGTTGCGACAGGTGGGAAATAACTGGGTCGTGTTTTGGGGCTAATACATTACGCGATATCGGATCGTAGCATACAATGTGTACTCACCATTACCTGATCTAACATTTTAAGTTCTATTGAAAATTAGGAACAATCCTACCTAACCCCAAAATGGAAAAAAATGACTTTGACCATCATTTTTTTCCAGTTGTGAGAAGAAAAGTGAGTCTCATGCACTACTAGCACTTCAATAAAATCCCCAAATTCATGTGACATACTCGACGTTTGTGATGTTAGATGTTAGAGACAACATACGGTACCTCTGTTGCCTTTCCATGCACAGACAGCAGGCAGAGTGTGAGCCTCACTCCTGGAGCTCTGTCAGAGCCACACAGCATGCAGCTCTATCATCCTTACTCTGGGCCGGGCCGTCCACGCCGCCGCCGCCGGTCGTCATGCTGCGGCTGCGGCTGGTCAGCTTCTTCAGCTCACTGGCAAAGGAAATGACTTTCTTTTTCTCTTCCCGCACCACCTGGAAGCAGAAACAGAGTCATGCTACTGCAAAATATAAACAGACGGAATGTGCATTTAGTTTTTTTTTTTAAAAAGACACAATTTATCCTTTTTGTATCTAAACTTTTTTCGAGTGCTTCAATGTTTTCTCATACCCACTTCCTCACTCTCTCGGTCTTAATTATTTAAAAAAGCAACTTTAAAAAGTACTTAATAAATCTTTATTTAACAAGGCAGCTCATATAAACACATTCTTATTGTCTTGAGTGTGAAAAGAATGGTTGGCTCATAAATAAAATAAATACTGACAGACATTCAACATAAAAACACAAGAAAAAGAAAAGCAGACTCACGGTAACACTGCATATGGACACAGCAACAAAGCACGCACAAAAGTTAACAAACAAGCAAAGCAGCATCAGGTTAGAAGCACATACAACACATCATGCAGGTGTTAAAATACAATGGCAAGCACACAACAACATGGATTAATTGAGATGTGAATGAACAGTGCGTTAGATACAGAGGCGAGCACATACAAAGGTAAAACATGAAGGCGTTTGTTTAATAATTTTAAGTGTTTTTACGAAATTACAAACAGGACAGTAAACTTGTGAAGTGTCTAGCACTGAAAACCAGTCGGCGTGTTTAGAGCTACCTGCTCTTTGAGTTTAAGAATGAACTTCCCCGCGCCCCGCCAGCGGCTCTGAGCCTGATAGACACACTCCTGATCCAGCAGCACCCGCTGCAGAGGCTTGGAGGTGGAGGACTTCTTCGAGCCGGCGTCCTTTGTCACTTCCTCCACCAGGACGTAGTCACATGGATTCGGGTTGGATAGAATACTGTTGGAATACTTGGCCTTTGACAAAGTCTGGACAGGACGGAGAGAGAATTCAGCCACTTCGAAGTTCGTATACACTTCATGTCTTGCAAAGTAACAGCGGTGTATTCTTGACTCTCCTCACCTGCTGTATGACGTCCTGAGCAGAGCTGCAGCGCGGGGCCTTGATCACAGTGTGAGGCTGCTCTGGTGAAACTTCATGGACCTGGACAAAGAACATATCGTCCTCTACTCCTCCTCCCCCTCCTCCTCCTCCTTCTCTCCCTCCAGCAGTCACCTCCTCCTCTCCCTCCAGCACTGTGTTCTTCTCATTTAAGTTCTACAAGGACAACACCACATAGTAACGGTAAAAACATGTTGCAGGACCCTAGACGTAAGCCAGCATTTGATATTTAATGGCAGAAAATGTTTAATAAACCATTCATACCTATTAATAAGTGTTTTTTATGACAAAGCTACTCTCACATTTATACCAATACTTCGATGAATGCCTTTGGGAGAGGACTTATACAAAACAACCACAAGGGGGAGCCAGAGTCCACATGATAGCTCGCACAAGAAAGTGTCTCAGGAAGTACTATTATGTGATACAGTAGTAATGAAAGGTAGTTTTAACAGGTAATATTAACAAACACATTCAGATTAAAGTGCTCTGATCATTCAACAGATCAAAGTTAATACCAATAAAACAGACAAAATTCACAGCTCCATGTTTGCCGATAAAAAAAATCCACTCTGAGGTCAGTATAAATGTAGGTGTCTGTGTACCTCCTCTCTGGTTTTGAGGACGATCCTCCACACACATCCCTCCTCAGTGTTCCAGCTGGACACCACTCTGACCACCTCCTCTTCAGGCCCCAGAGGACGATGCTGAGCACAGCGCTTCACCTCGCTGCGCTCCTTCAACAGAGGGACCTTCTCTTCGCACAGGAAGTACTCTGATGGGTTTCCCGTTGATGCTACGACCTGTGGAGGAAGTGAGAGGAGACACATTATATACGACTGAGGAAAAATCCCCAAGAAATGGCCTTGGTCTTATGGTCTTATTTTCTGAAGTATTTATTTCTGAAGTACTGACTGTTTCCAGTAGCTGTCTGGCGGTCGTCTGCTCTGTGACACAGAACACAGTGAAGGGCTCAGGACCAGGAGCTCCATACACCGTCACCCTTTGCTGCTGTGACGCACGTTTCTCCTCTGAACTGAACAGCTGTGGAGAGAGCAGGACAGACGTGACATTTCTGCTTTATAAGTCTGTTTTCTGCTTAGAGAGCATTTTCAGTGGGAGAAGATCCTTAACTAAAGTAAAATATCAGTACTGCAAGTCCATAAATAAAGTACTGCATTCAAAACCTTACCAGAGTAAAACAATGTGAGTATTATCAGCAGAATGTACTTAAAGTATCAAAAGTAAAAGAACTAATTCTGCATTAAAATGGTCAGAGTTTTATTATTATATATGATGTTTTTGGATTTTAATAATGTTGAATTCATGTGTTGCATTAACTGCTGTAGATGTTTAGGGTCCTAATTTGACCTACTTTATGTACTATTCGGTAGTTTACAGCAATGCACCATATCACCAACAGCCCGTTTTCTGCTTTGTGACAATGCATTTTCCAGCTAATCTAAGAGGGTTTTAAAATTGTTTATTTTGTTTATTTATGAATGTTCTCAACACATAAAGGAACACTTCATCCTTCAGTTCATCACAAACATTCAAAATCACCACATTTGGTGGAAACTAGAAACTAAAGTTGTCAGACAAATGTAGTGGAGGAAAAAGTACAATACTCACTTTATGCAAGGATGAAGTTGCATAAAATGGAAATACTCAAGTATAGTACTTAGTAACATTCCACCACTGGCATTTTTGCATTACCATCGACTCTATTTAAAGAATAACAAAAGCTGATGCCTTTAAGCAGGTTTACAGGCTTTAAAGGTATAGTGCAGTATTAACACTGCAAGAGCACAACTTGAGGCAATGACAAGTCTTACCAGTGATGAGGGAGTAGCAACTCCTGAGGGACCTTCCTCTATTCTGCGGCTGTAAATGAACAAGCTCGACACTTCGAGAGATTCATTATGTTGTGTCCTCAACTGGACGTGTCTATAACCTGAAACATAACAAGAAGAACATAGATTTTTACACTGACACATGACAAGACACAAGCCTCTGTTGGTTAGTAAAACAGATCTCACTCAAGTTTATCTTTTGTTATCGCTCAAGACATTTTCATAGATCTTTTCTGGTATTTTTCTGAACTGAAGGAATCTGAGCACATATGTTTCCACTGCAGATGCTAACTGATTTTTTTACAGGTGCTCATGCTGACTCTGGTCAGAGCAAACTCCCATCTACAGCTTCGAAGCATCCTTTCTTGACGTCTCATCTGTTGTGTCGTACCTGGCTTGAGGGCCTTCAGAGGCAGTGTCCTCTGTGCTGTAGTCTGGGAACTGTTGTTCTCCACGACGGCAAAGCGCAGGAAGCACATCTCTTCAAAGTGCATGGTGAACTGAAAGTGCTCGCTCCACATGGGGTTGAGGGTGTTGCGGTGGATGGGTTTGGTACGGAAGTGGCAGCTGTCGACGGGCATGCCAAGAACATCGACCTCGAGACAGGGGCTGCCGGCGGTGTTACCGGGACAGACGTTCTGACCAGAGATGATCTGAGAGAAGACAGGAGAGGTGTGGTGATTAATGAGTCACACCATGTGTGAACAAAACTCTCAGTTAAGATTCTTTTTTACACGGCATTGATCTTGTTTTCAGGCCATTGGATGAAGCAGGCTGGAGAGGCCAAACAACAGTGAAGTCACTCTGACCTGCCAACTAAAACTCAGTCTCACCTTCTTTCAGTCTCTTTCTCACACACACATACAGACTAACACACAGGTTTTATGAGTGTGACATCATCCTTCTGTTTATACTGCTGGTTTGACCAGATCAGTGTTCATGTTACTTGTGAGATCTTCTGAGAGCATGAGAGTGGATTATCTGAACCTAACAGATGATCAGGAAAGTCAGTGGATAAACACATCTTTTCCACTGAGAGTGCCAAAATCAAAGCTAAATAAATAAATAGTTCAATATATAAATGTATGTAAGTGAATAGCAACTAGGTAAGTGTACAAGTTGTTGACATGAAGTGTTTAATTGTGTTTTCAAGTGTCATGTATGGAAGACTGAAACAGCCAAAATGAAAATTTAATATTATCTTTGGTGCATTTGATGGCATATTTTATTTTTTCAAGCTATTGATTTAGTTTTGGATTTTGGCTGTTCCAGTCCTCCATACATGACACTTGACTTCGCTTGTCTTTACAGCGAGGATGCACAGAAAATGTACCGTTTACACACATGTAGCTTTCATTGCTCATTTCCACAAACAATGTGCAGTGAGTGACACAGTGATGAAACGCACAGACAGAACAATAAATACAGTCGGTGAAGATGGAGGGGGGACGTATTGCATTGCAGAGCTTTTATGAGTTGCTGTTCTCATTCACTGTTATATTGAATTAACTGGGTGGTCTGGGTGGTTCATAACTGTCAAACAGGGAAAGCGTACACAGACCACTTCACAATAAAACTGTCCAAACACACCTTAATGGGCCTAATATGAGTACTTAGGAGTGTGTGTTTGGAGGAATGTCCAGTCATAACATCAGTGCAGTCATTGCAAGTATGCTAATACAGAATTTCAGAAACTGCACCAGCATGCAACAAATATTTTGGGGCAAATCAAACACTTGTAGCTCTGATTGATGAAAGAAAGACATCGACAAATACACTAATAGACAGGAAGCTATAGGTGTGAGGATAAAAGTGTAGAGGTTGGACTATTAAGGGTTAAGTGATCTTCCTCTCCACTCCATTACTCACAGTGAGGGAATAGACGGCGGGGCTCATTCTCTCCACGTCCCTCTCCATCGGACAGAACTGCTGATAGAGCGGACAGCTACGGTCCCACAGCACTGCTGGCTTCAGGACGTAGCCGCAGCCCCCGTTGGCCTCAAACAAGGCGGAGTTCAACTGCATGGGCAGGTCTGTGAGGGCGAAGGAAAGGACAGGAAAAGGGATTGAGATAAAAGCATCAAAAATAGCTAGAACTAAAAATTCAAACTTCACCTTGAGGGTATTAAAGACAGATTATCCAGCTTGAATATTGTTAAGTGCAGTGATTTTTCCTGTTTGACCAATTTGAATTTTGAGTGTCGTATAAACAAATCTTGCACATCTGAGTGTACATAACTGGGTGATCATGTAAACTTTGATTCCAAATGGAAAAAAAACATGATTTGAGAAGCAGAGACAGAGAAAACATGAGGGGAGGAGTGAAATAAAGAAAAGTACAAAGAAAGGAAGGGAATAATATGATATATAATATGCCTTTTAGAGAAAAATAGCTTAATCTTTAAGAGCTCAGACAGCGAACATAGACGTAAATTGAGAGAAAAAGGAGCAGTGGCGCACTATTTGGCGTAATAAAAAATCATTATCTGTTACTTTTTCAAAGATATAACACAAACAGACTCCTCATACTGAACAGCACTCACTCACTTAGATTTGAGGCCTTTCAGACAATTTCAAGGCTTTGCAAAGTTGTAAAATAAAAAAAAAACATTTTAATGCGGTAGAGGCCTCTGAGTAGAACTGAATATACTCCTAAGTCATCTCCTGTATCTTTCACCAACTTAAAATAAAAAAGAACTTAGTAGTGTTGTTTGCTTGTGAGTGAAAAACAGCATCTCTCCAAGCCATCCTCACCATCAGTCTGATAGTTCAGTGCCACCAGCTGAATCCCGTGCAGCCAGAACAGCATAGGGTTTGGGTTTGTCGAATCGATCCTGGTGGCTGCTGGGTAAGTCCTGAGCAGCTGGCACGCCGTGTGCTGGATCAGCTTCTGAGAGTAACGCCGGCAGAGGCGCTTGGCGGCGTTCTCGTTGACGGAGGAGATGTGGTAGCACTTGGGCGTGCGGATTATGGCGCTGAGAGAGGTGGGGGGGTTGAGGATCGGAGACGTCTGCTGCTCCTCCCAGCTCAGCCGCTCAGCGCCACCTAGAGGGAGGACAGAGAGAGACGGAACGTGTGATTCCTCAATGTGATTCTTGCATTGAGTGATGTGGTCCTACATAAATGCAATTTCAGTAGGTTCCATGTCATGTGACCCACCTGTTGGTATCAGTTCCCTGGTCACATTTAAAAACTCCTATCTTTCCAAAGGTGAGTGCACAAACTGTACGCTAGCCTTTGCCACCTTTGTCTGGAAACATTTCTGGTAAAAACCATCAGTAATTATCCCGATTTGTTTTATTTATTTTATGCTATTCTGTATATCTGTGAAACACATAAAAAACTGACAATGCATATATTGATACATCTTCTTTCCATTAAGACCCCTAGCACCTGCGTACCTTTCCCAGGGGTGCGGTTCTGGGTCGTGACCTCCCCTGTTGCGCTGCTTCGAGCGGGAGCTGTGCCAAATATGGACTTCCTGCTCTTCCCCCGGTCCTTCCCTCTGCCAGAGCCGGCCGGAGACAGTGTGGAGAGGCCTGTGTTCCCAGACAGAAGAAAGTGGTCAATAATGTTGCACAGACAGACTGGAGACACCGCGCTCATGACATCATCATAATCTGTCTCAATTAGTTTCTCAAAATCCTGAAATCATTTTCTCTATTAAAAACAACTGTCGCTTTCTATCATAATGAGGAAGCTGGTCATCTCCCTCCCTCCCAGGCGTCCCTCCAAGTGCATTTCTTTATAATTAATTTACAAAAAGTGTTTGTAAAAAAATATGTTATTGCCTTTTAAAACAAACCGATTCTTGTTCTGTGAAGAATTCCATAAGAAACATAACTGATGGAAAATGATATGCAAATAGATGCTTCCAGTGTTTTTTGCAAAGGTTAAAATACAACTTATTAAATTACTATCATTAAATTTAACACATTAAAACACTGTAACTCTTGCTGTTTCTTGTTTGTTGTTGAATCTCATCTCTTATACAAAAAAATAAATGAGATCAGACATTTGCAATGTATTTTCCTGAATGGTGTTTTTTTTAATGATGATTTAATGTTTGTCGACACATTCTAAGAAGTAAAATGTCTGTCAGCAGCCACTTCAGACAGCAGACGGCAGCAACCGGTCTGCTGTGTGTCTGTCTGAAGTGGGCCACTTTCCATGGTCTACCATTCTCTGAACTCAGGTCACTGAAAATAGTATACAAATAAAATACCAAGTGGAAACACGGAAAGGTTTATAAGGGCAAATGTCATGCAAAGAAAAGAGGAAACAAGCAGAGAAGAAGACACTTGAGGGAGGAAAGGGGAGATGAGAGGTAGATATTTAAGGAACATAAAGAAATAACAGAGATAAATGGAAGTAGGGAATGAAGATAGATCCCAATAAAGAAGACATAGGAGAACTTTAATGAGGGTACAAGAAAAGTCAAGCATACTGAACTGCTTGACACAGAGCATTTTATGTATTTAAAATTAAATCCATATTCTCATTTTAGCATATAAGCTCATATTAAGACAGTTATAAATGGAAAAAAGAGGGGGTTACGTGACAAAGGAACCTGAGATACTATTGTAACTATACTCCAGGAAATCCCAAAAACATTTCCTGAATGTACAGTATGTAACAACACTGCTGTTGTTATGCTGGTCTGGGACTGACAACACAATGAAGTAACCCCATCTTTCCCATGGGGGAGAAAAAAGGATTCATCATCTTAGTGGGTGTCCTGTGTGGGAGAGGAATGGAGTGTAACGTACTGGGATATTAAATGTCGTGCAATGAGAAAAATTCAAAAAACATGGGGAAAGGTTTGACCTCCTAAATTTAACATGGGAGTGGAAGACAGAAAAAATGAGATAATGATACCATGACAGACATAGGAGAGGAGAGGGGGGGAAGAAAGATCTCCATGAAGAATGATTCACTTTGCGGTGGGAGAGGAAGCCGTGTAGGACAGGAGGAGAAGATGTATGTGAAAATGAAAAGAAATAGAAAGAGAAAGAAACATGTGTCACAAAGAAACTGAAATATTCTCTACCAGGGAATTTCACAGCCTGGCAGTAGATGATGAGGTCGGATAGCTCCTGGGCGATCTGTCGACTCTCCTTCTTGTTCTGAGGAAGGTAGAACTCCTCGCCCAGCTCCATGTCAAACACCTACAAGTGCAGGTAGAGACAGGACAGGGAAAACATGGTTTTACTTGAAGAGAAAGTCATGTACTGTTGCAGAGGTACGTAACTGTACTTAACCTCCATGCCAGATCAAAAATGTCATACTTTTACATCATCTTTTTCATTTAATCTGTCCATTTATTTTCCTTTTTAACCTATTTCAGTTGACTTCAACATATTTGCAAGTCTTTGATTTATCTGCCAGCAAAATAATCATGTAATTAAAACCAAAATAAATGATTTATAAGCACTGGCTTGATGCAAACAGCCAAAATACCCACTGGCACAGGGTAGATGTTAAATATTTCAACACTTATCAGTTTAATACGTTAGTTCCTTACCTTTCCTTTGCTCTGCGTAGTACTTTCTGACTTCTTCATCCTCTTTGGTATTTCATCTACAGGTTGCTCTTCTTTGTCTGCTGAGCTCTTCCCCTCTGGCTTGTCATCCAGGATGTTATCTATGAGAAATACAGTGAATTATAGTAGCTCCCAGCAGAAAAGGTCTGACAGAGCACACATGCTCAGGAAAAATGTTTTATTGGGTGAATCAAGTGTCAGAAACAATGATTTTGAGGCATATACAAAATGCAAAAGTAGTCATGCTTGAGTGTGACAGGTTGAGATACCTGTCAATTAAGCAAGCATGCCCACACATTTACCTTAATTTCTACTTAAGACATATTTCTTTATGACTGCAATTTCTGTCATATCCAATCCAAAATGGATTGTTACTAATAACAACAGCACAATATTTCATCCAGGAGGCCAAAACTGCCCCAATGAAGACATAGCCTGGATTTTAAATGTATTTGCTAAATAAAAATTGTGCATTGGAGTTAGTGTGACAGTAGCTCTTGATGCACTGTATTTTAAGAAGGATAAGTAAAGGATAAGTTCACCCGAAAATTTAAATTCAGTCATTATCTGTTCACGCTCATACAGATGGAAAGTCAGATGAAGTTCTATAGTCTACAAAATATTTCTGTAGCTTCACATAAAAACAGTGTTGCAGCATTCTCCGAAGCAATCTTCACGCTAGCTGCTAAGCTAAATGTGTTAGCGCAGACCTTGCTTAAAGTGGCTGCACAAGCTTAACCACGCGTGAGTTTAAATAACGGCTTTGCAAATTCTTTCCAGATATTTTGTGTACCCGATCTTTCCATTGGAATGAGGAGTAGAAAACAACATTTTTGGGTGAAATCATCCTTTAAATCACGAGACAAGACATTTAAGAAGCCGTATATTTTACATCTTGGAATTACTTCTTGTAGAAACAAAGGCTGACTTTGTGTTTCAAGAGATAAGTTGGCTTTTTCTTGTTAAAGCAACATTATGTAGAAATTGGCATTTTGTGTGATTTGGAGCCCCCTACAGTTTCTAAGTGTAACACCACTTTCGTATACAAATCCCAGGTCTGTAACAACTTGTCAGACGTAATCAACAAGACACTGTACCATTAACATGGCTGTTATTTTAAGATACAAAGTTACATAATGTTGCTTTAAGTTTAACAAAGTCAGAGCATTGAGTTACCACTGGAGTTAACTGCAGCTTAAAGGTACTTCGGCATTAGCTTCAGCATTCAACCATTATGTTTGGTGTTTTTGATGAGGAACGCCTTTAAAAAGGGCCACAGGTGGGGACAATTACACAATAATTATAAACAGAAAAGTAGTTATCTGTATCTCTAACTACTTGCAGATCCCATGAGCAAATTCCCAAGCCGAACACCAACAAAGGCCCCTCCCTCACTGGTACTCAAAGCAATGTCTATCAACTGTAAACAGGAGGAACAGTAGGGAGTTCTTCCCTTTGCTCCCGTTCCTCCTACACATTAATTGCAGCCAAAAACACAGTCAGAAACATATCAGCTTGAAAGTGCGGAAGCTTTTTATCACAGAAAACGTGTTTGATTCCTGGCATTTGGAATATCTTCATTAGAAACGGGCTTTGGCAACAGAGTCCACCCTGAAAGTCATCCTGTAGACAGTACCCAGAGAAGTGAGTTGGACCAGACTGTGACATGAGATGGTGGCAACTTGGCAATTTAGTGCTCCAGTGTTTGTATTTACTGGGGCATGTAAGGTGGAGTGTGCTTAATGTATTCCCTGCTAGATTAAAATGAACTACTTTCTAAGATTTAGATTTAAGAAATGGTTTTCTGAAGGTCCATGACCTGTTAGATCTTTTGCCGGGGACAAGCAGAGGGCAGGGATTAGGAGAGAGCAGTGCTGGGACTGGGACCGGGACAGGGTGGTTTCCCTGGTCTGTTGTTTAGTGTGGGGGCAGCGTAGGGCCTGAGAAACCAGATGGCTTTGTTTTGTTTCCCTGATGAGCCTGCCCAGCCACTGGCGAGGTCACAGACAAATACAGTATGAAGGAGAGGGGGGCCATGTGTTTGTGAGAGAAAGAGAAACCATACAGACAGTGTTTTATTGTTAAAATACTGACTAAAATAAATCAAACTTAACTTCTGATGTCTTTCAAGGACAGTCAATTTAGAGGTAGACAGTATGGTCCCATCCTGCCCTGACTCTGGTTTTTTAAATTAAGTTAAACAGTGTGACGATAAAACATGTAAAACATGTTGTCACACAAGCAAGCAAAACACAAAGGCACAAACACAACACAAGCATGATTACCATTTAAAAACAACATCCAGGTTACTCTAAAAACAGCCTTCACAGTACAGAATTTGATTGAGCAGTAAGTAATTTTGGATGTTGAATACACACAGTCATAATATTAAAGACTGGCATGGCACAAAGAAAAACTGCTGTAGCGAAGCTGGGCGTTAAGAACGCTTGTTGTATTATTGCAATTACACAATGGTGATAAAACAAGAGAACATCATAACAAACGCTCCTAATGTCACCAACCACCCACTGCTAGCACTTTAGCAGAGATAAATATGCTCTGATGGCACCCTGTTGTGATTCTAAACCCATTATGAATGAGAGCAATCATAAAGTAGAGTCTTCGGTGCTGATGTCAAATGTCTGCAGAACGCACATGCTTACAGCTACAGTGGAGAGCGCTCAGCATTACTACATTAACTATATCTCAAACTGTCAAACAAAACAACCTCTAGAACATTTTTTACGATCAAATGCACCAGAGGAAATCATTTTAATTTATTTAACTGCTCCTTACCATGAACAACAGATAGCTACGGTGCTGCAGAGCATTATCTGACGTCCACAATCAGCAGAAAGCTAGCAGCGGTTACAGTATGCGGGCACATACAGAACGATGCAGATCACTAGTGCACTTCTACATACATGTGTTTCCTCTGTAGTTATTCTGCAGTGGTAGTGGCAGTGGTAGCAAGAAGAATTGCAGCAAGAATCACAATTTACCCTTAAAACTTAATTACAGTCGATTTATATGTAGAATTTTAAGAGGCCATTTTAAGATACTACACCAACTACCACCGCAATACACAGGTAGATGGAAACACTGGTACATAGAGAAGCACATCCGAGCCGTGCATTTACCTTCCAGGCCATACGAGGCAGTAGAGGCTGTGAGGACATCAGCTAAGTGGAAAACAGGCAAGATCAATCAGGAAAGGAGCGAAGTGAGAACAGTGTGTCAACTTAAAGAGAGACTTGAGTGTTAAAAAAAGGTGAGAGACAGAATAAAAGTGTGAACAGAAACTGATTCAAGGGTTACAACAAAAGTTACAACAAAATTTTGAGTTTTTTATGTTAGTTTTGTGCTGTGTTTTCCTCTTCTTTAAGTTCTCCTTACCATCTGATAGAGACTCGTAGTCATAGTCATACTCGTCTTCTTCCTCCTCCTCTTCCTCAGTATTGTGGGTGCCAGGTGAACTAGCCCCGGGTGACCCATTGCTAGCCTGGGCCTGCATGTGGGCCAGCTGGTGAGCCTGTGATTAAAATATTGTTAAGTAATCAGAAAGTGTTACAAAGTAGAACTACTATTCACAAAGACATACCTATATCTGACGTATGAGCCATTAGCTGTAAATATACAAGCTCTTATCTGCAGAAGTACTAAAGTACCAGGTTATGTGTGATGAAAATGGTGTGATGGGCACATTAGCATCTATTATTTATGTGTGACAGCACTCCATAAACACTGTTAAATATTGAATGTGCTGATGTGATCTGGAAGGCCACTTAAAGGAAGCCTTATACGAAATATAAATTATGTACATGTTTATATACGTGCATGCATTTGTACAGGAAGTCTTTATTTCTTCTCAACCTTCTGTTTGAGGATGTCCACCGGTGCCTGGTGTGCTTTGAGCTTCTTGTTCTTGAGGAGGATCCTCCCCCGCAGCTGCAGCGGCGACGGCAGGTGAGGGTCGTCGCTGAAGTCACTTTCAAAGAGGAAGCGCGTAACGAGACGTTCCCCGAACACCGTCTAATGAATAAATATTTAAACGGGACAGACGAGACGGCAATGAATCACGTCCAGTAATCTGACCAGAATGTACTGTCAAGTGAGATGAGGAGGAGAGGGAAATCAAAAGTGCTTTCATCATCACAAAACAACATTGTAAACAAACAAGCCTGTGGTGACATAAGCTGTCCAGAGGCACAGGGCTATCTGAACATGAAAGACTTTTCTTTATCAAGCCACTCAGAAGTCTCCAGGGAGGAAAGCATGTTGGGAAGTTTTGTTAGATGAAAGAAAGATGATATTCCGAGATGTATCTGTCATGCCCATATATGTGCGGCCTTCAGAATATAACTTTAAAAAAGAAGAAGAAAGGGACAGTTGTAGCCTGAAGATTAGAAAAGCAAGCCTCTGGCTGGAAGTCTGCCAGCTTGAATGCCCACAGCAGCTGAAAAAATCTTGGGAAATGCTTGAGCGGAGTGCTACTCTTACTCAGTAAGTGTTCTTAGAAGTGCCACTGAGGAACACTTGAGGTTGTACTGGAAACTAGACTACTGGAAGGTGTAGGTACATTTAATTCACAAAATATACAGTAGGTATTGCTGAATAAGGTGCATGTGTGCTTATTTTATATATGCTACGTATAAAACTTTCTATAAGCCACACATGGAAAACATACATGACTATAGACACTGATAAGAAAAGTCATCTCTCGTATAGTTTCAGACATATCTGTTGCCATACCTTGAAGATTTCAGCCATCTTGCGTTGCTGTGGGAGCGAGCAGTGGTTCTCTATGGACAGGATGACGGGCATGTCAGAATTGACAAATGCAGACCGGTTAACTGCCTCCACCACATCCTGGAAGATCATGGGAGAGAATTAATTTGTAGAAAAGGCCCTCCAAGTCAAATAAAAGTCAATTAAACTCTATGAAAACAAATACTAATGAGATTAACTCAAACAACCCTAAGATACAGCATCAAATAAAGTACAGGTGATGGGAGCTCTGATCAGTCAAACATAAAATATACAGTATTGATAAGGACTTCAAAGACTGACATCAGTTCTAAAAATTCACATTTGTTTGGTTTCCTGAATGGACAGATTTTCTGCCTGGACTACTTTTGTCAAAATAAATACATCATACTACAGTTCAGTTTAGTGAGGCATGGAAGGAGAAAGTAAGGAGAGCCTTTATATGCATTTCTAACCTTAAAGGGTATCTTAGTAGTGAGTGTGTGTCCATGATATATGACTGGCATGCCATCATCTCCATCCCAACAATCTAACTCAACGCTCCTGCAGCCTTGCAGCAGCACCTGGAGAAAGATAACATCCAATATTCAGACGCGAACACACAAGCTTAACAAGAGTTACGGGACTGCATTAAATAAAAAAACTGCTCTCTTACTTGACTGTAAAGCTCAACAGAGGACTCTCCTTTGAGCTGGTGTCCAGTCAGATAAGTGTTATGAGAAGACTCGATGTAATAGTAGGACAGAGGGTACTGCAGCTCCTCAGGGTTCATCTGGGATTCCTCATTACGAGAGGCGAAATTCTCCTTATCCATCAGGAACCTGGTATGGAGAGGGGCTGGTTAGCAGGCTATGACCAAGATTCTGAGAGCTGTATTGTAGGCAACTCGACTTGTTTCAGTTTCTTGAAGACGTTTCAACTCTCATCACCTCTCAAGAGGCTTCTTCAGTTCTAACTAACTGGAGTGGAATAAGCAGGCTTTTAAACTTGAGGACGTCATCTTGGACTAAACAACATTCTTTTTCTCTTTTTTCAACAATTTTCTGACATTTTACAGAGCAAACAACTAACCAATTAATCAAGAAAAAAATCAACATTTTAATCAACAATGACAACGACTGCTGCTGTTTTATGATACAGTATTTAATTTATTTCATTAACTGATATTATTCTTTAAATGATTATGCATTAGGTTTATTTTTAAATATTTATAGAAGTTTTTACTCTACCTTGCAAAGCCTTCAAATGACATCCAACCCATTTGTCTCATGCTTGATGAGGGCTCAAATTTCTGCAAGAGAATAGCACCAAACAATGAATTACCATTATTGATTTAAAGTCCCTTTTCCTCCCCTATGTCTCAGGTTCCTTTCATCCTTATTCTATTAATTCATGTGGTGAGATCAAAAATCTATACCAGGCATTTCCTCATCCACTACATGTCCATCTGCTCTCCTTCCATTTCATGTTAAATAAGGCTCCACACTCTACCTGTATGATGCTGAGAATCTCGTCGTAGCTCAGGTGCTCCCTCTGACAGTTGATTAGAAAGTCGTTGAGCTGAGGGATAGCCAACCCCAAGACGCCTAGAGATGCGTTTTCCACTCCAGTTCCATTGGTCACGATGCTGGCTGCTGCGATGGCGTCTGAGATCTGCTTCTGGTTTTCAGACATCTGCTGCCTCGTCCGGATAAACAAGCCGAGATCGGAACCATTGCGGGTTAATAAGTCTGGAGAGGAGAGGAAGAGTCAGGCGAGAGGGAACCCTTGCAGTATATAAATGAAAACAACTGTTTGATCTTTTACCGAGGTCTGGCTGTAGTCCCGTGTCTTTGTCGTCTATCGTGAGGTTGGTGTAGAGAGGAGCAGACTCTTGACTTGAGCGACTGCAGGGGACAGCAAAGGTGTCAAACAGCTCCTTTAGGTCCTTCCTGCTTCGGATACTGTGGAGAAAACAACACAGAGAAGATTTTAGACTCATTTTAGCCACTGTAGATTGATAAGCAGTTAATTTCAGGATTTAATTTAGAGGATATCAACAAACCAAAGACAAATTTGTGGAGGCCTTGTGTAAGCCAAAAGCCTTGTTGAAGACAAAATAAAGGTGATCTCAGTTTCATCTGCATTTCTTTGAAAGGCCTGATTAAAAGTCACATTTATAGACTTTCATTCAACAAACATCCTCTCTAAGTCGTGACATCTTGTTTTTTTGTCAAGGCAGGCATTTGTTTATATTTTGTTTTGCTATACCTTGTATGAGCTCTTCTCGATGTTCTTAATAAAAAACTGATGCAAGAGTGAATGGTTGAGTTTTCAAATATCTAAATGTAATATATCTCTACCATCTCTGGAAAATAAGCAGGATTTCTGAGAGGCTGATCTGCTGAAGCGCTGTACTTCCATTTTCTCTGTCTGGCTGAGCAAGAATTTAAAAGGAAACTGCTGGGCAGCAGATGAGAGGACACACTACAATCTAAGAAATGTAGGAGGACTGGTATGAGAATAATCCACTGCTTTCCCTTGCTTATCAAGGCAAAACATTGTTTCCTTTCATTTGACAGGGAGAAATAATATAGAGGCTAAATATTATAAAGAGAAGAATGGTTGGGAAGGCATGATAACCTTGAGTGGCATTTTTGAATGGGTTTTATTCATGGTGTGTTCAGCTGCTATTGATAAAAACACAGCAATTATATAACAAAAGAGATGAGATGGCAAACATTCTTAACAGAACATGCACAAAATACATACAGGACATTGCTCAATGTTGAATGATTATGTATAACCTGAAAATAAACCTAAAAATTCCAAATAAACAGGATCTCGTAGAATAAATGTTGGTATCTACCTGAATGACTTGAAGAGCTCAACAAACTCAATGAAGCTCATCGTGCTGTCAGAGATCATGAGGTTCTGGAAGCCTTTGAAACAGCCTTTACCGCGGCCGTGCCACGACCTGCTGCTCCAGGCCCTACAACCCGCAAAGAAAAGGTAAAATATCAAATCATTAGATGTCAGACTTTCACACTGCTAGTCTTTATAGCGTGTGTCTTCTTCATAGCATCGTGTCTTCAGTCTTCTACTTCGTCATACCCTGGCTGTGCCTTGGCTGTTCCTGAGAGGATCGGAGAGGACTGCGGACGGGTCTGGTTGGACCCCGCCATGCTGGAGGAAGAGGAGGAGGAGGAAGAAGAGGCATGCAATCCAGGGCTTTTATTGGATGAGAGGGAGAAGGGTCCAGGGAAGCTGTCCTCTGTGGATGCAAAGAGGAATGAGGGTGAATAAAAACATACAGATAAGGAAAGCATCACTGGAAAATGATCTGTTAAGACCCTAATGCCCTGTTGAGACTGTTCTGGTCTTCAAATTAGGTTTTGTGTAGTCTTTTGAGTTAAAACCTCACTTTCTTTTGTAATAATATTTCGTAATAGCGGCCTAAAATATCACCTGGATCTTCTTGGTCGATGCTGTCAGACTCCGGTCCATTTCGATAAAATCCCTCCTTACAGCTCCGCGTTTTCCTGGAAACCATCTCGTCATCTGTGGCATCCCCACTGTCTCCCTGTGTTGGGTGCGTAAACACACATGATAACAAAGTTAGTAGGTGTAACAAGGAGTATATCAATTCTCCTCCTAACGGTTGGATCATGAGAGAAAAGAGCAGAAAACAGGGAGTTCTGTCGGGGCTCTCAACATGTTAAAGCGGTGGTATAGTGGTAGAAATCCCTTCTAACACCGCAAAGAGTACAAATTAAAATTGTGCATATAAGTCAAGTTAAATCAGCTCTACACATAAAACAAACAAAAAATTGGAATCATACACACAAACAATAGCACTACTACACTATGTACTGACCCTGACAAGGACCTTCTTCTTCTTCTTGGTCTTATCGTTGATGCTCAGAGGGCTGTTTTTCTGCCCGCCAGGTTTTTCCACCCCACCTGTACCCATGTTCCACCTCCGCCCGCCAAACAACTCAATGGCATGGGCCAGTGTAGGGCCTTCGTACCTGCCATCCTCCTAACAGAGACAAACACGCAGACACAGAGGATTAGATGGACATGAAGGGAGATCTGCAAGAATATCTTGAAACCTTGATGGAAAGGGTTTACCTGATACAAACTGACATACTGCCTCCTCAGCCACTGCAACCTTTGGTCAGGAAACTTTTTCAATTTTCTGGTTGCATTAACCAGCTCTGACAGGCCCTTATGGAGCATCCGTGCAGTGTGATTGGGCGCCACGAAGTGCAGGAGTCTAAGGAGATTAGTTAAAATATTTAGTAAACATTGAGGTGTTGTACTGATGTACCAGTGTACAATGGTATTCAAAGCAGCAATGTTGGCCGCAACAAGGGACAAACCTGTTGTCGGTGGTACTGAGACCGTAGAGGAGGCTGAGACCGTTCTCCTCCACGGTCATCTGGCTCAGCTTGTTTTGCAAACATACAGCATGAACATCCACGCCCTGATGACCCAGGAACACTGCCTGCACATTCATATAAAGACAATATAGTTAATATTATGAGTGCAATCTAACTCATGTCCAACATAAAACTGGTTACTAATCCTACACTACAATCCTAATATTCTTCCATTAGTTATAATTTCTTACTTCAAATACGTTTAAAATTCAACACTACATTGAAAAAAAGTAAAGATTTGCACAGTGTAAACACCAGATTAATATTGGAGGGGTTTTTTTTGCCAACAAACCTTCACCACTCCCAGGTCCAGAAGGCCCTCTGCTAGTCCCGCCACTACAGTTTGTCCTAATCCCAGCGGCGGCTCTGTGGGAGAAGCCCCTCCGCTCTGAGGCTTACCTGCAATAAATCAACACATTTACGATATGTTTGAAATGTAGTAAAGACATAGGAAATTGAGCAGGTTGTACACAAATGCACACATTTACAACCAGTTTAAGTTGTGTGTCTTACAAAAGACATGGTGCTTACCTACAGTACTGTAGATAACCATTACAATATATTTGAAACACAATGCAGGAAATATGAATTTTTTAAATATATATTTATATATAGTGGGTGTCTGTTTTCCATTTGTTTAAAGTGTAATAATGAAAGATGAAATGGGACTTGGCTCCATGAGATATAAACATCCTAAAATATACCAATAAATCTTTTCAGCAGGTCTTTCAAGTTCATCTGTACACATTCCCCGATACTGAACAAAACCTACAGTCCTAAAAGACCCTAAACTATCTTACTGCTTGAACTTATATACAGTAGATATAGAATATAAAAAAAGTCTGGATAATATGAACCCCAGACAACAAGGTTCTACATTTAAAAAAAAAAAATAATGATGACAAGTGATTCCCAGCCTAGGAGATACTCATGTCTTTCAAATTCGAAATATCATATCATATTGATTTTTTTAATAGCACACGGTCATCATTTACCCCAGGTGAGTGTGATGTTGTCAGGTTGTAGTCGTAGCAGACAGCGAGCTGTGAGATGGCTGTCCTGGTCGTAGTGAATCACTGTAGCCCCCTGCAGCAGAAACTGGTGAACGTCTGGCTGTAGCGACAACACGTACCTAGAAAAAGACAATACAAATAGAGTGAAGTGTCTGTTGAGTTATCTATGTGTGTTCGTGTGCAAGTGTATGTGTGTGTGTGTGTGTGTGTGTGTGTGTGTGTGTGTGCGTGCGTGCTTCTTACCAGGGAATGAGCTCAGTGCCGTGGCTGAAAGCTCTGTGCGTCTCCTCAGTCCCCTGAAACTCCACCTCTTTTACCACCGGCTCAGACGACAGGTCGCCCTCTGAATCAGACAGGTCGCCTACCATGAACCTGAAGATGGAGAGAAGATTGGGAGAAAAGATTGTTTTAAAAACTAAATTCAGTCTGTCTAAATTTTGAAGTTTAAATTTAGTTTTTTCCAAAGTAATCTGCAAATGCATCAGTTTCTACATGTAATTTCAACTACTGCAGCAAAAGCTTTGAGATCCAGTCAAAGGTAAGTGATGACCTGCATCTACAGTAAGAGAAACAGTTCCATACTGTAGTGCATCAGTTGAACAAGCAAATAAGCATCATGCATTTGTCATTGCACATTCCTTGTCTACTAAACAGGCTGAAACTTAACCATTTTGATGTTAATGTTCAAATTGTCATAACCACTTACAAGACACGGTTTGAATCTGGTGGCGTCCTAAATGAATGTGAACTAGATTGAGAGAAGGAGACAAAGGAGGACGAGAGGAGTGAGGCAAATAAAGAGCAGACAAAGAGGTTTCAACACAAGTTCTCAGAGGGGAAAAGAAAAACAGCAAAAAGAAGATGCCAGTGGGAAGGTTCAGGGACACAGGAAAAGAATTCCTAAACCTCTTTGAGTAAGAAAGATAATATTTATCTGCATCCCAGTAGAGACAAATGAACACCGTACCCCTAGCCAAAAATGAAATAGAGTTGTTATCCTCTGCTCGAACATGAAATAATAACTCAGAGTCAGAGAAAACTGTCTAGGAACACAGAGAAGATAATCCAGGTTTCCTTAATACAAACAAGCTTGAAATGAAATGAGTTTTCGAACAACATTTTCACAACCAAATTCCAGCTTGAGCCATTAGCTACCTGCCGCCACAAGTGCTGAAAAGTACCAGAGCTCTGTTCCTTCCTGTCCTGACAGGAAACTCAACCGGTTATCTGTTTTCTGTGTGACACGAGGGTTTATGTGAACATCACCTCATCTCAATAACAATCTGCAAATGTGTTCCTTCACAAACCCATTATCTGTGTCGGTGTTTAAGAAAGACAACATACTGTGCGGTAAGAGTTTGGTAAACATCCAGTTCATCTGGCCCCAGATATTGTGCTGTGAATGCAAAATACATACAGAAGACACCGTCCTAACCAAGGGAACCAATGTATCTATATTATATATTTTTGGGAATAGGTACATTTTAGCATTACAAATCCAACATTTAGTCTTTTCATTATGTATAAGTTGTCTTTTTTATTCCAAGAAAGACTGCTGTGATAGCATGCCCAAAAACACCCTCCTAGAAACTGCTAACTGTGTCTACAAAACTAGTGATGAAGCACAGGAATTATGTTTTTTATGTGAGAGACCCACCTTGCCGATCACTCTCAGCATGGCCATATTCATACTTCTGATATAAATCTGTATACAACACACCCATTTTCATTCACTTTGTCTATGAATCAACGGACAGGAAAATAATTGTGTATATTATGATTGATATACAAACTGAGACTGGGTATATAATTGCTAAAAACTTTAAGAAATAGGGTGAAATGTTCTTTTAAACACCAAAAAAGATGTGAAGTGGCATTAAAGTATTAATCTGATATAGAATGACCACACCAGCACTGAGTACCTCCAGCTATGTGTAAGTTAGGATGTAAAGCGACAAAACAAGCTCAGTAACTACTAGTACGTTTGTAACTAAATCCTCAGCAACTAAAAATGGTTGCACAGTGATTACTTGGGGCTTAACTAGTTTGGACATGAAGTCATAGCTAAGGCATCAAAACAGTCAAAAACAGAGTTTTAATGGTTTTGGTGATTGTGTGCATTTGCTTTCTGGCTGACTTTGCATCGTAGCACTTGGCAGTAAGATAAATCAATTTTAATCGATAAATTAGGTCTCTACTGGATTACTGTTTTGCAAAATGGCAATTAATGAAACGATGACACCGTGTGGCAGAAAAACTGCGTTTTTACCATAAGTGAACATAATTCTGTGAAATTTTATGATAAACACCTACCCTTGGGGCATGTCTAACTATTTAGGTGTTACTTTAAGCTAAGTCATAACTTATCTCCGTGGTCCAACTGCTTTCATTGTAGTAATGTGTAAATCACAACTTAGCTAAGTTTTAACTTAAACATCGCTGAAGTATCAGACAGCAATAAACAAAAAGTGAAAGCAACTACAGTACACGATGTCCCAGTGCTCTGGACTGGTTCACATGCTCTGTGAAATTTGATACTGTGTTATATGTCTCAAAAGCTTGGTCACAACTTGCATAACATCCCCCATACTCAGAGAGCATCTTTCAGCTGAATGGGTTCAAGCCCCTGTGACAGAAAACATTCACCCTGCTAAGGTATCTGAAACAAGACACACTTTTTTAAGGAGGTCCAGAGTTCCTGTTTGGTACTTGATGCTGCAAAAAAATCTGGGCTTATGTATTATATTATTATTATTATAAAAAAGGGGAGAAAATGGACTGACTGATTGCGACAGCAGCGGTCCCTGAAGGAGTTGTTTCTAGACGCAGGGCTTGGGCCAGTAGAAGAGGGACTGGTGGATGCATCATCGGGATCCTCTGCCTCCAAACTACGATTACAAGATCTGAGGAGCAGAAAGAGGACAGTCAAATGCAGGAAGATTTAAAAGAGAGAAGAAGAAAGTAAGATGTGAAGCAGAGAGATTAAGAACAGCTCCATAGTCTTTACTGTTTTAGTAACCTGTTTTCAAAGACGGAATATACCTGATAATCTGGAGGATGTTGCTGACAGTAGCTTCTTTCTCTGGGACGTGCAGACCATCTGGACCGCACCGGGTAATGAAGTTGTGCTGGCCGCTGTAGTCAGACACAAACTAGAGGGGGGAGGACAGACCAAACAAAGCAGGTTGAATTATACCAACAACATCTGGTCTTATCAGCTCAGATCAGTTTTGTGAGATTTCTGAATGTTTCTACGTGCATACCTCTATGGAGTCTTCTGTATTATCTAGAGGTGGTTTGAGGCTCATGATGCTTGCTGTCCCATCCAAAGCGTCGCTGAGCTCCTTCAGAAAAACTCCACAGAATGGCACAACCTATGTTGTGAGTAAAACACATCCCAGTGGTCAGATGAGTTAGAAATAATGTGAAATATTAGACTCAAGACACAAATACATGCCGACTTACAGACAAATTAGACCATCACCTGACAACATCACCAGAATAAACAGCAACCTACTTTGCATCCTGGGATGTTGAGAGCTCTGGTCACAACCTTCTTGTACTCAGAAGAAGACTCGTGTTGAGCCATAGCGTCCTTCAGACTCCTCATGGTCTCGATGTCTGACTGGTCCATAAACTGCCACATCTTCAGCACCTTGCGGGACCTGGATGACAAAGAAAAACTCACATGTCAGTTGGCATGATATTTTATGTTAAAGTACAGTTTATTTTGTCTAAGTATATTTGAGTTTGCGTCTGCGTGCGGCTTAACACCTGAGTCCAGCCAGGAACTCCATGACACCATTGTAATTTCCCATGTTCCAACAGCATTTAGCGACATGGACCAGGTAGGAGAAAACTTCCCTCTTCTCCTCCATGGACCCTGCTGTCAGGATCAGCCACGTCACCCACGAACTCACCTGACGAAACAGAGTAAATTGTAACTAATAGTTACCATCACATTAAAGATAATAAAGAAAAAGTGAATACGCTTGAAGGCCTTGCTTCTCCACCAGAACATAGCAGAGTGAAAAACAGAGAAGACTTACTTGGTAAATTCAATTAAAATTAAATTTAACAATCAATCAATCGATCAATCAAACAATAAAAATAAACATAAACAATAATATATATACATATATTATATATTTCAAGTTTTTATGCCTGTTAGAATATCAGATTTTGTTAAACCAAAAACCCTTCTGTTTTTATTCATTTTAGGGTCATTCTAACTAATAGAAATAATAATCACAATCATAACAACAACCATGTAATACTGTATACTGTGAAACTGTGAAATCATTGTGAACTTGTGAGGGTCATTATTATACCATGAAATCTCATATTGTTGTTACCCTACTAGTGATACAATAACTCATAACCCTTATGCTGGCGCGACATGTGCATAGCTGCTTAAGACATTTTAAATAGTGGACATTTCTGACTGGACGATATAAATGAAGGTTGACCTAGCCACAAGGTGACTTGCAAGTGTGTTAGTGTGTTACTAAAAGGCGGTTACTGGGTGTGTAAAACCCAGTGAACAGGAGACAGAGTCCAAAGCCAAGAGACGGTCAGCTGGGACTCTTTATTGTGTGTCGTCTTACTTGTGCTCATGCCATCTCTTTAAAAATGTGGTATGGCAAGCTGTGTCTAAAGTGGTAATGTATGCACAGGAGGACCATGCCAGCTGGCCACACACAGACATGCACAAGAAAGCATGCGATCAGATATATCAGCTGCACTCTGTCTTTGCACACTGACTGCCCTCTAGCACACCCAAAAGACACGATGGAAGGTGCTGATATGTATCAGGGTCAGCTTCCTTTCACATTCTCTGTGACACACACACACCCACACACACACACACACACCCACACACACACACACACACACAGGAAAAGGTCAGATTTCAATCTGGCTGCGTCTTGCTCTTGCTGCCGTAGTGTCTCTATACGTTGGGGCCTCATGAATGTATTCACAAGCACATAAAAGCACAGACACACACTCAAACTCCCTAACCCCCTTGCAGGCGGTAAAAACATCCCCCTGGTCCAGAGTTCTATTACTGGGTTATGTAAGGATCTGTAAAGCCCACCACAGTCTGACTTCACAGGAACTAAATAAAGCCACACACACAAACACTCACACGCACACACACTCTTCAAAACATGCAACAAAGCACTCAGTTTCACAGGTAGATTTTTTGTTGCTTTGAGGTTGTGATGAAACGCTGGTAAAATGTTATTTTTCCTAGCAATGTGACCTCTTACCTTTGATGGATTCATTCACATAAAACAAAACATATGCAATCAAACACCCTACATACACTTGGTATGAGACCATGGAGTAACATATCACCTTGAGGACACAACTTAACACACAGTATATACAGACATCTTAGATATGACCTTAAGCATACACAGAACTTACTTCATAAACATATAATCTACAGACTTATTTGTCAGGCTCTAAAAAGCTGGTTGTCGTAATTTCAAACTCACTTATGTTCATAGAGTTATGGTTTGTTAAGTCTCACATTTTCTCCCTGTTCAATATGAGTGAAAGCACACCAGTGATTATGCATTCCTGTGTGATAGAGGCATTGGCATGAAGAGGCCCGGGGGCTGGGAAGGTTACTGTAAAAATTTAATCCATCTCAGACAGTTACAGTAACTGACTCCTCCAAACTGTTCTCACTGATGTAACACCTTCATATGCTCAAACTCAGAAACAAACGGAAAAGCTGAAGTCGCACCAGTTTTCCTTCAAATCTGACAAAGTTTTAGTTATATTGATAACAGCAGTTGAAAAAACAACCTCACCCAAACGTCCATTTCATAGCTCTTCTGAAGCTTTCTATCATATCACATCATCTTCATCAGCAGGAGTTTGCCTTCCTTTGACGTCCAAATTTCCAATATTTTTGAGCACTTGAAATGTTCCATCTGACTGACTGTTTTCAAGAATGAACTTTGACCCTCAGCTTTTAAGTCAACATGGATGACATGTGAACACTTACTGGTATATTACAGCTGTAAGCATTATTTTCTTATTAAAATTAGTATTAAATAGCTCTATATTCCAGCAGCAATCAACAGCGATCCTCCTGTTCTGGTATCTATACCAGCAATTGCGGAACAGGGTAAGCCACCAATTCCGGTGCTCCAGGTGACGGCTTTACTACCAAACAGGCCAAGTGATGAAAAAACGCTTGAAGAAAAGAAAGAGGCAAAGAGAGCTGCCTCAAAAAAAAAAGAAAAAAGAAAGGAGTCATGCAAGTGTGGTGATGCAGAGAGGAGGGAGGGGATTGCAAACTGCAAAACAAACGGGAGGTACGCTAAAATGATGACGCTTGGAGCAGCTATAATGGTAGGAAATGCTATAACATCTTAAAATTCATGTCTTAAGCTCTAATCTATAACTTTTGATGTTTTTGCCCTTGAACTGCAGAAAATATGGTGGAGCATCTTGTTGCATCATCATGTTTTGTTGAAATCAAGTTCGACTAGATTGATCCAGTAACCAGGTGACTTAAATATGAACTCAAACTAATTACTATTTGCACCTGATTAAATTAGAGATTAAAGAGAAGTAAAGTATGAAAAGCATATCATTTAACTAACAGATTGAGGATTGAGTGTTAAACACCAAGGAACTCGGTCAGGCTCTTGTCAAAATGTCAGAAGGAAAACTATAATTAACCATTCTCAATAAATATATATAACAAAATACAAAATTCATTAATTCTCCAAACACTATAAAATTGTAACAAACTGTACAACCTCATCCTGGTGCCATCAGAAATTCTTCTCTAACTTGTCACTATTGTCACTCCCCAAGGCCGGCAAGATTGCAGCGCACTGCTCTATTATGCTTCAGTTGTGTGGAAGCTTGTGCTAAGACATACTGTATATGAAAAACAAACAACTCTGCTGCCCTACAGTCTCTTATCTTTAACTGTCCCTGCTCTGTGCAGGATGTGCACACCTTGCATGAAAATCCACGATCAGTCACTTCTACTCAGCAGCAGGGTTGAGTTACAGTCACCATCTGACCCACTCTGATGGTCTGCGAAAGGGCTCTTTGAATGGCCACACATCAAGGCATTGTAGAGAGTTGGCATCTCTTCTGATTTTCCAGATAACTAAAGTGTGTGCTCAGTGTTATGTACGAGAGATAATAGACAGGATATGAAGAGATACTATATATAGAGAGAGAGCGAGTAACGGCAGAGAACAGCAGAAAAGAGCAAACGAGAGACAAGGACAGACAGTTGAGAGTTGTGCAAAAAGTTTCCTCAAACAACAGCCTCCCTTACATACATAGCACAGGTGTTATCAATGGCAGCTTGACAACAATTCAAACACAAACACACACGCGCGCGCACACACAACCCTAACCGCAGCTAGGTACAATGTGATCCCCCCTTTGATGTTTGTGGACGTGTCCGTCTGTCCGTCTATCTGTCTCCACCTGTGCAAGTGTTATTAGTTGAACCATGAGGGTCAGTTTCTCCTTGATACATGAATTACATAACCAAGGTTGACAGAGAACTATTACAAACCTGGCGCATGAGCACATAGTGTACTCGCCCTGTCAAAGCTAAACACTCCGGACAGACACAGAGGGGCCCAAACTGCCTCCAAAGTTTCTCTTGCCGTGCTATCTTTTCTAAACTGCATAATCTTTCACTCCCATACATGTCTGTCAAGTGTGAGGAAAGAAATCAGACCCTAAAATTAATAATGTTATGTAATATAACATCTCAAAAATGTGGATTCAGTCCAGGGCAGTGTTGTTAAATCTTAACTTCAACCAGATATTAGTAACATATTGGTCACTTGTTTCCCTTCTAGTGAAAATCAATTTTCTGGAATACAGCTTATGGATTGGATCAGTGCAAAATAACAACAACTAATGAAAAGTATAATAATAATGATGTATAAGCTTTTTTTCCTTTTTTTAAAACTTCCTATATGCTTAAATTACTGTAATCAATTACCCAAATAATTGCTGCTTAATTTTTTTGTCAACCAACTAATTGCTTAGTTGACCTATCACTTTAATGTTGCAGCTGGTAAGGGTGGAGTTCATTTAATTACTTTACAATTGCAATTACTTTACTTGACTACTGGGTAGTATAATAACACATCACAATTGCTCGTGATAGTTAATTTATATTTCATATTAATAATTTGAATCTGGAAAGTAACTTGTAATATAAGTTATAAAATAAGTGTAGTGGAGTAAAAAGTACAATATTTGTCTCCAAAATGTAATGAAGTTGATTGTACAGTATAGCACTTGAGTTAACTGTTCGTTCCATTCTATTACTGGTTATTAATACCAGTTATGGTATTAATACGTTTTAATACTCAGATCTTTCAGTTATCTGTCTTGTTGACAACTTATAATCAGAATCATATCTCCCCTGAAAAAGGCACAGCAGTCAATCCTTTGTAAATATTTGAAATGACACTGTTAACAATCACTGAGGAAATTCCCAGGAAAATGTATCCAAACCATGGTGTACAGTCAAAGCAAACAAGAACACATCTCATCTTCAGGGAGCGTCATGATTTGAAGCCAATTCAGGGCTTCATCCATGTCTTCACAGGGAGGATCACTGTTGTCATTACACTCCATTTTGCCCATATATGGCTACAATGCACTTTTGGGAGACTATTTTTTGTGTGTCTCTACTCTTGCTGACTTAAATGAAAACCAGCTGATGCGAGAGGCATGCAACCTAAAGATGACATCATCATTTCCCAATCAATCTCTCCCTCTCTCGTGTTCTCTTTCTCAGCAGCACAGCGTTGTGATTGTTTATTCTCGAAGTCACTCACCAGAAAAGACACAAGGGGGGAGTACGTTTAGCCAACTTACACCGCTGTGAGTGTGTGAGCTTGTGTACACAGTGTGTGTTTCAATCATGAGCTGATAAGTTGGTAAGACTCACACGGCAAATACAACAACGCAAACCCCTCTGAAGGAAAACACAATTACTGCTCTGCTATGCTTTTCAACCTTTCACATTCATGTCAAATCGCTATGCACGCATTTTCACTGTCTCTGGTGATGTCATCAAAGGGAGGTCACTATAGGCCACTCAAAACAGTCATCAAATCAGAGAGAGGCACTGTTTTATATCAATATTTTCACAATATATGAAAATTGCCCCCTTTCAACATGAACAACATCTTTATATGGTCTAGTCCACATAGTTTGCTGATTGGTACCACTTCTCAAGTGATCTCATCCAGACTGAAATCATGTAGTAAAAACTGAGCTTGAGAGTGAGATGAGATATACAGTAGGCTGACTGTGCAAGGTTACTAAGATGAATCACAGCCGTTAAAGCCGAGATGAGCCTACTGATTTCAAAAGGTCACACCACAAAGAGGGTGGGTAGGGGGATGTTGTTGAAGTAGAGATGAAACAATTAGCTGATTAATTGATAGGACCATCAATATAAATTAGGGTTTCAGCTGTGAGGATTTTTTTTGTCTTTTATGACTTTTATTTTTCTAATTTGTACTGTTGTTTGGACTAGACAAGCGATTTAAAGGCATCACCTTAGACTTTAGGGAACTGTGATGGGCATTTTTCACTATTTTGTTCTTACCATTAATTAAAAATCTTTAGTTGCTGAGCTGGTTTGAAGAGTAACAGCTTTTATCTCTTTTGAATGAGTGAGAGGATAAGAGGATTGTGCGTTGTATCTTTCTATTTTCTATTCAACACTTGCTGATATTATTACTGTTAGTGTATGAGAAAAGAATGAATAAACAAATGGAACAAAAGATGGATAATCCCAAACATAAACAACATAAAACTGACATTTTATATAAGAAGACTCCTCACCTCGTTGAATCGTGCCACCAGGTCCTCCACAGCGTTACTTTGCTGTGCAGTCTGGGTAGGTATGGTGGGCACTGACAGCGAGGCCTTGAGGTTTGGGTGGCGTTTGGTTTGACACTCAGGACTGCCAAGGTCTCGAGTGAGGAAACAGAGGTAGTCCAGGGGGAAAACCTGCACACAGGTATAGATACATTTTTGCTAAGAAAACCTCACTAGCATGTTAACAAAATAAAATTAATATTTTTAATATATTTGACCCAGATATGTGTGTGTGTTCCTCCTACCCGTTGGTAGAGCTGCTGCTCTTGCTCGGTGAGGATACAGGCGATCTCCTCAGGGAACTGAACAAGGTGGCGCACCTCTGCCAGCTCCTTACTGATCCCGCTGACACTGGGAGGAAGAGAGCTGCTGCTGGTCATGCTGTTAGCCAGCTGGCGCTCTGGATGAGCAGATAAAGAGGAGCAGGGGAGACAGAAGAAGATAGAGATCAGAATTTTATTACCTACTTTTTGCACATGCCGAGAGAGAGATGAAGTGAAGGTATCAAGTACACAAAGACAGCAGAGACTGCTGTTGCTTATACAAGTAAAGAAATGAAGAAAGATCAGAGAGACGTTTTATCTACTCTGAAGTTTCACTTTCACCATAAAAGTTTTAAGCCTCATAAAACATTCTTCTCTTTTTCAGGATTAACCCGAATGTCTCAAGTCTTCTAAACCATCAACCCCTGCATACCATTCACTCTCCACCAGCCAAGAGAAGTCTGCACACTTCACCTTCTACAAGTAAACAACATTGATCACCTGCCAGTTCCTGTGTTTGGATTTCAGTCAGGTCCATTAGTCTGTCTGTTTACACACATAAGCACATACACACATATGCAAACCTGTCCTCATCTCTGCTAACAAAGGACTAATGGACAGTTTCTACACTGGTGCTGGAGCTGCCAGGTAGACATACTGTACATTGTCGGGATGAATGCCACATAAACTAACAGTCTCTTTCCAATGCTGGGGCTTTTCCAGGAACTCTTTTAGGAACTTCACCTACAGTTTGAATACATAAATGTACAGAACCTATTTAAATTACTGGGATGTAGTCTGTGCCTCGAAAAAAAGTCCTTTCTTCTGAGGCAGGGAGTATCAAGGGTACGGTTTCCAGAGCTGAATATTGCTGACTGGTCAAACCAAAGCTATGGCACTGCTCCTTGATATTGTAGGGCATTTATCCCAACAGAATCAAGCTTGTCACTAGTGTCATTAATGCATATTTTTCATTATGAGTTATAAAGTGATTCATTTTGTTAGTATTTCTACTGAACTATATGGCACTGAATTTAGTTTAGTGTGCAAAACAAATTGGTCATACCACGTTAACAGTACAATGCCATAAAGACAAGGAAATATATATCAAATGGACAGAAGACCAGGAATTAAACAGTCTCTCTAGTCCTAGAGAAACCTACCTACATCCCTCCCTCAACCACACACATACAAAACAGTGTATGCATACACATATGCCGACACACACTTAAAGGCTGTCCTTGGTAACCCTTGAGATGTACAACAGGTAGCCATGGCAACAGCAGTGACTGCTCTGCAGGAAAAAAAATAGCTTATTTACACAGTTTGATTTGTAGATCCGGCCACACAGCTTCTGCAATGAACTCTCAATGTGTGCGTGCGTGTGTGTGTGTGTGTGTGTGTGTGTGTGTGTGTGTGTGTGTGTGTGTGACATACGCAGTCTATGCATAAGACATAGGCTAAGTACAAAGAGCGTAGAGAAAGGGAGGGAGGAAAAGAAAGAAAAGATCAAAAGTAATAGGAGTTGAACAGAGACGAGATGAGTTCTTCACACAAGCGAGAAAAAAGATATAGAAACAGAGACAAACGTGAGAGCAGAAGAGAGATGGAGAGGGGAGAGAGCAGAGCTATGGTAGAGAGGAAGGAAGGGATAAGAAGAATAAGTGGAAAGTTGGTAGTTTACACTATGCAGCAGGTGTGTCCCATCCATCACAGTTAGAGAGACAGAATAATCCTTTAAATGTCCGACAGAGACACACTACAGGTTATGAATGATGGTTCACCGTACAGTCCAGACCTGGAACACATTTTTCTTGAAACATTTGCGTTAAATGAAACAGAATAAAAACAATCGGACAACTGAAAGAAGAAAAATGTGTTTCCAAGAGCCTGAACACATGGAATATATGGCCTGTAAAGAATTTTAGAGGAAAATGATTATGGAGCAAATGTTATGCTTTAATACTACACCTCCTCGACATGCAAGTTCACAGCTGCTACTTGTCAAACAATCACATTGTAGCCTACATATCATGTACTCAAGATTTTAATTTTCATCAGTTTCACAAGATTTGTCTTCTGTTCGCTCCTCTCTTCCTATAAAATATTCCAGGTATGCAAAACTGACTTTTCAAGTAAAAAAAAAAAATGTTTCTTAAACTGGTGTTAAAATGATTATTTTGTGTTAAAAAACAGTGGAAGAACATTAAACATAACTTACTATAAAATAATCCATCTCTCAAGCGTATGAGAAATATTTCCTTATCTCTAACCCTGTTTATACATGCTGACCTTCTGAAGTGGAAATGGACACCCCCTCGAATCAGTGATATGAATTTCATGACCATGCAGAGGTCTGAATCATTCATTTATTCATCCTTTAAACTGGGAAACATGCATTTAAACATGCAGACAAAGCTGTCAGACAAAGCTTTCAGGCGAAGCAGTGACAAAAAGGTTTTAAGAGATTGTAAAGAATTAATTAAAAGGAAATGTGCATGAATAAAGAAAACTAAAAACCTTAGAGATATTATGTACTTTCTTATAAAACTTGGTTTAGTGTCAAGGCAGTGGGTCCAAAATTAGAATCACCAGATAAAAAAATGTGTTAGAAAAAATGTTACCAACAATTCAGTGTTTTTTATCATCTGTTATTCATCTTAACCCCGATTTCTGCAAAGCTTCACACAAACTGTGCAATATCAGTAATGACAACAGAAAGCTGTGATAAATAAACACTGGGACTGAAGACTGGATGGAACGAGATCTTGGATTCCAGTGATGGTGATAAGTGTATCTAATATAATCTGTTCTGGACCCATGACCCGATACAAATCATAAACACTAGCTTGAGAAACACTGATATAAATACAGTATAATGATATCGCAACCCTTCTACTGTGAAGCTGAGAGAACATGAAGCTGGATTAACCCTATGATTTTTATGCATGGGTTTACTCATCTGTAATGCATCATGAATACAAATACCCTGTGGGTGTGAAGCATGTGTGTGTGTAATGAATCCTTTTCTAAATGCACGGTGGATAGAGTAGATTGACTGAACATCCTTTTGAACCATTTTCATGACATTTTTGTTTCAAGGAATAGCATACCTTTTAGAGAGACAGGAAATGTGAATGCATTTCTGTTACCTACTGGGGACCTTTTCTGGCATAAACACTGACCATGTCAGGACCAGTAGTCCTCATGGGGATCATAGACTTGTCCCAATACGGCAAGACATGATTTCTGAGGTGCTGATTTTGTTTTGGGGGTAAGGTATGACTTAAGGGTTAGGCATAAATTGGCTAGGGCTAGGGTGAGGTGGGTTCGGCTGTATATACTGTATGAACGGAAATCAATGTTAAGTATATCAATAACAGCCTTTCAGTATTGAAATTAAACCAGCTATTGTTCATGTTTCTGTATCAACTAAGGCTGATGTTTAGAGGGTTGCATGTACGGTTCTGAGAAACATTTAATTATACGTATGTGCGCACATTAAGATTTAGAGCTTAAACTTTAAACTTGTGGACGTAGGATGTGAAGATTAAATCATTCCTCCTCAGCTAAACTGTAACGTTAGCTAGTTCGATTAGCTTAGCTAGCTCGATTAGCTTAGCTAGCCAGCCTCTTGACCATGAATAGTACAAGTTTTGTTCTGAAACTGCTCACAACAAGGTCTGTGGATTATCTTGAGTAACAATTGCTTTCTGGAAAAACACATTTGCTGTTGAGTTCTTCTAATGCACTCTATTGTCTCTTTGAGTGCCACAAGCTGAGTGCCATTATATTATGGAATTATCTCCCTGGAGCTGATATATATGCATCAATCCAGTTCGTAGAATCACAGTAAAGTTGAGATAATTGCATCTATATTTGTGTAATAAAACAGACAACACTGATCTGATTCAATCTTAAGATTTGTTTTGCTACATTTGCCACACCACTTTTATAGCAACAGCAATGTTACTTTAGCCGGCATCACCACTTTATCCATAATGATACATATCATTCTAAAATACAGTAGAAGAAAATAACAACGAATCAGAACATAATGAGTCTTGGTCAGTAAGATGCAGTGTCTTTTTGACATTTGTTTTGTTCACGGAGTACATCCCAATGTATTTTCAATCAAAGGAGAGGAACCTTGAACCTGCCATCTTTCTCTGCCAGCCAAGCGTTCATGCACACACATACATCACTGTTCTCACAAGCATGTTCAGAGCTGATGACAACTTCCCCACCGGAGTATGTAGGGCACTCAGACAGGTGCAGCACAAACAGCCTGAGTCAAAGTGACTAAGACTGTTTACAAATTAGCCTTTTGAACCTATAAATATCATTGTAAAACCATTCCTATTCAAAACATTAACAATCTTATTTATCTTAAACGTATCGCCCATGCCCACAAATGCTGA
Organism: Pagrus pagrus; assembly: GCF_965226575.1. Taxonomy (NCBI): domain Eukaryota; kingdom Metazoa; phylum Chordata; class Actinopteri; order Spariformes; family Sparidae; genus Pagrus; species Pagrus pagrus. Next base: position 12,396,782 of record NC_140208.1, on the reverse strand, counting down.
TTAAAACAGTTCTACACAACAATATCAACATCTTAAACCTGATTCACTGATGGCAGAATCACCATGTGTTTAAATCTGCCATTTTTAAGATGATATAATCAAACTGCAACATCAGGAAGTTTCTCTTTAGACAACAGCTTAAAAAAGTTCCTCGCTTTGATTATATTTGGCATAAATAGCTTGCATTAAATCACAGAATAACATCTGGTACAACTTGTGCATGAAAATACATACAAGGAAGGTCATGTACACACTTACGCAAATCAAAATCAACAAGTAGCAGTAAACAAACCAACACAAGCACTGCAGCAAACATAAACACACGAAAATAAATAGTGTGAGGAGCCAAATATACAGACACAAAGCAGCAGAAGAAGCAATAAACATTGATCTGTCTGACTGCTGACAACACTGAGTTATCACAGGGAGTTTCCCCTCTTGGATCAGATATGCATACATGGAACCACGTGCAGACATAAATACAACATTTAAGGTTCATCCGACCTTTCTTTATTAGCGGGGAGGACTACGGCAAACCCAGGAAGAAGATAAGAAGCTCAGGTTGATAAAACAAAAGTCTCCTTGTTATGAAACCAGAGACCAAATTACTGTACAGCATCAAATATGTTATGTAACTGAATCAAGTCAAAGTACATTTGAAGATTTAGAGATTTTTAAAGAAGACTAGTCAAAAATGTTTGCTTAACACGTTTTCATGTGAGAGGCATCAGTTCAAACTATACTGTCAATGAGGCTTCATTCAATCTGCAAAAATTAAACCAAAGGAGTTTAGTGTCTCCGTGTAACTTCTCAGTGACTTGATATAAAACAGATGGAACACATGGCCCATTTTGGTGGTTGGGTTTTTAACTGTAAGGTGTATTACTGTATCCTCAGAGTCTAAACATATCCATAGCCATGTGTGACATTCACTCTTAGGGTCAATTCAATGTGAAGTTGCCCAGACACCTTCTGACAGGTTTCTGGTATGAAGGGGGCACGGTGCACTTACAGTGTAATACTTCCTCGCGCACATTCTTTAGACTGCTGCATCATCCATCTCAAATTTAAAGCAGCTACAAGGGACTTTTAATTTTGTTGATTCTGGCGGCCCCTATGGACTAAAGCGGTATGAGCACTGCCACGTATTTGTAACTTTATTTTTCTTTGTTAAACAAAACTTTTTGCAGGATTCATAGCGATGAGGTTATGTATCTATTTGAGGCTAAGTAAGATTAATACCAGTATTATTTTGATGGTGAAACACAGTAAACTTTGTCTTAGTGTTGTTCATACAACTAGGTTAGCCTACATTTAGCCCACAGATAACAGAGTTGGCTGCTCGGTAAAAGTAAAGTTAAATTTGTCAGTATTCCCTCGTAATGTTATGATTTTCTGTGGAATCCAACCCATTGACAAGCATGGAGAAAACCTTTTACTAGAAATTGCCAATCTTCTTGCTGATGGTCTTGTTTGCCTATGTAGGTCATATTCATATACTGTAGAGGCATCAGTATTAAATTGAGACTCTTTCATAACCAGTTACAAACTCCTTGTACACATTTAAATTGAATCACAATGTCAGTGCCCACTGTAGTTTATATCGGTTACAGGCAAATCGCAGTGAGTTTAAAGTTAATAAAATACTGCATTTCAGTGTACAAAATATACAGTAAAAGAAGCAAAAGTAAGGAAACAAATCACAAGGCAAAGGAGAGCATGCTGGTCCAGTTGACCCTTACATAAAAAAACCTGAGTCACACTCTGTGAGGTGTGTGCTTATTTGCCATTAAACAAAGCAACGAACATGAAAAAACAGAATTAAAGAGGATACAAATGCCACATTTAGGAATAAATTAACCACAAAGGACACAAGTCCTACCAAGACATATAAGACATACACTGAAATTGTTAACCTGCATTTGGCACTGATTTGGATTGTAAAGTTAATTGACACAATTTCCACACAACAGGTTTCTGTATTTTTTAAAGGACTAATTGAAACTTACTGTAAGCAATTTAGCAAGAAACTATTATCTACATCAAGATAAAACCAAATCTGATTTTTATCTCACTACATGTGTAACATTTGCTGAGGAAATGATTTGCCACCATAGTCACATTTCCTGATTACCATGGAAACAACCGGTTAAAGCACTTCTTTATAAATTAAATTAGTCACCTTGATTTCTCAAATGAATAACAGCTTTGTGCTGACCACACGAGACAACATACCTATTAACATATAAAGATGCTCCATTTAAATAGGAACAAAACACATGTACAGAACACACACATGCAGAGAGACTTATTTAGTAAGTGTACCTCTCATTCAGTGAAAACCAGGAGCCATACTGTAACTCACATTTCTTCTACTCACTGATCAGCTTGTAGTCCATTCTGTGAAAGTGCTTCATGGTTGCTAGATACAGCTGGCCGCTCTGCTTCCACACTGACAGTTCAGTGCCAGAGTGACCGAGGTACACTCGTACACATTTGAGTCCCGTCTCTCCTGCAGCTGCTCTCTCTCTCTCTCTCTCTCTCTCTCTTGCTCTCTTCTCTCTCTCTCTTCTCTATGTCTCTCTCCCTGACTCCATTACTAACTTAAACTCTCTCCAGCTGTATCCACACGTCTCTTGCTCCTTTTTCCCCTCACCTGGCTTCTTTCCTGTTCCTTATCAGCAAACAGTTCTTGCTCTCTCTCTTGACTAGATTCACTATTCCTCTCTCTCTCTCCTCTCTTTCTGTCTCCTGCCCACCCTTCACTGACACCATACATAGTTCACAGCCTTGTGCTAGAGTTAGACCAGCCATCCAGACCCACTACATGAACACACACAGTCATATAGACAGACTATAGAAACCAGTTATTGAAGATAGCAGTATTATGCAACAAGTAAAGTCAGAGTGAATGTGCTGATTGTTACTCAGGCGATTACTTCTCAGTGTGTCTTTACCAACTTTGCTCAGCTATGATTTATTGCTGAGACAATATGTCAACAATAAGCCATATACTCACAGTTTACAACATCTCAAATGTGAGGATTGGCTGCTTTTCTCTGTTTTAAATCATTGTAATTTAAATGTCTTTTGGTTTTAGACTTTTGGGTCCTACATAACAAGCTTTTTGAGTGCGACACTCCGGGCTCCAGAAAACTATGGTGGCCACAATATTCATTTTATCAACGAAACAATACATCTGAAATATAATTAACAGATTAAGCAATACTGGAAATAATTGTTAGTTGAAACCAGGGTTGCAAAGTGTCAGAATACTAATTTATAGGGACATAAAAAAGCAAATCTTATGACATGTTTTGTTAAACAATATGCCAATTTTAATAGAATATGTAACCATGCACTTCATTCAGTGCACTCTTCAATTTAATGTTTAGATAATAAGCCAACATCCCTAGAATATGAATCAGTAAAATTACAACCCTCTGCTTGCACAGTGCATTCTCCCATGATATGTGCAGCCGACACTACTGCACTGAGTGAGGCAAAAAAATAAATGCTTTCAGGTTTTGATTAGACTAGAGTGAATATATATATATATATATATATATATATACACACACACATACATACATACATACACATATATGATATTTAATTTTACCAGCAGATAGTATGTACACAATTAACTTGTTAAGAACTTCTGCTTGGTTTTAGGTTTAGCTACCATGTGAGATGTGGCTTGATTTAGCATGCTAATTAAGGAGTTCTTTCATTTCATTAAGAGTTCATCTCAGCTAAACTGCCATGGAAAGTTTTCATAACACATAATAAAAGTATGTTGGATGAAGCAATTTGCCCTCTGTTTGTTACTCAATTAATACAGAGCAGACATTTGAGACGGAAATTACAGTTTCAGCAGTGAGCTTCACCTAAATGCTTGAGTATCATTCTGTTTAGAGAAGCCGTCTTGTCTGTTATGTGGAGTGTAACATTTTCTATGAGCTAATTCAAAAACAGCTCAGTCAAAAACAGGTTGTGAAACTATTATCTTGGTCAAAATATTATCTTTGATTTCGCCAACATAGTATTTTTGTACAATATATCTTGATTTTTTTTTGACAATTCCTAAGTGGAAAAATAATGTCATAATCCAGTCTATAACGGTTCATTATTTTTAGAAATTATGGCCATGTAAACAATATGTGCTCTTGAAATCCTTGAGACTTCCCCTCCACTATGATTCCCCACCACATTTGCTGTCAATGGGTCTTAAATGCTGGCAACCAACACAATGTACAGTGATGAAAGGAAGAGAGAAAAAGAAAGAAGGAAGGAAAAAGGAAAGAAACACCAGTAGTGAGCTGGAAGGATGGCAGCCTATTACGAACCTACCTACTTCCTTTTTGGCATTACAGTAAATTGTGCGATAAAGGAAACGAGGTCATGAAAAGCACTTAAACCACTCCCATTTATGGTTCACATGAATATGGCTAAATCCCAGCGGTCTCCAGTGGAGTTTGTCTTTGCACTTAAATAACTGCAACTGTGTTAGCTTTGACAGTGAGGGAGGGGACAGGAAATGAAGACACACAGATTTTAAGAATGTCACAACAAATCTGTGAGATAACTTTATCATTACTATGCAATGTATTATTCTGTGCTATTGTAATTTTTTTGTTGATGTTTTTGCAGTGCCTTCAGCTGTGCTTTGAGCTTCAGTTGGTAGTGGTGTGAACTTCTTGTTTAATAAACAACATTGTAAATTAATTGTGTTTGGTGCCTTTAGTGACTTTATGGTTTCTTCTATTTTGATTTCTTGTTCATACCAGTAATAATTTCGTCCTGATGAATATATTAATGAAAGTGATGTTTAGGTTTCATGTAGGGCTGTAGCTAACAATTATTTTTCATAATTTTCCAAAGTGGCAGCAAAGTTTGCTGCACTGTAAAGATTTTAAATTATTTTGTGCTTCAGACTCTGGTTACTCAAACTAAAAGATTGGTAAATTGTATCTTCTCCTTAAATATACAGTACATCTATATGAGAGCTACAATGGTGGCATTAAATGATCCTATCAATGTATAAATCCTGTATAGGAATAATTACATTAACAGATGAAAAAACAGGTACAAACAAAATCACACAATCACAATCAATCAAATGTCCGTGCCTATACAAAACATTCATTTTCACTCATTTCAGCTTGTTATGCTAAATTGAAAATTGCTGCTGTCAAAGCCTCAAACATCAACAGTATTACAATATTTAAGCTGACATGGAGTGGGCGAGCATCAGACTTCAAACATTTAACAAAGACAAGCTCCATGAAACAAAAACAACTTCTTCCAATGATTGACATATTAAGCAGTGATTTATGTCCTATCTCTTTATCTGACACACAAACACACACACCACCTTGACCTCACCCTTGCACTACCCGTTTGGCATTTTTTCCAACACAAGTATTTGTCTTTGTAGGTGTCAGTTTACCCTCATAACAAAAGCGTGTCACACTGACCCAGACTTGTGTAAAATATCATTTATCATCTCCAAAACGTTCCTCTTGACCTGCTACTTAAACCGAATGATTGCTATGCTACGGAAAGCCATAAGTCATTGAAATACATCAGAGGAACCAGCAAAATGCCTTCAGATCATTACAGTGGATGTGGCATGCAGAGAAGGTGTAGAAAAACATTCCAACTCTCACCGCTCACATTAAAACTCTAAGAATACACAGAGGCTGGCCAAGCGATTATCCTGGTAATCCTTAAAAGCATTTGGGCCAGAGCCACTGATCGACTTTGCTGAGTCGTACTTCAAGCTGCAGTTTTGCTACCATCCAAAATCAATACCTTATTAGGACAGGATGGGATAGCAATAGGGATAATATACACAAGCACACTGCATTCATCAATTAAAGCAAAAACGGAGACCTCCATATCTCATAGTTTTGACCTAATATGTCATAATGACGAGAAAACAAACTCATAATTACAAGATTTATATCTCATACTTTATAAATGCAGATGTTTTTAGATCCGATTGCAAGAATATAAAGCATTTGTCTAACGTAGCACACACTCATGCAAATTACTGCTGGTATAGGCACATGTATTATTCAATACTAGGACTTTAACATACAGTGCAAATCCATCTGAACTTTTACCTGTAATATGCAATTGCCAGCATGATACAGATACAATGCAACTAACAACTATATAGGATACACAACAACAGAAAAACACAACATAAGAACAGTAGATTAGAGCAATTTCAGTAAGAATATTGTTCATATACATCGTGTTTTTTTCATTTGCAAGACAGGTGCATTTTCACTTCACGAGGAGGATGAAGGCAAACAGAAAAGAGAAGAGAAAATGCACGGAGAGTGAACACAAAAGCTTTTCTATAGGTGGCTCCACAAAGATGACCCTTTCCAGAGAAGACCAAAAAAGCCTTTGAGTTCAAGAGAACCACTTCAACACACACACACACACACACACACACACACACACACACACACACACACACACACACACACACACACACACACACACACACACAATGTTTCTAAAACTCCAGGTATAATATCAAACCCAGTCAGTTTTGTGTGACAATTCATATTTTGTTCTGGGTGAAAACAGAACCAAAAATGGATGATTGTGTTTATTCAGCAGGCACAAGAAACATCCTAGATGCAAGGTTGCACACTTAATAAACTGACACAAGCCCATTGTCTGTTCACATAGAAAAAGCACATGATATAAGTGCTGGCAAGTTTTAGTGGTTCAATGCTCTGCTACATTAAAAAAACATTTTCATTTAAATCTAAAAAGCGCAAGTTAGACTGAGAAAAAAAAGCTTTATTACGAATGCATGAGGGAATAAGAGCAGGTTGTTCTGTTGAAACACTGAAGAGAGGAACAATACCATAAAAGGCAAGAAAGCAATAACTACACTAACACTTTCCAAATTTGAAACTTAAGTCAGACCTTCTCCAAGCTTCGGGATAATGAAATGTCTTTTATGACATCTGATTTTTAACACTACAATCAGTGCCTTTTGAAAACTGCAGCTCCAACTTAAAATGGTATTTAGAGTCAGTTGGAGTTGATGTTTCTCCTCAAATTGGCACTTCTTGAATCCACACTTTTAAAAACAGCACTATTATCTCTGGTGACAGATGCTGCTGCCCGGTAGACCAAATGTCAAGTTGTTTAAATGGCACAGGAACACAGATGGTTTCCCTGTGTGTGAAAGGCAGAGATGAGTAGTAGATCAGAAGCAGATAACTTTAAAACTTTCGGTCTGAGTCTTCAAAGGTAATACTCATGCGCAATACCTGGGTTGCTAGTTAGAGAGACAGAGAAAGTTAGACCTCTCGTGCTCTGTGTATGTGTGTGTGTGTGTGTGTGTGTGCCTATGAAATCCTAGTCCTGCCAAGACCTCTAAGCTGCTATGTGTGCGAGTGTCTGCCTCTATTCTGTTTCCTGCAACACCCATTAGAACAGAACACGGTGTCATGTTTAAGATATGTGCTGTGCTCAGTGTGTGTGTGTGTGTGTGTGTTTTGTGTCTCTGAAAGCTTGTCTGACAAAAAATTTAAGTTTTGTTTTTTAACTAATGACTAATAATAAATCCTATCACACAGATTCTATGTGTTTTTTTTTCTGTGTGTGTTTATGTGCGTGCATGTCTCCTTGATCTTACCAGAGACAGCCTGTCCCCTGGCCAACCGCCAGTGGAAATTAATGTCAGGATCGGCTTACATTTAAGTCATACGTAACATCATTGTAGAGAGGGTGGATGGACAGTTACCAGCTGAGCAATTGACCGACAGTCCGACTGATGAAGTCATGTGGGGAGTAAAAAAGATGCTAAGAGGTGACATAATAAATGCATGATGAGAATTTGTTTAGTCTCATTAAGAAAATACGTATTACAATTAACCTTTTAATGTCTTTCTATGGGCATTTCGGGGATAGAGCCAGCTCCCTGTTTTTTATTTGTTCTTAAGGTCCTATTTGTAAGAAAAGTAGATTTTTGAGTCTCATTCCTAACTCATGAAATACTGACGCTTTGGGTTGGTGACCATCCTGACCTACCATCCCAAAGAGTTGGGGATGAGACTCAAAACTCTACTTTTCTTACAACTACGTCTTTTAAAATATTGAAATTCATCCATAAAAGGTTAAAAAAAAGAAAGAAAGAAGGAAGGAAAAGCAGGCATATACATCTGTATATGTCTGTTTGTTGTGTGAAAAACACCCAAATAAATTAAAAATATCAAGCTATCACTCCTGAGCTTTTCAGACGAACAGCGCAAGAATGTTTGAAGTGCATATTATCTCTTGTCAGATGTTAAGACATAACCTGCTGTGTTTGCATCTGTGTTGTGTGAAGTTAGAGTGGAGAGACAGAGGGAGTGGAGAGAGAGAGAGAGAGAGAGAGAGAGAGAGAGAGGGAGGATGGGTAAGAAGAGAGAGAAAGGACAGCAGAGGAAATAAAAAGAAAAGGGAAAGGGCAACCGCTGGGATCAAGTACAGTCATGCTCCTACCGACCCGTAACCCACTGTGGATAAGGAACCATGTGGGAACAGAGCGTGAGGAAGAAGAAGAGTGGAGCAGCAGACCACAGGGGAATAGTGAGAACCTTTTCTTCTCAGAATCAAACAGAGACAGGCTGTCTGCCCAACGTTCCTGCTTCACTTGTCATCCAATTTAATGCTTATGTGTTGTCATTTCAAATTCAAAAGTTTTGCACACTCAACAGAGAAATTAAACAACACCTTTTCTGTACGCACTCACCTTTCAGCACGGCGTGGCTGTTGAGGCCCTGGGGCAAAGGGTAAGGTAAAGCCGAGCGGGCACCGAGAGCAGCTGTGGCCTCTAGTAGAGCTCCGGTCAGCAGGGAACACACCGATGTCCTCTGGGCACAAGCACGATAAAACCTAGACAAGGTGGAAATGAGAAAAACACTGTAAAGTTTATCCGTGATTCTAATCTGACCATTTACTGTTCAGTGTTTACATAAATTATTTATCTGCCTTTTCTGTCATGTCAATAGGTAAAAACAACTGGCTATCTTATTGTCTGTCCACTTTTAAGTATCTACTTGAGGCCTTGCATTTATAAAATGCAACATGAAAGCTTTACACTGACTTTTGGGGTGTTAGTGTTGGCACAGGACAAAGACAACTGGATCACTTTCTGTTTTCCCTCAGTGCAGCAACTACAAACAACACAAGCCAAAACATGAGTTTTTTATTTATTTCTTATTTAATCTATAATAGAGAAGTGAAAGCAGATATAAATGATGCCTAACTGTACTGCAAGTAAGCCTTCATTTGGAAGATTGTGCAGACAAACAAGCACAATGAAAGCACATTTATAGGGATCCAATCTAAACACTGATGTGTATAGCTATTACATTGTGCAATTAACATTTATTTCATAGTGATATGTTAACGATTGAGTAAAAATGTATCTATTGCCAGTTTATGAAAGTAACTGCAGATGAGAGATTCTCTTTAGATGATTTGCAAGTCTGTGGCCAACCCTTAAATTCAGAGAACAAATCTTAATCTTCATAATTAATGCAATCTAGTACAAATTAACAATGCAAAACCATAGCCATTCTTCAAAGCCTTGAACAGAACTGCAGCTAATAATTTTTTCCATTATTTATAAGTAATTTTCTCCATTATTCACAATCAGACCTGAGGAATAACTGAATACATGTAACAGGATTACACAATTAGGATACAATAAAATGGTAAATGTATTCCAGCAAGATACATTCAGATACATTCAGTAAAACAGGGGATGACTTACAGGATTACAATTTCAAAATAAAGAATGATATACTAGTCTGGAACAATGCACTTGCTCACTTCGAGAGTCTCACACCAAAACGAATGTCAAACCAAATACATGAGTGTGTTTCCTTACAGAAGACACAATCATTAAAACGATTAAATAAAAAGTAATCTTATGGATATTTCATTTATCTTGTCTTTATTTGCATACATTTGGTATTGAGGTCATCCAGAAGTATCGGAAAGTAATCAAGTTACATTACAAAAAATGTGGTACTTAGACTACATTACTGACAGATCATAAGCAAACCGTCACAACCCTGCTCACAATTATTCAATGAATGTTTTGGTCTATAAACAGTCTAAAATGAAAATATGATCAGTTTATTATCCATGTTGCATTGAGTGCATCTCTTTAGTGTGTTTTTAAACCACAGAGTCAGTCTGTTTCATTTACCACCTACCTGTTTTATGTAATGAACACACATTACATTATCTAAAAGTTACAGTACCACCTACCTTTCCTTAATGTTCTAAATGTTTAACCGTCAATAAATAAATAACACATTTACAGCATCTCCAGGACAACAATTTCATCACGATTGACCAAAAGGCTGCAAAAAAATAGGTGTATATGGCTGGAAAAAGGACAAAAGATGGCTACAAACCTCGGTGAATGAGATGGATGACAACACCAGAGATTAAGGCGGGGGTTCAGGTCAGGTCTGGCTGGACTGGCGGTGACTGTGTGTGATGGCCAGCGAGGCTTCCTGAGACACACACATCCAGGGCAACACAGAAGGAGCTTTTTGGCAGGATGAATCAGGTTGAGTTCCTCTCTGTTCTTCACATAGCTGGCGACCTGTTGAGGAAGACATCAACAAATGTGTCATTTACTTACAAAATGCTGCAGATACTATTAAGCTGTTAAATAAAAGTTGCATTTATATTAATAATGCTGTCCCCAGATCATACTTTATCAACCTTCAAGTATGTATTCACAAAATAACTATAATGAAAGAGCTCCCTTGCAAAATCCATTTCATCCGGAGCCGTTTTTCACCTTTGAGACTGTTAGATAACATTTGAATCAGAGGTTATTGTCATCTACTCCACTGCTGTGGTCATTATCGGAAGCAATTTCCTCTTGACAAAGAGGGAAAAGAAAGAATTAAATACCACAGAGGCACATAACAGATGAAGAAAGGTGGGCAAGGAGACCCGTAGAGAAAAGCATCAGAGACAGACAGATACGCAGGTATAATGAGAGAGAGAGAATGATGGGGAAATAAAAAAAAAAATAGTTTGAAGTCGAGAAAGAAACAGGAGACGTCACTGTGGAGTTTTAAACATTTTGACCTTAAAGAAAGGCCTCCTCCTCTTTCTCTTCACACTCTTCTCGGAATAAAATCCATCCAACTTTCAAGGAAACACTTATCCAAAACGATTGACTTGTTCTTTGTCCTAGTGTGAACCTGCAGATGAGCTCCTCTGGCACAAATTTCAGAGAAAAGCCATTACGGCAACATTTTGTGGCACTGTTGGTGGGCACTTCAGCAGGGATGGATGTTAGAAAAATTGGACAAAATCAATACTGGTGACAGAGTGATGGATGAATATAATGTGAGTTTAATGAGAAAGTAAGACTCGGGTGTAATCGTCAGTAACAGTGTCCATCTGCACCGCTTCATAATAGTGCCAGGAAGGAGGTAAATGACGGCCATCAACCCTACAGGCTTACGGTGTAGATTCTCACATTAAGTACATGTGCATCTGTCCTGTTTGTATTAAGTGGTGTCTGACAGTGGCATAATGGGCAGACACACAAGCACACATAGTAAATGGGCAGCTATTTGTCTCAGTGGGATGGGTTTCCTGCATGGGGAGTAGGCCGAGCTGTTGTCAGATTTGGGCCATCCCAAGGGGAAGGGAGACATACCAGCCTGCACGTTTAAAGGGTGAGAGCGGGGGTGAGGCACAGGGAGAGAAAGGGTGAGACAGAAAAAACAAACACACACCAACACACTCCTGTGCTGACCTGCATTCCAGCAATAAGCTAATTGCGGAAACTGAAACTTTAAACATTATGAAATTTAAAAATGAATGCCCACTGAACAGACAAGTCTACTTCATTAACAGTGCATTTTTCCTCATTTAATACGGAGCTCAAAGCAAAACAATAGACTTGGCCTGAGTCATACATAGCCCTCATGCCTTTCATGTTTACTCTACATTTAGATGGGCAGGTTTTCAGTTAATTAAAACTGGAATTTCTCTTTTTCCCGTAACCAATAAACAATTAAAACCCAAACGATTCAGGACTGGTAGAGAGGTTTGTGTGCTATTTGACATTGTTTGACTGTTTTACTTCTGAGTATCAAAGCAACAGAGATATTAAAGGACATTAATGAGTAGCTGCAAACAGCCCTTAGCAACAGCTGATATGGATTTAGTATTTGTCTCTAGACCATTACAACTCTATGCCTGTGCCAACCAAAACAATATTTTCCTTTTACATTCCTCAAGTAACAAGTCTGTCTCTCTACAAATCATCTTGCTAATGATTGGAGGTTTTTTGAGCTCTTCAGAAAAAAAAAAGATTGAAATGTCGACTCATTATCATCAGCCAATGGATTATTATTCCCGTTTTACTTCATTTTTTGCCTTTATCTATTCTCATCCATGTTAAACTCACATTTTATTAAAAAGTGCAATATGTAAGAATTGGCGATGTGCCGACTTCAGACTCGAAACAAACAGAGGACAGCATTTCATCAGAGTAACCGGGTTAGGGCTTAGGTTAGGTTTGGACTGGAACTGACATGTAATAGCTGGTTAGCATGCTTACTTCAGTAAATATATCTCTGCAACACAAAGCATAGATCTCATAACATCAAAACTATTATTTCTTACATTCTGTTGATTCACTTTAGCATGTTCTGTACTAAAAGTCTTACATATTGCACCTGTAAGGAAACTAGAGATGACAACTGTCTAAAGCAAGGTGGAATTGAGCCATTAGTTTGTATTTTGTGCTGGATCAAAATTTTTAATCCAAGATTTTTAAATTAATTCTTATTGTGACAATGAATGACAACATATGTTTAACCTATCACTTTTTCTTCTCCTGGGATCCATTTTCTTCTCAATATGAAAACATTTCCTCCTCACATGAACAGTTTAAAAACACAGCTACACAGCTCACTACTGTGAGACACAAACCAACAGTTTAAAAAAGGTGACAAATGAAGCAGAACAAGCTGTGTGCATGTGTGTGTGTATACAAGTGTGTAATAGAGAGTCTAACTTCAAAGGACATTACTGGGAATGTGGTGCTGCTTTTAATGGACACGCAGCAGCTGTCTTCACATGCACGCACAAAAACAAACAGACTCATCTTCAAACTCCATGCAAACACATGCACATAGAGACTGTCTTTCAAAATAGAAACACACATGTATTATATACAGTAAAAAGAGACAGGATGTTTTCTCTGTTTGTCTCTGATCTTCTGATTCTCAGGTTTCATAGATGTCCCAAGACAAGTGAATCTATAAATAACAGAATGGAAATGGACTCGTTGGGTAGAGAATTAAACATTGAAGGCACAAGGGAATGAGTGAGTGAGTGAGTGAGTGAAGGTGTGAAGGAGTGAGTGTGGGAGTGAGTGAGCAAGCCATTAGCTGGTTTTAACATCCATTAAAAAGAAATAATTAAATGAATCAATGGAATTGTCCATTTTCACTAACACGTTTTCAATCTCAATATGAAAAAGATCACTAATGCAGGCAGGCTGGAGGACAGAAAGTATTTTTTTGTTTCAGCTCAATCACATGAGTACACATCATCCAATACCGGCATATCCATCGTGTTCTTGTCCTAAGTGATAGTACTACTGATCTTGCAATTAGCCAGTAAGGAAAACTATACTCAACTGCCACTAATAGAGCTCTGTATATAGTGTTACACAGTGTGTGTACAGGAAATGCTAAAGGCTTAAGCTCAGTTAAGGCAAATCAGAAGTGCTAAAGGCAGCTGCACTGACTGAGCTTCACTTACAATAAATTATAGTAATTTCTAAATATTACTCCTCTTTCACAATTCTATGGTGTATAAGTAAATTAACCTTGGCTGTCTATTCAAGGTTAATTTACTTCTTTCTACATCACAAGAGTTGTACAACAAAATGAACGTTGTGGTCACTTTACGCTACACAAGAACAAAAAAATTTGTGTTGAGGATGAGTTAAGGAGTCTCACAACCTGAGGAAAGAAGCTGCTCTGTATTTTGGTGATACGGCAGTAGATACTGTATCCTTTGCCAGACAGCAGCTGGGTGAACAGAGCATGGTTGGGATAGGTGTTGCCTTTTTGTATCCTTACAGCAAAAAAGCCTATAAACCCACTGTACACAACTCGCTCAGCACCAAACTTGCTAGCTTGTGAACATATGAGAGCATTGAGTAGCTAAAGAGCCTGATTTTTCACTCAGGAAATGGTAGAGACCAAAAACAGTGCAAAAAGGAGTAATAATTGTAATGGACTTACATTTGCCAAGTACCAGGAAACACCACTGGGCATCCTATATGCTGCATACACACATTTGTTGCTGTGATTACATTTTAAAGCTGTTGTACTATTGGAATATAGAGCTCTTTAACAATTATTTTAGGTTTTTTTTAAGTGCATACAGCAGCTTTAATTTCAGTTATAATCCCACACAACCTACTCTTATTTCCCCACTGCTGGAGACTCACAAAATGTTGACGCAACAGTTTGGATTGAGGATTTGAGGTAACTTTCTCGTGATGCCGGCTGTGCGGTGCCAACACTTTCTACTGCTCCAGAATGGGTGTTCACTTCCTTTCTTATTAAAAATGTCGCCTGGAAGAATATCCGTAGTAATCACCCAGAAGTCACCCATGCCCATGGGGGACAGCAGTAGCATCCAGGAATAAATATTTCACTACTCTGCAGGAGGTGATGAACTTTTCCACCAAGGTTGGCTACTGAGAGATACTGTTGAGATAATGGACCCAAGGCACATTCATAAATTACGAAGAGAAGAAAATAATAAAAATACACGAAAAAACGATATACAAACAAACACTGAATCTCAGATTACTGGCAATCAGTCCACCTCACCTACAGTTATGAATGAGTTTGTCATTAAGTCCCATTAGCGCCCCGCCGGGTAATTTCTCTGCCTGGCAACAGCCATTCTGGGAAAGGATTAGCAAGGGGCACCACACAGATCTACTGAACTTTGAGCTGGAATGCACACACACAAAGGCACATGCTAAAATCCAGACATGCAAACACTCTCTGACTCATGCCATTATGTATATCATACCAGACACATGCAGTATGTGGAGTAGGAGCATGCAGGTCACTGGAGAGGCTGAGGCCGTCTCCCTGAAATCCAACCACCCACATCTCCACCTCTCTACTTTGATGTCTTAGGCCCACCACACACTCACATACTCCAACGCTGACACCCTCTCCCCATACTAACACTCTCTGTCTCTTAGTCACACACACTCCTCTTCGATTACTCCTAATATTCTCCAGGACTCGAAGGCAGAGATCCCATGATACAATGTAGACCAGCTGCTGCGTGTGTCCGTACAGTACATTCCACTATTGCCATTGTGCCACACACAAACAAGGCCACCAAGCATAATCTGGCAATGATACAATGCAATTAATCGCACACATGGGATTAGAAAAAACAGTGTGGTAGTACCCTGCCACCCCACTCTCCCACGAAGCTGACATTCAAGGAATAGAAATGCATAGTTTCGACTGAATTCTACTTTTAGAAGCATCATGGAGGGTCGAGGTTAGCCGAGGTTACCAGGGGGTCAGCGTTAAAAGAACTCTGTTATTCTGGTCTGTGGACTCAGTGCTGAGGTCACAGGGAGATACGTCAGCTTTAACCCCTTCCTTCACTGAGCAAGATGACTTCTGCCATACATCAGTGTTTTGGTTATTTTGGTCTTAGAAAGCTCATTTATAATGCTCCTGTGATTTTCTTTCTTTGCAAGACTGAACAAGATTCAAGTGCTTTGGCTCGAGAAGAAGACTCCTCGTGGAAATATGGCTCATTTCATGATACATGAAACTAAAATCACATTAAGCTGGATGCAACAGAGCATAGGAGGAGGGTTCAGGACAGCATGAAAAAGCTGCAGGATGTGGCATCATTTCCTCATCTGACCAAATGTCTTTCAAATGTGTACCTTTTTCACAGCAAAGATTAAACCATCATCAATCAATGGTAAATGTATAGTTAATTAAGCTTAACATAGAACAAAATGCATTACAAACCATTTATTTAGCAAATGTATAAACATCAATTGCAACTTTATGGGCATCAAAATAATGTTTACAGATGAACTACACAGTATTTATTAACCAATTACAAAGTATTTACAGTTGCAACTTTACATTAAACTATTGCTTGATAAATGGTTTGTAAAGCATTTAATTGTTTGTTAACAGTGAAAAAATACCGTAACCTAAGTTTAATTAACTATAAATTTAACATTTACTCCAAAAAATAACTGTCTTATTTTTTAGAGCAAGGTCATTTGAAGGTGAGGTACGCTCTTTCAGATTAAAAGCAATTAATCAGTACCTCAACAAAATAAGGCTACACTCGAAAACAAATAGTTTCCCTAAAACATTGACATCACACATTTCATTTACATTAATTACATATAGGATTTTCATGTAAATCAATTACATACATTCTATGTTAAGTATATAATTTGGTATTATACATAAAAGTTATCAATATGTAATGCATTACTTTAAGTATAATACATTAACTTAATTTAGGCAGACTAAGTTTTTTAATTTAATCACATCAGCATCAACATGATGGAAACACTGCATCAGATGATATCCTTTATGTAGAACGTATGTAACTGAATTACATGGAAATTCTATATGTAACTGAAATATATAAAGTCAGTGTTTGAGTGTACAATTTTAAGAGTTGAGAGGCATTAAACATACATACATAACGAATTGAATTCAAATGAGAGTACTTTATTATTGAAACTCGACAACTTAGTGATCCTACAATCGCCTCTCCTAAGACATTACTTTCAGTGTTTAGCTACCAACGATTTTGGCAGAGCAAAATGAACTCAATAAAACTCAGCTGCACCTGTCCATCGCGCGGCTCATTCTTGAAGCATTTCAAATCGCTGGAAGATTTAGTTCTGAGAGAGCCCCATATTCCTAAAACCCTTCATACCACTTGGACTGAGTGCTTGCTTTAATGCAGCGAAAATGGAGCCGGCAGAGCTGTTCCGAGGGAAATGAAGACAGCCTGCCCACCCATTGGGATGCACCTAGTCTATTTGAAAACTCGGTGAGGAGCCAGGTATGTTCAGCAGCTCTGGTATCTCTAACCCCAGCCATCCTGGGCCGAGTGAACCGGATCAAAAGACATAAGCCAAGCACATCCAAACATGCCAAGTAGACATCCCACCTCTCAGGTTGAACATTTGAATAGGTACTTCAAATGTGTGGCAAATGTCTGTTTCTATGTGTGCGTGTGTGTGTGTGTGCGAGCTTTGTTGTGCACAGTCCTAATCCTGCTTTGCATCACCAAGAAACAGACAATCTCTCTGCACTGTCCTGTTCTGCTCCAACCTTTTCTGCCGCTTCTGTCTCCACAAGGTAATGTTTGCTTTCCTGCAGCCTGAGCCTGGACTGTCTCACTGCTGACTGAGTGCTGCGCTCATTTGTGTGCAAGCTCAAGGGCAAAAAAGTTGTTTTATGCATGTACTCATAAAGGTCGTGTATTCCTAGATATTTACTGTGTGCTCTGTGTGTTTATGTACTTCTGAACATACAAAGTTCTTTCTGGATGTGAACATATCGTATGTGTGTGTGTGTGTAGGTGGTCCACACACACACACACACTCAGTCTTGCATTGCTTAGACAAGAGGAGCCTGATGTCTGAGTATCTGTCTGAGGAAGACAGAAGAGTGCATACTGTGGGATAAAATACACACAGACAGACTGGAACAACTTCCCCTTATTAAAACATATCGAACAGATCTCAATCCAACTGAAATAGAAGTTATTAAATGAGGAATAAAGATATTGCCTTGACTTTAATATTGGGACTATATCACATAAACTGTCAAGCACCTACCGCACATTTAGAATGAACACCATACACAAAACTGCGCATAAACACAAACCTTCTTCAAGAAAGCAACAAAAGACTTTTCCTCCTGATCCTCTACTGATGTTTCATGGTGGATTTCCAATGCATAGTTTGGCCTCAAGGGTACAAAGTATTGTCTTTGTGGGAGAATCAGCACTATGAACCACAATAAAAAGTTGGAACTTCAGACAAGAGGCGTTTGCCAAACTGACAGCAAGATCCGCTCCGATGGAAACGGAAGAAATGACTGGATGAAGGCAAACAAGCGAGAAATTATCTCTGCATGTCTGAAACGAAGAGAAGCGGACACGATATGAAAAATGTTTGGCTGTCACACAACAAGCAGTGGAGTTTGTTGTTTTACGGATTAAGCCCTGAAAGAAAACCCCTCTTGTGTGACTCACATCTTAGGTCAGGCCCTCTGTGCCGGTGTGGATTATGACGCGGACATTTCTTGGGGTTAAACTCAGGCAATACGGCACTCTAGATGTCATGTGGACGTTGTAAGTGTGTGGGTGTTTTGGAACCCCAAAAGCTTTCAGGAGAGACTTCTCCCTGGGATTCCCAATAGCAGGAAGACTAACTATACTCACAGACATTTGCTTTGGTCTTTACATGAAAAAGTGGCCTGAATTCATTTAAATCATGAGGATGAATGACAGAAGTAGAAATGGCTGGAATGATAGGAAGAAAACAACAACTACAGAAGAGATCGACGAGGTTTGAGGAAGGTTTGCCAAAACAGGAAGAGAGATTCAACAGAGAAACGGGAAAGGAACGAAGAAGAGAACAAATGATAGAGTGTAAAAGGATATGAAAAAGGACAGAGCAACAGCAAAGACAAACAAAAAGGAGGTGAAAAGAGAAAAACACAGGGGAGCACAACAGAAGAAATGGAGAGGGAGGCCAAGGGTGACTTGAATCATAATCGCCTGTTGAATTTCACAAGGAGCCGTTTCACCAAAGATCCAAGAGCTGGGCCCACCTCCCGAGCACTGCCTCACACCTTTAACAAGCTTAGGGAATTATTGTGTGTACTCTATGCGTGTGTGTGTTACACAGAGGGCGAAAGAAGTGGAAAACCTGATAGGCAAAAAAAACAAACTGCATGCTGCTTATTAGAAAATCGAACCAATACAGAAGTAGAGCTGCAAAGATTTGTCCATTAATCAAATTGCTAATTTTTTTCACCATTTATTACAGTTAAAGAAGAGTCTTTAGGTTTTGGACTGTTGGTTGGACAAAAGAAGCAATTTCAAGGCATCACTTTCGGCTCTAGGAAATTTTTGACCAGCCTTTTTTTCTTGCATTTCACAGACAATTACTCGATTCATTGTGAAGATTATCAGCAGAAGAATGGATAATAATGAAAATAATGATTTGTTGCAGCCCTATGCAGATGATAAGCTCAAACATACTGCAACATACAGCAGCTGAGATGAACAGCAAAAATATGTGAAAACAAGCAAGATTACTTGCTAGTAATTAACCTCTTTCAAAGCCAGCGAGGAAGATAAAAACAGTGGAGAACAAGGAGAAAGTGCAACAGAAAAGACACATTTACAGGAAAGGACTATCTAATCTAATTTGCACCGAGTGAATAGAGAGTAGAACGGAAATGACACGTTGTGCTTGGTCACACTTATGAGATGCCAAGACAATTCAGCACATAACAGTAATCAGAGTTTTGAGAAGATAAGATATCAATAGTTGATAAATATTAATATCATCATTGCTATTTTTTATGTTTCATGTTGTGTGATTGCAATGAAAGAGTTGCAGTGGATGATTCCTAATGAGCTTACTCTAAATACAGAGGAGATAAAAGGGAGGTTAAAGGAAACATCTGTCTTTATTGAGCTTTGGGTTTTATGCTCATGGTTTTTAGTAATCAGTTATGATAACACGTTGCTCACCAGCTGCACCACAGCAATTTAGGAGATGAAGACAATAAACAGAGCTTGATTAAATGAAGCAATGTGAACCATGTATTGGTTTGGAAGGCCCTATAAGAGGGTTTCTGTTACAATCATCCACTTCAGTCTACTTCGGTCCATGCAAGAAAATCTCTATGAGGACAATCGTGTGTTCACTATTTTTGTTAAGAAAACAAAAGAAGACTGTATTCTTGCAGGTATTACGTACAGTACCTATGCAGCCAAAACAATGGAGAAATAATAGAGAATAGGAGGTCATGAATGCAGTCTAGCTGAGGCTTTAATTACTTTATTTGTGGTTGAAAAGAAGAGAGTTAAGGCTTGTACTGGTTAGTAGAATCCTTGTCTCCAAAATCTCTGAATCGTAGCCGGTGAGTAATATGTTATCATAACAGATAGGACAAAATATGATTTAGCTCTGCGCTCTAAGAGGGAAAAGCTAGATACAGAAGTAGAAAGAAACTGAAATGAGACGCCAGCGGATAGCAGGGGAAGTAAAACAGAAAAGAAATATGACAGAGTTGAGAGAGGAAGAAAAAAAAAAGCGGGGTCATCTCGAGGGCCAAAACAACCTGGAACCCATTACCCAGAGCACCCAGTGGGACCCCTCCACACACCACACTCCCCCACTTACAGTTCTCATGATGTCATACAACAGCGAGGCGCTACACTCACCGACATAACGGCACACAGACCTGCTCAGACAGCAAGAGATAAGCCTGATGAATGTTTTTCAGCTCGAACAGTTCTAGACATAAGAAAAAGCCTGGTACTTCACGCAGACTAATACAGAAAAGGTTTGAAAACAGCTGCTGCATGAATGTTTTTGCTTGAAAGTTGAAAGTTGAAAACTGTACGAAAGTTGAATCTATTGATTGTTGCTGCCGTTTTAAATTTTAGATTTGAAACACCTCAATAGCTCCATTAATTTTCCTCAATCTACCATCTATGAGTAATGTTACATTTCAGACCCAAGATCTGCATCTAAATCTTTTGCACAACTTCATTTTCTTTTTTCGAACATTTTCTGAAGCTGACCTACAGGTGTACAGCAGATAAGTTCAGACGTCTTTTGACAGCACGACACTATCAAATACTTTCCCTGCGTTCAACTTCGTACAACAAATTCGGCTTAATGAACTCGATTAGTCCCTTTGCCATAACACTCACCAGACTAAAATGTAAATCTTGAAGTGTGCTTCTTAACAGCAACAAATCACAATAAATGAAAAGATGCTTGAAGCTGAAAGAACTCGTAGTAAACTGTTTACTTACTGTAGCACAGAAAAGGCTGATATATTGAAGAGAAAGGAAGAAAAAGCACCAAGCTCCAATCCCTCTTAGTCTGTGTACACTTAGAAAAGTGAGAGAGGAGGCTTGAGCGAAGGAGAGCACGAGAGAGAGAGAGAGAAAGAGAGAGAGAGAGTGAGACGGATGAAGAGAGGGAGTGAGAGAGAGATCTCTACATCAGCAAGCCTAAGGAGGAGAGAGAGAAAGATGGAAAGGAAAGAGACAAGAGTGAGAAGAAAAGACGAAGACTCGGAGGTCTCTTCCTAATGCAGAGGGTACCCCCATATTAGGTTATGAGGCAACTGGCCCATCACAACCCAGCAGCAAGAAGGGAGATTTTATCAGCACACTCTAAACACACAAAGACGGAGGAGACACTGGTATACAAGATTTCAATCGATCCTCCTCCAGCAGCCCGTTCAAACTGTGTAAACAATGTCTTGACAAAACTCAAATAAGACCTCTGTGTTTTCATTAGGTGCTATTACATAGAACCTGAAAATCGACCAGCGAAGTCCCTTTTTTCAAAGGGAACATCAGTCACTCCGGTCTAAATCGAAAAGGGATGCACATTTTTCCACCAAAGACAATCAGGTCTTGAGTGTGTGAAGTCAATCAAACTTAGTCAGAGGTAATTACGCTATGAGACGAAGTGACGTTTATATCAAGAGAGAGTGCTCTATTACTTTTAGTTACACAATGACTTAACATGTGCTTCCTGGTTGAAGTCAGGAAACGGTGCAAAACCAGTGGCCTAATTAAACTGTGCAGGAGCTGCAGAATATAGCAATGTGTTGATACAGACTGGACTACAGCTAGGTCTCCTTCATTTCAAGTGAACTGTTGTGTGTTTTTTAAATGCAACATGTGAGGTGATGTGTTAGAAAAAGTGGTGTAGAAAAAGTGGTCCTTGAGTTGGATTTATTTTAACTTCCACTTCCCAGATCAAGAGTGAACTTTTTCCCGCTCAACTATCCATGACAACTGAGCCAACTCCACCAACTGATGAAATACGATCCAACTGAAAGCTCTGGAGAAAGCTAGTAAGTGGACCTTGAGTTGGTACTGTTATGTCAAACTGCAGAAAACTTTGCTACAACTTTTACCAACATTTACGTTATTGCCGCAATCATATCTTGAACATAAAATCATCAAACGCGTTACATTAAGAACAGTTAGTATAAATTGTACCTTCTACTCATCTATGTGATATCATGTTCTACAATACTTCCTGATATCCAAACTACAGGGTAATATACTAAAACATGCCGTCTTGTGTGACAAACCTGGACACTCCATTTTATCCCCTCCTGGGTGAAGCCAGATTAAATCTAATTGAGTCCGGCGGTGTCATAATGGCTAAACAACACCCATGTTCCAGCTTGGCTTTTCAAAGGGACAGGTGATGCTGTGGGGCCATTAAACCAATAGAGACCCAGCTACAGCCACTTGATCCTTGTTATTAGCTTTGCTCTGGTGAGCGTTTCTATGCCAACCACTAATTAAACACCAGTGTAGCAGCTTTTCTCAATGGTAGCCCCAAGCACTGGCAGTTGATTGCAACAAACGCTATATTTTTATTGTATGTATCAACACACTCCTCTGTTAAGCCTGTATACTATCAAGATGTAGTAAAGGTAAGTTAAAAATGAGAGTGAGCTATAAAACATTAACAGCGGCATTCTTTAAATACAGCATCTGGTTGCTTACAGTACAAGGGTCGGCAATACAAAATACATTCTAAAAATTGCTCCTGTAAAGGGGAGCACCTGCCCTGACGCAGTATCCTGGAACAAGAGGCTGAAACTTGGCCAGCTCCCAGCATGCCCAGTGTAGCAGACAATTTATGAACAATTAACATCTCGCTAGTGTATAATTATTAAAAATTATAACGACCAAAATTTAAATACCGAGTTAGCACATTAAACATCTTGTCACTTTTAAGCAAAATGTTGCTGAAAATAAAGGCCTAGATAATGTCTTCTTTAATCAGTAACTGCAGTGTAACACAGACACACATTATTACAACAGTAACAGGTCTAAATGAATACAGTATGTTCTATTGAATCTCCCTAATCAAGTGGAAAAATTAATCTGTTTCATGCCCGGTTGACATCAAAGTGGTCTTCAGAACAAAGCAAACAGCTGGCCTGCCCTCAGTCTTTTCTTTGCATGCCTTTGATCAATACCCAGCTAATGAGAACAGCCTCCTGAGCCAGTAATGAGGGATTCAGATTCATGTATTGTACTACATTTAATACATGATTGCCTTTAGAAGGCACAAAGTCCTGCAATCAATATTAAGTAAGACAACGCTACAGCGTGATGTGCTGTCTTGTTTTGTGACCGTGTACACTTTTCAACCACTGAACCGGACACCGGCCTGCTGTCTCCGTCTTTAACATCTTGGAGACTCTCATTATGAAGCAGAGGATAAACTACAACATAATGTTTGCAAGGATAATACTAGAAAACAGCAGACCCTGTTTATTCCAAAAAGTGTGCTGCCCTCTGGTGGATATGCACAGAAATGGAAGGAAGCATCATCGCCTTTGTTAGTTAGACGGTGACAGAATTCAGATTCAAGCTTTCCTCCCATAAAAGCTGGAAAAATGTGTTTCTTATTACTTCCCCAACAAAGCCAATTTGACAATTGTGGTATCTGGTAATAAATACAATGATTATTTTATTATCAATTATAGAGCAGGAATGAATGGTTGACCAATAGTTTAGTGGATTAAGAGCAAACTAATGGCAACATTTTTGTTTGCAAGTATTTTTTTTAAAGCAAAATGGCCAAAAACTTCCCTTTTCCAGCCTCTAAATTTTGAGGATTTGCTGTTTTTCTTGTCTCGTTTATTAATAAACAAGTTACCTTTGGGTTCTGGACTGTTAATTTTGAGGCAGCGACTCTTTGTGATCATCTTTTACAATTGCCATTAATTAATTTTTGGCCAATCGACTAGTTTAATAGTCGACTAATTGTCTCAGGACTTTGCTCTAATAACAAAAGGATCACAAGAATGAACAGTCAGACCAGTAATATCACAAAAATGTTATGATGAAACTTCTTACACACACAAACACAGACACCCCACAAGCATGCAGATCACAGAGCAACAGGAAGTTGAACAGGAAGTACACTTTGTCTGCCGAGAATTTCTAATTTCTCATGAAACATAAACCATGACTCAGGCTTCAGCAGTCATACTTGCTCACATTCCAAAAATATTCAGCAATCCAACAAATCTATCTATCTGCTGCCTAAAATATTGTCTTCTCCACTAGATGGCATCAAAGGCTCACTTTTTATATGTCAATACTCATACAAACTCAAATCAGCTCTCTCCCTTTATCATAGCTATATCTATTACATTTTTGTATCACAAGAGAGGCGGCATCTTAAAAGTCAAGCTTATCAATTTAGATCAAGAGGTACAGTATATCTGCTCTTGTGTCCACTAAAACACTTCTTCTTACTCTGTGAGGATCAGAAGCCCTGCTGTGACGTTGCCTTTGGTGAGGCATTTTAATGCTGCTAAACAAACAGAAAAAGCAATTAAAACGTAAACTGAACAGCATCCTGTGAGCTTAAGGGTTTAATTTTGGCTAAATCCCTTCTGGTTGACCTCTCAAATTATGAGTCAAAGCGTAAGGAAGGGGAGGTGGCGGGCTATTTTTGCATCGATTGTGTTATTCTTCGAGTGCAACAATAACAGCATCACCCACGACTGCTATATTTAATTTGGGAATATTGTTAATTCTGATGTTCTTTTACTAAATCAAACCAAGAGGTGTTAGTGGTGTTAATGGGTTTTCTTCCATATTAAAATATGATAACATGACTGGAGGAGTTCAGAAACAGTGTGACACATGTTGCAGGCATGTATTCAGAGCGCTGTGAGCAGAGATGCAATGTCACATGAGGGTGATGAAACTGGGAGAGGTCAAAAGAACAGAAAGTTAGGTCGCATGACAGGAAGTTTATATGCATCTAATTGTTTACATTTGGTCCGAACAAGAAAAAAATAAAGTTAATGTTGTGTATTTTAGCTGAAATTCAACAAAATGCCATTAAATAATGCATTCCTGAGGTTATCACCCAAAAAGTTACATAAAAAAGCAATGTAATATTGATCAGGAGTGTGTGTCGATCCATACTGCATTCACCTCAGGAGGTTAAGTTCACATTTTTCCACTGTTTGTTTTTTTATATGTTGGGTCTTGACCCACAGTTTAACAACCCCAGCCCTGAACCTCTGTAGGGACACTTTACCAGTTTCTGGAGCAGCACAAGTTTCCCACAATATCACAGAGATGCGAGAAGCCTGAGCTAACACACACACGCACGCACATTTTAACCCCACGAAGCAAAAAAAAACACCCACGTGCAGTTCTGACACCCTCCTGTCACCCCACGGAAACAAACGGATGGAATGTGTTTCAACAAAAAGTGCCGCAGCTACGCACGCTCCCGTGAAACAGATTCGAGCAGACTCATAAACAGCGATGCAGCTGAGGATGGAGTCACCATGTTTAAAGAGTAGAGAGGTCACATTGTTCAAGATACCATCATTGTGAAAAACAGTACACCTTACAAAGGCATGTTAGATATCCACCGTCCTCCCCTTTTCTGTGGAGCAGACATCTGACTAAACAAGAGTGTGACACACACACACACACACACGCACGCGCACACACACACACACACACACACACACACACACACACACACACACACACACACACACACACACACACACACACACACACACACACACACACACACACACACTAATCTCTGGCTAAGCTGTAACACCCAGCTGGGTGAGAGAGTGGCCTGCTCGGCACATTCCTTTTGTAGTGGTACAACACACAGGGAGAGAACATAAGGGTGGTAGACACAAGGTTAAATGAGTGTGACATACATGGAGGGTAAGCATGTGTGAGTATGAGTGTGTGTAGGGTTGGGGATTAATAGCAATTTTTCAAATCATAATCTAGGATCGAAATCTGAATACTTTCAGTTTCCTTACTGAATATTTTAGGTAGAGTTAGATATAGAAATGATATATTTGTTTTTTAGCTGAATGACAAAATTTGATCATTTAATGCTATCCTTTAGGTATTTTACTGTCCTGGAACACAATTAAAGATGGAACCACTTATCTGAACATATTACTTAGACTGGTAATAGACAGCTTTCTTGCTAACTTATCATTATGCACTAAATGTTGATTGCACAATGTAATTGAAGTTAAAGAGTCCAATATTGCCGTATGGGTGTCTGTGGGAGAAAAATTAAAGGAGCGAATGTAGTCGTCTTACCTAGTTATGCTCCAGTTCACACTTAAGGGTCCTGGGCTGTGGGGAGGGAGTGAAGGAGGGGTTTTTTTGTTTGTTTGTTTTGTTTGTTTGTTGTTTTTTGTTTTTCTTTCCTTCCTCCCTTGGTTTTGATTGTTGGTTTTGTTAATTACCGTTTTTTGTGCTATGTTTGCTATTATTGTATTGTGTATGTTTTCCAGTTTTGAATAAATAAAACATTTGATCACAAAATGTCCATCAAACACCTTCTGTCGCAAAGAAGATCTTTGCTTTACACTGGTACATTCTGTACTATCACAATGATGAAATAAAGTTACTTAAGTTTTGGTTTAGTTACATGCCTTGCCAATTACACACACACACAAAAAAAACAATAGCAGGTGTCCTACTGTGGACTGACATATCCTGATGTTGCTCAACTCCAGTTCACCTTGCAAAAACACACATGCCATGCTCGGCCGGTTTTCACAGCCCGGCTTCATCAATATACAGCATTTTTATCCATGGTGCATTACAGTGTACACACAGCAAGTGGCTGGTTGAAAGACTTGTAGTGTGTGTGCACTAAAAAGCACCCATTATGTGCGAGGTTGCTCATTATACTATATTTAACTTCCAGCTCTATAATGCCATTTGTTAACTTCTAATAACTGTGTTTGTAATTGTTATTTCATCCACTCCAACCTAATCAGTTTAGCGGTGTTTAACACTGTGTGCGTGTTCATATTACCAATTACCAGTGACTCAAAGATCTATTCAATAGGATCGTAACGAGAAGGAATAGGAGCCTGTTGTCCATGCATGCAGTACAGTATGTGTTTGCATGGCTATCTCTCTCCTTGCAAATATGACGCTCGCTGTCTTATGACCCTAACAAAGAAGCAATTACCTGCAAAGCCAATCAATGCAATTAAGTAATGCAATATCTTGGAGCCGGATATTTGCAGGGCATGTTATCTTAAATGGCTGTCTTTGAAACAGGCACTAATTGGGAGACAAGATTTGAATGTGTTTGCAGACGTTATTACCTGAGCTCATACATAACTGGTCTTAAAACATATTGACCCATTTTACAGGCAAGGATATTTAACTAGCAAAGTGCTAGAGGGAATATAGCATTCAGCAGCACAAACAAGAATTAGTTTGAGAACAGCTTCTCGAATATGTCACAGGCTGCATTTTAATCTTATTGTTTGTAACAGCCCAGTTAATATTGGCTGAACGGAAATAACCTGGTGCCAAAGCTGGACACAGCGAGCACCACAAGTCATAAAGACATAAGCCACAGCCATATGGAGGGTTATCAAGTTTGTTCCACAAAATAAATTGTCATGTTTTCGGTCATTCTCTGTTCATTCACACAGACTGGGTTTGGGACAAAATTAGATTTTGAAAGACATTAAAATTCTCTTACTTTGACATTTCAGTAGCTGGTATTCCCCTTTAATCAACTGCAACCACTGACTGAAGAGGCAATCTGAGTTTTTACTTTTACTAAATAGCATTTTACACACCAACTTCTTCAGTACTCGCACTGCTGAGGACCATCTTTGCCACTTAAACTTGGAAAGCAATCTAACATTAGCACTTTCGAGCTGAAAGAAAAAATTAAAGAGCAATAGAGATATTTTCCTCCTTTAATATGATGAGTTGTGTGGTTTGCTACAGCCTCATGTAACCTTACACATAATAACAACAACAATAATATTGATGATGATTATAATATATATGAGGATAAGAGCTCTGTTATAAGGTAATTTCTGTATCTGCAGATAATCAAATCGGAACTGAAAAAAGTCTATCAGTGCAAACAAAGATCGTCTGCATAAAAAAAAAACATTGCTGACAATACATCCAAGATGCAACCCTGTGTGTAAACTCCCAAGAAGCATTTCAGTAAGGGACATATTTGATTCACTTTCCCAGCACTGATATCCCTAGATTTAAAGGTTTTGGCTTTAAATCCAGTTATGACAAGACACACTGAGGGGAAACAGGAAAGCACAGAGTGTCCCTAGAGGGAGTAATGTATTCCTGTCCAGAAAGACTATTTGCATCCTTGCTTATGGGAAGACGATCTATTTACGAGCATCCATCTCTCAGCCCCACTCCCACTCAGCCAAAACTGCTCGGGTAAAAAGTTTAAGTGTCTATGTACACATCTCTACCTGCCTGTGTTTGTGTGTGTGTGCAAGGATGTGCATGGTCACTGCCCACTTAGCCTGACAACACCCTGAGATAAATGAAAGCACTCAGCAGGGCTCTAATTGGTAGGCTACTCAAAGGCAAATACTAAAATGCTTCTGGTTTCAGAGACTGTTTGATCCCTTTACGCCAGGTGTGTGTTTGAGTGTTTCACCTTTAAACCCTGCACAAAGTAATGAAAGACTTCTTTTGTGTTCAACTTCCCTGACACTAAGAGGTCCAACAATTTAAAAAAAAAAAGATTGTAGGCACATTGATCAGTGCATAGAGGGAATTAAGAGACATTTATTCTACAAATAACAAATACAATCTAAACAAAGAGGACAGCAGAACATGCTTTTTAGAGAGTTAGTGTTACTATTAAGGTGCAAAAGAAGATAGTTTCACAGGTTGGATATGATATATTGTGCTCCCTTTGGTTTCATGCATCGTGGACAAGGACAAGGAGGAAAATACAGTATTACAAATGAGAGAAAAACAAAAAAGAAAGAAATAGAAAGAGAAATATTGTAACAATTTAAAAACATTTTATAGCAATTGTGGTTTTCTCTGGATAATGCTTATGAGAGAAGTCTTTTTCCCCCTCCAATTTATAGCCTAATATTTTCCATCATGTCCTTTTTCCACTATCAACTAGAGTAAAAACCTGTATAAAACATAAGTTCATTGCTTTGTCTTGGTCTAAACGTTCTTTTAGTTTCCTCTCTCTCAAATAGTCCATGCCTGATTCCCCCCCACCACCACCACCCTGTTTCTCACTTTTCCTCCACAGCAGAGTTTCTCCTTTTTCCACTGTTAAAATCTTATTTTCTCCCTCTTTCTCTCCTGGTGTGTCACCCCACCTCTCTGTCTCTCTCCCTCACTGTTACCCTGCACCAGTCCCTCCATCATATAATCCTGTGTTCTTTGGCTCGCTTCATTAGTTGTAGCAATAAACACACGGGGCCACAGGATACCTCCAGAAAACTCCTCAACATGATTACTGCAGAGTCAGGGTTACATGCCACATATAGGGGGCCTGTGTACTATAAAGTATGGTTGTGTGTGTGTGTGTGTGTGTGTGTGTGTGTGTGTGTGTGTGTGTGTGTGTGTGTGTGTGTGTAAAAGACAGAGGGGAGTAGAGACAGAGAGAGACGGTGTTAGAGACTTTTTTTGTCCGTTTGGTTTTTAGCGTGGCAACCACCCAGGAAATAAAGAATATAAAGCTATGGCCATCTCACAGTATGAATGCATGAATTCATTCATACATGCAGGCATACTAAATGCAAATTATGTGATCATTTACAATGTCTGTGCGCTGAATACTGAATACATGTTATTACATAACATCTAAATGGAAAGAAAACATGGTTTAATTCTTTACTTAAAACACTATTTAAGATTTTGACTCACATGTCTCATATTTTCTTGTTACTTTATTGTTAAACAGAAGGAATATGTTTCTTCACGACTGCACATTTTAGACATCATGACTCCCTTTTGTTTGCAACAGGAAGTGGTCCTACTTTTTTCATAGTTTTTTATGATCCTGATGACAACTCTGCTTCAACTCTACTTATTCACTGCGGCCCAGTGCTCTCAGACTTTCTCTGGTGACCCCTTACAGGAGTAGCTCCGATGGTGTTTTGACAAGAGAAGTGCTGGCAACTCCCCCGTTTTCAATAGGCTCATTATTAAAGCAGCTCTGCAGCTCTGCCTGGGCTTAACTCAGCCCGTATTTCTACGACCACAAAGGACTCATAAAAACACTTTGGCAAAGTCAGAAACCACACTGCAGTATGCACATCAGTATGTGTAGATTGTGTGTGTTTGTATGGTGTGAGTGTAAAAGCCCTCGTCCACATGTAAGAAACCTTAGACAGCCCCTGGCTCTGTTGTGGCCATGTATGATCTCATAAAACACAAATTCATATCCATGCATATATTATGTGCACATATACAGTTCTCAGGAAAACTGTTCCACACTGTGGAATCCCGTCATAAAAACATAAAGCAATAAAAAATGCGTAGTCAAGCGCCCACATAGGAACTCTTCCTCTTTAAATACCCATGGGGACCGGACTTGAATTAACAATAGTTAGTTAGTTTCTTTTAACAAAAGGGCTAAGCTCTCACTCTTCTTATTGTGTTAACTATTAAGATGAAATACAAAGTTGTTACTACAATCACTACTACACATACTACACATTTGACTAAACGATTAATAACCTGATTGATGGATAAAAAATAATCGAAAATAATATTACTTGCAGTGGCCCTAAATAGGACATGATGCAGTGCGGACCTCCAAGCAATTGGTGTCTAATATTTATCTAATAATAAGCCTACAAATACATAATATATTTTGCTACTACCATCATACAGCAACAGCTACACACAGCAGAAAAGTAAAATAGAAATTCAGCATTGAAATACAACACACTTGCTTTTGTGTAATTCAGTGGTTTTCTATGTCTTCAAAGAAATAGGTTTTGGTTTCCATGTGTTTTGAGTTTTTACAGGAAGAGGGGGAATACGATAACAAAAAACAACAGGACAGCATCCTGTGTGATGCTGCGGATCCCTCGTCCTCACAGTCTCTCATAATGTTTGCACCTCCCACACTGAAAGACATGACTTATGACAGACAAAATGCCTTCGATTGAAAGGCTAAATCGTGTCTGCCAATGTTGCTCAAGTCAAACGGTTTTCTCCTGTTTGTAAAAACACTCTCCTGCTTGGAAACTGGATAATAACACAGTAACGTCCAGTGTCTCTCTCTGTCTGTCTCACCCTTTCTCTTTTCCTCCATCCTCTGTCTCTCTCTGACTTTCTCACTCTGTCTTGCTCATTTACCATCTCTCCAATTTCCATGGCTGTAACTTTAATGCAGATGCCAACTCTGCTCAGTCCATTTACACACACACAGAAGGCTCAGTCATTCAGTCTGTCAGTAATATAGGGAGCAGGACTAACAGAGAATAAATCATTTTTCCGCAGCAGGGGCCTTCCCCGAACAAAGAGCCTGTGTGCATGTGTTTCTTGGGATGTGTGTGTTGGTCTATTAACATACTCCTTGTACAAATTATTCATCTTTCATGCACAACAGGCATAACATTTCAACACAAACACAGAGAAGAAAAAGCCAAGAGCAATCCTTCTCTATTGAACAAAGAATCAATCAAGCCATAAATACTCTTGTGCCACTGCAGCTAGGAAAAGTATTGCACGTTCTCCTTTTTCTTGTGGCAACGAAAAGAGAGTTTGAAAAGCAAAACCACATACAACCCCAGTGCCTTATCATCTGTGGAAATTCCACGTCATGTTAGAGCACTTAAAGAAAAAGCACATTATATCTTGAGGCAAAAAGTCGATGATATAAGTCCATGAACACCATAAAGATTGAACAGTTCCCACTGCAACACATTTCCTAAACTTGTAAAAAGGCAACTTAAAAAACAGTTGGCTTAGGATGATTGCGGAAAACATGTTTAATTGTGCTGATTAACACTGTAGACTTACAAAAAAATGCTTTTTAGATGCACTGTTTCAGCTCTCCCTTAGCGAGAGCTTGTTAACAGTAGCCTAGGTGTGAAAGATAAACTATCCAAAACCTGAGAATTTCACTTCATTGCTGATTCCTGATTCTACTACTTTCAACAACTTTTAATGCAAATTGCTGTATTTAAAACTTTTAAGCTTCAATGTGTAAGATTTAGGGGCAAACAGAATATAATATTCAGAAATGTGTTTGATCATGTGAAACTAAGAATTGTTGTGTGTAAACTTTATATCTACAGATGTTGCACTGCCATGTTTCTACAGTAGCCCAGAATGGACAAAGCAAACATCGGCTTTTGCATTTTTCACATTTTTAGCTGCCATCATAAGAGAGGGTGTTCAGTTGATTAAAATCTGGAAACTCACCGCTATAAGCCTCTAAATCCTACACACTGGACCTTTAAGTCTTATAAAATCCATACATGGAGAGTCCGTGTATTCGTTTTCTCACCTGCTGTCGCTTAACTCCAACAAGTCGTAGCATCTCCCTGCAGACACTGAATTCTTCTCCTGCACCACGCATTAAGATTGGCTGTATATCCTTCTTACTCGGTCGCCATATCCTGCAATCAACAACCACCTCCCAGACCTCCTCTGAGATGCGTCCTGATGGCAGTGTCCTGACAATCGCTCTGGTTCCGGTACACACTGACTTGGTTACCTTATGGAAAGAGGAAAAGTATCTTAGCATGTCTCTAAAGGTGCAATGATTATTTGATTAGTTGTCAATTTTGAGTTCGCACTATTATGATAATCGATTCATCTGTTCAAGTAATTTTTAAGAAAAATTCCCTGATTCCAGCTACTTAAATGTGAATATTTTCTAGTTTCTTTACTCCTCTGTGACAGCAAACTGAATATCTTGAGGTTGTGGACAAAACAAGACATTTGTTTCAGAAAAACCAATTAATCTAGCATGTTTAAAATACCAACTGAACACAAGTAACCTTGCATATAAATACCTTTTGATTGTTCTTGTAGAAGCGCCTCACCAGGACAGTGGAGCGCTCTTTACGGTTCCTAATAAACTCTGTGTCATCTATGAGACCTTCTCCATTGCCCTCTTCACTGCTACTGCCCCTGCTGCAGTCCCTGGTCACTCGTGAGGATGATCTCTCATTGTTCCTCTGGGTTGTTGTCATTGTTTCTAGAGATGCCCGTCGTAGGAATAGTTTCTCCAGGGAGGCTTTGGTGACCCTGGGCCTTCGGTTAAGCCTCTCTAAACTCGAGTAGCCGTCTTTGATGTGGTGTCTGTGGATGTGTCCATTTTGGTTACGCTGGCGGTGGTTGGGACTGGGGGAACCACAGGGAGATGACGCCACAGAGCTCGGTTCACTGGACGGACTGCACTGAGATGAGAGGGAAGGTGATGTCTTGAAGAGAAAACATGGAAAATGAAAAACTGCATTAATTATGTTTCTGTATCTCTTGAATAGGGGAAAGCATTTAATTTACAGTGTAAACATTGTGATTTTTGTGTCTTTTGCTTAAAAACAAGCATTTAAGAGCACAGAGAACAAATTACAGCCTCGGTGTGGCAGCTAAATGGGTACAATTTGCTACCAACTTCCTCCATTATTACCTTGTGGAAAGCCAGCATGGACACAGGCAGGCTGCTGCGGCGGATGTGTCGCTGGTTGGGCTGAGAGGGGCTAGAGCTGAGGCGAGGACTGTGAACAGGGCTGGAGCTGGGGCTCGGACTAGATCTGGGGCTGTGGCAACAGTAGATGTTCGGACTGGTGTAAAGGCTAGACATGGTGCAGGAGCAGCGGGTGCTGCCAGTTCTGTTTCTGCCTGCATCCACACCCTCTCCTGAGGTGTCCAGCTGGCAGGGAGATCCCTCTGAACTTTTCCCAGGTATTGGAGCAACTGTGTTAGCTATTCCCTCAATTCTCCTGCCAGCCGACAGCTCTGGATAGAGTTTCTCTTCAGTGCTCAGGAGTTTTGAGCTGCAATCCAAACACTCATATTCCTCATGCAAAGTTGTCCCATTACCGCTGTCACTCGACAACTTCCTGTATAAGAGCAGGGACAGGTTGCTCCGCTGTTTTGAATGCCACAGTTGGTCAGAGCATCGCTGAACTTCCTGGCTGTTTATGACATGTCTGGCTTCCCTGCTGGGTCTGCTCCCAGTAGATGGAGGAAGTGAAGTGTGCTGAGCCAGAACTGCAGCCCTGACCTGCGTCTGATTTTCTTCAGTAGCCATCGTGTCTCCGTGGAGCGTCCCGCTTTATATGTTGTTCTGCTGCAGCTTAAAAAATAATTGATAACAGTTAAGCAGACGAAATCTAACCAAACAGCAATTAGAAGGTCTTAAGTTAACATTTAATATTAGAGTACACATATTGACCATTACCTAGTTGCTTATTACCATTTATATTAGATGCATACTGGCTCTTTATTAGCCATTATAAGCAATTACTATTGCCTTATTCTGCATGACCATTTCTACAACTACTCAGCCATCAATGAAGAGTTTCCCTCAATAACCTCCCAATCCCTCCTTATTGATAGTAAGTAATCATTAATAATTACTTTTTTAATATGTTTGGCACATGAAAGGTTTTATGAGGTGGTTACCACAAGAAAAGCCATTCTCTCTAGACACAAAAATCTGGTGTAATCGTATGTAACAAAACACAAAACTGCTAAGTACTAACTATTTAGTGTTAATAGTGTCCAAATAACTTTAAATTAAGTCTTTCTGGCTGAGAATATGTCCCATGTACTGAAGTGAGGTCTTGTTAACATGTGTGTTAGTAAGTGTCAAACTAATAGTGAATTAGTTAATAACCTAGTAGCTGAGAATATGGTCATAAGGCATTAATAAGTTCTTAATACCGACTTATTAAGAGCCAATATGCTACTTATATGCATTCTTTTAAGCAACTATTTAATGGTTAATATGTATACCTTAAAATAAAGTGTTACCGATCTTCAGAATTTGGCCCAAGTCCTATTTTATTTATCTCAAATTCAAAGAAGACTTAAATGAAGCATCAGTCAAATACATTTCTCTGAGACCCTTAGTTCCTATCATTTGAGACGTGCCGTCTTATGTCTCAATTAGTGGCTCCATAGAAAGCAGCTGGAGGAAATGAAATTTGCAGAGGAAATGAAATTTGCAGACTTCAAAAGCCATACATTGTGTAAGGTGACAGCATTCTCATGTTTGTGACTGAGTAAATTCAGACTTTCCTGAACAGAGCATTTGCTCTTCCAGTTGTTCAAAAACCTACTGTTTGAGCCTGAGGCAGGTTGGAGCACCTTGGTTGATTGGTTGAATGAGGAGTGAATTGACTTAAGTAATACAAATGTACCTTTAATCATCAATAACCTAATATCAGTAGTATAAACCTTCTGTATTTTAGTTGAGATGAAAATACTTACTTAGACGATGAGAGAGATCCACTTCAGGTCATGCTACACAACAGACCCAAGCTTCTTTTACAATTTCAGTGTGCCCTCATGGTCAAAGGCCTGTGCTGGGCGAAATAATAACTTGAGCTTCCAGTGACCTCTTAAGTGACTAAGACAGCACGTCCGTACAGAGTGTGCTCTGTGTGTGTGTTGTGGAAACACAAGCTTGTGCAGCTGTACAAACCAGCAGATAGAGAACCCACGGTGGCGGCCCTGGAGGACCGAGGAATTTCCTTGATAGTACGGTTCACAGCGACAGCTTACAAGGCCATGTGTGTGCCTGTGGGCGCTAGCTCTGATTGGTCCTGACATGTATCTGTGGCGTAGTTATCCATGTGCAGGCCCTGTGAGAGACAAAGAGAGAAAACACAGACACCCAATCATTATTTACCTGGTTCTCATGAGTAACTTCCATGGCATCTTTAATTCTTGAAAAAATACATTTACAACTCTAATGCCTTGAAAGCATATTCAAAGAGGACAGGTTGAGACAGGAAGTTTAAGACTGAGTCGCTGACACAGATACAAAGAGAAATCGAAAGACACATGAGAAACACAATTTACTAACTTGAAAATATTTCAGTTTTCTCTCAGTTACTTCTGTGCTTTCTTCTTTCATCACATCAGCTTTCTTATCTATAACTATTCAAATCAAATCACTGCACACAGTGTGAGCCATTGTGAGCGAAACAACTGAAACAACAAATGCTGAATTGAAGCTGGAAGGATCAACTCTTATTTTGCACCCTTCAGAACTGCCAACATTCTTCGGGCAATAAGAATAAAACTATAAACGGAACATTTATCCCTATTTCCTGAGATGATGCATGAGCTGTAGCATGTGCTATGTGCTTTGGTAAAGTTAAATACATGAGGATTATCACCTCTCAGAGGTTGTATTAAATTATTCAGCAATGTCGTGTCTTGGTTTAACTCCATGGGAAAACCTCAGACACATCACCACCACACAACCACTACCAAAGTACTTATAAATATCAGCAAAGTACCGATAAACACCAGCATTAGATCATGTATATAGATAATCCACACTGATCCTTAATCATCATAAACTTACATTTTCTGAAGAAAAAGAAAAACTATGTTGTAATGGTGCAATGCAACTGGTAGCTTGAAATCAGTTCAATGCCAGCTCTCCATCATATTATGCAACCGTTAAGAAAACTTACAAATAGGGGCACATTGGGGCTTAGGGGTTAAGGCACTAACCATGAAATTAAGCGTCGCTGATTCACATCCGACTGGGAACTTTAGTTGCATGTCATTACCCATCTTCTTCCCCCTTGTTTCCTGTCATCTGCCCACAAACTACCAACAATTAAAGCATTAAAGCAAAGGCCCCGAAAGGTGGGAAGAAATCTTTAAGATTCCTGGAATCCCTACTATTAGGAGTATATGTAACAACATGCTTTGAGGTTGCAATGCGAGTTATAACATACAAACTTTATACAGGCATTGCCACTCTACCTCCGACACAAGCAATTATTATGTAACAAAAAACTAATTTAAATTCGGAGAAAATGTTTTCCTGTTTTCAATCTGATGTCTCCTGGCCCAACTCTCTGTGATCTATAGTTTCCTGATGGACAGATAGATTTACTTGTTTCTACAGGAACAACTGTAGCTGCTATTAGCTAGTTAGCTCAGTTAGCCATGCAGGTAGCAGCTGACTCTGCTCGGAGCATCGCGGAGTGTTGTTGATAACACTTGCTAGGGCTGGACAATATATCAATATTATATCATTATCGTGATATGAGACTATATATCTTCTTAGATTTTGGATATCATATCCTTACATGGCATAAGTGTTGTATTTCCTGGTTTTAAAGGCTTCATTACGGTAAAGTATATGCTACGTTGTTGCCCAGTCCTCGCATTTATGAAGTGTTTAAATGTGACTTCAAAATATTGGGATATATCTTGTATGTCGTTACTAAAAGACTTTTGATATTGTTCAGCCGTCTTGAAATACAAGACTCTTTAATGAAAGGATATACTTTTCAAAGATGCCAATTATACAAACTCAATAGAATGCCAGTTGGAAAAGAGAAAAAGCAAAGATGCCTGTGAAACTGAACCATCTCTTTTCAAAAGCTGTCTTTCATCACACACAGCTCTACAATAAGGGAAAAACCTGATTTACTTTCACCGTCTGTATCAAGCACACTGGTAGACGAATAAATCATAGCTGGGCAGAGACTAGTTATGTGCTCTCCTTGCATGAAATACATCCATAACAGACACGCTCACCCACAACATGCAGGCATACTAATTGTGTGGTTCTGGTATCGTTATGGTGGCCAGAGATGAATAAATCCAAAAAATGAGTGCCTGAGACCTCATAATTAGAGTGACTACAGCCCTTAATTCCTGCCAAAATGCGTGGGCCAGTCGGAATGTGGGACAGGCGAGTGACTACACATTTAGTGTGTCCGTGTGTGTGTGTGTCCGTGTGTGTGTGTGTGTGTGTGTGTGTGTGTGTGTGTGTGTGTGTGGGTGTGTGGGAGAGAGAGAAATGCAAATAGGGAGGATAGATCTCACTGACCCCCCCCCCCCACCCCGCACACACACACACACACACACACACACACACACACACACACACACACATATCGAGGTGTCTGTGCTGGATGTCTGCAGCCTCTTTTCAAGGCTCTGTGCTACATTCACACGGACAGAACTTCAGCCAAAGGGATGAAACAGACAAGTGCTCCATTCATAAAAATACAGTGACAGCTAACCTTCATACAACTTCCTCTACCTTGCAGCTCAGCTGTAGCCTTTTGAGCACACTGATGATTGACGATAGCCTTCGATGATGGGACTTTTAGAGTTAGACTTTTAGAGTTGGCTCATTCGAAAGAATGAGCCACTCCTGTAGCAATAAATAGGAGACATGCCAAGATTCAGAATTGTCCAGATACTTATGAACGTCTAGTAAAAACTACATTTTGGAGTAGGCCAGAGAAGGTGGTTACATGAAGTATTTTTATTCAAAATGGGCTTTAACAATCAATATAATGCAGCTAATAAAAAAAAAAGCTAAACTATTTGATGGAAAACGTTTTTAAGGCTGGTGGAAACTAGAAACAGAATTTGAAGCCTTTCATAAAACTATGGGAAGTCAAGGAAGAAGGGTTTGGTGGACATGATATGTGAATAATAAATATCTTTAATGGCCCAATGAACTTTAAAAATGTTTTTATTTCCCCTGAATCAGATCAGTAACGTTTATCTTATTTGCTGAAAAACAAATAATATCAAACTTAGGGCTGCATAATGTTGTCTTGATAGATATTACGGTTTGCAACATGATAATGGTATATCTTAACTGAAAAAAATATTAAAATCAAGATGATGTGACTGATTCACATCATGATTGATTTGTTGGGGTCTGTACAAAACGTGTTTCCTTACAGAACTACAGTACTTCATTATAATCAGTGCTGTATAAAGTAGCCAAGTCATGCTTGAGTAAAAGTAAAGATATTGTGTGAAAGTATTACTTACTATATTACTAGTAAAAGTCACGCATAAAAATAGTACTTATAAAAATAATAAAAGTCTTATAGTATCTGATATCAAATGTATCAAAATCAATTTTCTAGGGAAAAAATGAACTGAAGTATAAAAAGTACAAGTAAATAATGCATTTATTTACATGTAAACAAATATTGTATATTATGGATCACCCAATTATCAGATCTGATATTCAGCATTATTCTGATGATTGGAATCAGTGTTGGTTTTTATCTGATTGTCGATAAAACAAGTTCATTTTAATGTGCACTCATTTGGCTCTGATGCAGCATGTAATCTGCAAAGTAATTAGTAACTATCATTACATCAATGTAGTGGATAAAAAGTACAATACTTGCCTCCAAATGTAGTAGAGTTGAAGTATAGAAAATTGATATATTCAAGCAGAATACAACAAGTACCTCAAAATTGTGTTTAAGTACAACACAACAACACATGCCAAGGTAAATAATGGATTTCAATGTGTCAGTTGCACAACATACCTCAGACTGAAGCAGCAACACATGGGAGCAGCTTGCCTGGAGCCACATAACTGACTGAGACCAGGCACCTTGACACTGACCTACTGACATGCTAAAGACGTTTTCTTGTAAGACCTCAGATTACAATTTTCTGATTCCTCTGTTCTTCACAATGTTGACAGCCCACAGCGATCCCTAACCGGAAGAATCTCACCTGCATGTGTCACAGTCATCTAACAGGTCCAACCAGATATATCAAAAGTACAACAACAAAGTCACTACATTTGTACATTTGTACAGTATCACTCCCTACTGTAGCACCTGTGTTGTCACTCCTGCTGGATATGAAACTTTAACCTTTTTGCATTTAATCATACATTGTAATCCTCATTTATCCCTCTTCTATATTCAAACTAAGAATAAATAAACATAATAATATTCTACGTTTCTGCCAACCTGTGTTTGCATGCCCATATTTCTCATTTCCAGAAATCACAAATCAAGTATGGTGTGTAAAACTTGTTATAGGGACCAACCTGTCATTGAGGTGTAATTATAAAAGAGAGATGAGCAATCGTAGCAGATGCAGGCCATAGCAACAACTACAATTGGGAGAAAAGAAGGTGCAGTAAAAGTAAACATGCTGCAGACAAGACATAATTAAAAACAAGAAAGACATACATTTTCTATTTGTAAACCATCTGTTCATTGTCTGCTGCTTCAGGTGATGTTGTGTCTCTACAGATGTTAGCTGTTGCATTTAGGCTTATGTCATCCGAGGACACAAACTGACACATGATAGGGCATGAGCCTGTGTAATTATGGGTAAGGAGGGTGGTAGTAGCATAACACTCTGATTAACCCGGGCAAGAAGTCACCCACTGTAGCTTTAAATCCTGAAGCCATGTGCCTGTGGGCATGATAGACAGCTGTGCTTGCCATCAAGCTAATTTAAAAACACTCTGAAATTAGCACCAGGATAGCATTTCCACACCGTGGTTGCTTAAAATGGAAGCATGTGGACTTAAAGGTTTGATATAAATGTCCTACAGCTGTTCAGTTAGTGTTTATCTTCATGGCTGTATTTCATTCTCATAAGAAACAGCAGATGAAATGGCAATAAAAAGACAAACACACAGCAGACCTGCTATGAGATTAGTGTTAAAGGGTGACATTTACAAATAAACTGCTTAATTAGAAAGAATGGTTCCATCTTGGGGGTGAATAAACCTAAAAAACAACCATGCAGACACACTAAACACGGTTCAAAGTAGCTCTTGTTATCAGCTGAACTGTGACCCTGTCCGGGAAAGCAAACGGCTCTTTTAGGCTAAATCTCAGCCTTGGGCTACAAACACAGACAGACGCACGCACACACACACACACCCACCCACACGCAGGAAATCAGGTCACACAGAGGGAGAAGTGCACTGACCAAGAAAACCCTAAATCACTTCTACTTCACTTGTTGTATTATATGTACAATATTGTCCAGCACAAGGCACATTATACCATGCATAATTTCCTGGAAATTATCTCTAACGGTTGTAAAATCAAATAATATTTATATGACAATACTTACATTAATGGAAGCAACAAGCAATATAAATACTCTTGTAAATCAAGAGCTCCATGTATTCCAGCTGATTGAGGATTCCCAATTACTATCTTGTTGTCAATGTCAACTGAGTGAAACAGACAGGGAGAGCAAAGAAACAGCGAATGAGACGAGACACAAAGAGTGACATGAGGCATGGGCTTGCCACTGTCAGTCTGCAAGTTCAGCAGCCAATCAGGGTGCGACTCTGAAGTTTGTGCATAATTTATTGACATAAATATTTCACCTTGACAGTCATCTGACTGACAGTTACAACACATGACAGAGAGTGACACACAGCTGTTTGATTTCAGGGAGTTTTTGTAAATGTCTATCATTTCTGTACGGTAAATATGAAGCCATAGAGAGCAGCTGGTTAGTTTAGCAGAAAAAAAGCAGAAAAAAGAAGGAATCAGCTAACCTTTTTCTGTTCAAAGCTAACAAAATCCCCCTACCAGCACCTCTAAAACTCACCAATTTACATGCTAAATCTCATTTTTGTAAGTTACAGTTTTAAACTATCCCAAACAAGCTGGAGCATTTGAAAACATGAGGCAATGATTTCTTTCCAAAACTGAAAAGGCTGAACGTGGGCTTGTGTTCTGCTGTAAAAAGCTTGTCTATCTCGGAAAAAGACAAAGAAAACTGTGATATCAACTGCCTGCATGACTAAAAAAAATCTGATAAAACAAGAAGAGACAGTTGTCTGCCCGTCTTGCTTTAAAAGAGAACTGTTTGGTACTTTTTTCAATAAGAGCCAACATTACCCGTTCTGCAATAAAGTATAACACATGTTGATGAAAGCAAAAGGGGATGATCTCAGCACTTCAGACAGTCCTGAAGAGACTGGATATAATCAAAATCAGATGGTTAACAACAGAACACTGTATATTTTTTTTTGTGTTTTAGAGTGTGCGTCAGTGGCTCCCTCATTTATCTCAAAAGGTTATTTCCAAACTGTCATACATCAATTTGAAAGATTATTAACAAAATAATTTGTTTTAGAGCAAAACTCTTTGGTTAGGCCATGTTATACTAATTTGGCTTTCACATACAGCACATGTTACACTATTGTAACATCTCACTACAGCCATGTACTGGATCCAGGTCCACAACAGTAAGTTTCCTTTTATCTGTGAGCTTAAGTCAATGTTAAGGCCATCTCACAGCCCTAAAATAAAAATATTAGAGCTATATTAAGCAGCTATATCAGTTAGCCGTCAACCGATATTGGCCTATCAAAGGCAGTGTTGTCAAAAATACAGATTATTCAATTTCCACAGTATTGATACACCAGTACCAGCAGCGCTTTCTCGCTCTATCGTTCGACAGCAAGTTGACACAAACCACTGCAGTGCTTGCATAGCACCTCCTCCTCTCATTAACTCAAAGTGCTGTCTTCTCAACACACACTCATTCGCCTTTTTTTGTTATGGCGTTGTAGCGCAGTAAAGATGGCGAGTGCAGAGCCACCCCAACCAGCTGTGGTTGACACAGAAGTCATAGCAGGCGTGTTGTTTGAAAATACTTTGCATTTGAGGCAAATGGACAAGAAAAGGCAAATGACTGAATCATGCCCATATGCAAGCTACATATC
Organism: Pagrus pagrus; assembly: GCF_965226575.1. Lineage (NCBI taxonomy): Eukaryota > Metazoa > Chordata > Actinopteri > Spariformes > Sparidae > Pagrus > Pagrus pagrus. The sequence goes on along the minus strand of NC_140208.1, from coordinate 12,353,878 downwards.
AATGCTCACAAAAGGTGCTAATAGAAGGACCAACACACTAACTCTGATCTCTAAAGAATTTTGAGAGGTTATTGAGATATTCCGTTTCAGCATCACTGAAGCATTCAATAAGACGGCCCAGTAAACTTAGGTTGATAAAGTGTGTTGTTGCCATTTGTAATTCTCAAAGTTAAGCTAGTCCCAGCAGAGTTTCAGTTGATAGGGAAATACTTTAGATGTGTAAGTTGGAAACTGTTAACATGTTAGCACGAAAGCTAAGCAAATGGATCAAGTCTCAGGGCGGTCATTACTGACTGACTGATTTTAAACTACATCTGACTGACACAGCTCCACAACAGGCCACAGTTGTTTACAAATTGAGCATTCAACCAGTTATTGAAATTATGGATTTAAAAACAAAATCCACTTGCAATAACGTGCAATAACCTTTTGTCTCATGAGCATTCAATCTAAATGAGTAACATTTTGTTTCCATGAGTTTATGTCACAGGACTGGAACAGTTTGTGAACCCCCGTCCTAAATCATTGTGTTTTTCCCCTCAACAGGGGGGCCTTCACCCTCACATAAAAGCCTTTTTCTAATGTTCATTCAGGAGGGATTATTTCACAACTCATCCAAACGATGACTCACACCCTGGTATGTGATTAGGTCAAACTTAACACGGAGCGCAGGAGAGTGAAGCCCAATCAGCGGGGTAGAAAGCAGCACTGTGATAGCACTGGTTATAATCTTTGCATTTCTTCTTACTTACTTTGATACTACACAGTGGATGAGCAAAATAAAGAGAGTGAGAGACGTGGAAAATGTTAAAGTGTAAAATGAGAGCTGGATTCAAAGTGAGCTGAAATCCTCCTGAGCCTCCAAAATACTCTGCTAAATACTTCACACACTAAGATTCAGCATTGGATCTTTGGCATTCCAGCAGCATAATAAGCAGGTCAGGGAGAGAAGGAAGGAATCCCCTTTTCTGTTGTGTTGGGGCCACGGAGAAAAAAAAGGCATGCCATGTGAGTACAATAGAGCGACGCTCCAACTGGTGTCACCCGACTGCAAAGAAACAGTCACGCAGTGAAAAACAGATTTCAATTGCATTATGTTTCCAGACGGAGACACTTTGGTGACGCCAAAAAGGTGACCATTACTAAAACTGTAAAGAATTTGCCAAGAGCGTACTTGATGCGGGACACAGATTAGACTTTCATGCATAATTTCAAAAAACTCCTTTCAGAGAGAGTCAAAACTAGCCAGAACGGGGAATGAGGGAAAAAAAAAAAACAATCCTGCACAAAGAATACACGTTAGAGAATTCATGCAACTAAGCAGTAGGGGTGTAACAATACATGTATTCGTATTGAATTGTTTCGGTACAGGACGTTCGGTTCGGTACAGGGCTGTGCACGGGTGAGTTTCCACAGCAGAAGTTGTGTGTGTTTATTTTCTGCCTGCAGCTACACGTGCAGCCCGTTTACATCATGGCTAACGCTAGCGCGAAACCAGAGCTTGAAGACCCTCCCTTGTCGCTTAAGTCTCCTGCTTCGGAACACTTCGGCTTCCTGGTTACATATTGCAACGGAGAAAGACGAGTCGGGCACGGCGCAGTTCGGCCGAACAGCTGGAGAAACGAAACCGAAACAATTCCCGTGATAATTACATAATCACACACGACTGCAGTTATACGTGTTATAAACATAACACGAAGTGTTTCCGACTGAAGGATTAGAAGAAGAGCGCGTATTTGTCTCTTTTTTGAGGTTTTTGTGCTTGTATCAACACGGAGTGTTTTATTTTGAAAATCAACCGGATGTATTGTTGTTGTTTCGTGTCTGCTCTTCCTGTCTGCTCTGCGCTAAATTCGGCTGAATTTCTGCGTTGTGCCGCGGCACTTGAAACGGCACCACCCAAGTGTGAATATCACTGCTACAAGAAAAAAAAAAGACCTTAGTGCAAACGCAGCTGACTCTGGCAATCAAGCAGCCTCTCTCTAGCAACTCAGCCCGTATGAACAACACACCAGTGCAAACCTGGCAGAGGGACTTAAGGAGACAGTGAAAATTATTTATTTAACTTATTACCAGGCAGCACTTTACAACAGTATTCTATTTTTTAAATTTTATTTTCATATTTTGTATAATGTTACAATAAATTGTTGGTTTACAAAAGTTCCGAATAAACAACAAGCAAATTTATGTTTTGCATTTTGTTCCCGCACTGTACCGAAAATGAACCGAACCGTGACCTCAAAACCGAGGTACGTATCGAACCGTGATTTTTGTGTATTGTTACACCCCTACTAAGCAGCAATGATACTTTACTTGGCAGTGATATCTGATGATGTCTTAAAAGCCAGATATAGCAGTTAGATGGAATAGAGAGAAGTAGCATCGTGTGAAAACAACAATAACTAGAATTTTGACAATTTACGCATCATGTTTTTTGGGGAGGTATCTAGACCACAGTGATGACTGAAAGCTTAAAGATTAATGTGAGTCAGGTGGTACAACGTAAGGTAGATACTCAGTTTTGTGGTGCTCTAAGATCCAGGTAAAGAAAATCCTGCACAGTTCTTCGGTATAGTAACATACTCTTTATGCAAGGACCCCCCCTCTCTTTACACAGAGAAGAAAAGACACATCATATGACTACAATAGAATCACATTCCTTAAACTGGTCACAGTTGAAAAGAAACTGATGAATGCTACCATGCAGTGCAAAGACGTAGATAAAGGGAGAGGTCAGTGCAGCTGGGAAGTAAAAACTAATCTTTATGTGCTTTAGAACATAAGGTTACAACTGATTATTGATGATTTTTGCATGATTGTCAAAATGACTGCCGCGTATCAGAGAGAACACTGGACCAGACCCCTTCTGTTTCAACACAACCCACTGAGTCACAACCCCGCCAACGCCTGATCTGTATTCAGAAAAATCAACCTCTAATTTCTAAAAAAGCTTTACTCATCAGACATTAACTGTAAATTGCAGATTTTCTTCATCTTACTTGCACTTAATGTCAAGCATAAAAAACAAACTTCCAATACGAGAATAGGATGTGATATTTTAATCCTATATACTGCTGTTGAATTACTTTTTACAACAGGAACATCTAAATAGTGCCTTGAATCCCAACCTCATTCAAGTCTGAGCAAATTTAAAGAGCTCCAATTGGCCTGAACCCATTGGGTCGAACCCAGTCAGCTTTGGGCAGAGAATCACAGTTTAAGTGGTTAAGAACTGATGGAAAACTGCTTTCCATTTGCTGCACTGTAAATTCAGCGAAGAAACCTGAAGCTGAATGGAATCTGTAGTTTATCCATAACCAGAGCAACAGGACGGTATCCCCCTTATTATGAGAATTTAAAGCATGTATTATCCTTCACTTGAGGGGAGTATTATTAAATGTTTGAGGTGGGATTCGAAATGAGTCACATGCCAGTTTCTGTTGGGTCCCCACATCACAAAGCTGCTGGTCATGTTTATATTAGTTATGGTCACATAATGTGGCCAGATTGGCAACTTTTCTTTGATAAATAAGTTTGAGCGGCCTCATTTTGGCACCCTAGACAGCACATTTTTTAATCATAGAGACTGACAGCTGATTCATCTGAAGAGGTGGTGTGAGCCTACATGCCCTGAGAATCTTTAACACTCTGATCTGTCAGGAACGATCAAGGCTAAGGACTAAAATATCTTTGATTCATGAAGGTTTTATCAAACCGGCCACCAGGAGAGCTCATAAATACTTAAACAACTACAAGGAGAGGAGGGGAATACCAAGGATTCAAGTGAGAGAAAACTGTCCATCTTTCCATTACCAAATCACTATGGATGGATCCAAACAGAAAAAAAAAAGAAAAGAGAAAAAAGGACAAAATATCAACCTGCAATCCTGGGCAGGTTACCTTCTTTCTCAACAGTCTCCCTCTGCCAGTAATAAAGTGAGAGGCTGGTTACAGTGGGAGCAGCGCTGCAAACAGAACAGACTTTTCATGCGAGCGACCTGGAGAACATATGGCTTTGATTAGAGGGCAGGGCAGACACTCCAGTGGAAACTGCACAGAAAGAGCGAGAGAGAGGCTCTGCGTGTGTGTGTGTGTGTGTGTGTGTGTGTGTGTGTGTGTGTGTGTGTGTGTGTGTGTGTGTGTGTGTGTATTAGTGTAACAACAGAGGGAGAGGGCTGACTCAAGAAGGGGTGACTATTTTCACAGTGGATGAGTGTGTGAACGGTAGTGTGTGTGTGTGTGTGTGTGTGCACTCGTTAACAAAGAGAAAAAAGATAACTCGAAAGGGGAGACTGCTGAACTTGAATAATAGAATGAAACGAGTGCCAGTATTTGTGAATGTGTGTGTCTGTAACAACAGAAAAAGCGTTAAGGCGGCATAACAAAAGTGAACCACGCCAGGAGAGATGATGTGGAGCCGTGTTCATACTGCACTTTGCATATGGTGCAAAACCTTCACTGTGACCTGGTGGCCGGTCGTTAAAAGGTTTTTCAAACAACAAACAAAATGTCTCTGTTTCACAAATTTCATTAAATATTCATTCTCATCAGCCTCTTAACCAATCAATTCCCAGCTGTTGTCCAGACATCGTCAAAATATGTTCATATCAGAGAGTTCAAGCTGAGGGAAATCTGGTTTCAACACTGAAGCCAGACACCGTATTTCTAACATCTGACTTCTCTGGATGATTACATCAAGTAATTGCTGTGTTCAGTGTTTTTCCCTTGGCCTGAAATCTGATCATGTTCACACATGTTGTCTGTAGGCAAGACGGAGTGAAATGCATAAGTATGTATTATTGTTAATAGCTAAAATGGATATTTCTTTCTCTGTAAGTACAGAAATGTAGTCACATCATCTTTATCAATGTCTTAGAACATATCAAACGGTAGCTTTAGACTTTAGCTCAATTCAAAGTGGCAGCAAACATATCAAATACAAAGAAAAGATACATATTGTATTAAAAGCCCAAATATGAGAAACACAGTTATGACAGGAAAGTATGTTGCTTAAATCGAAGACAAGAACGAGAATGTTTCATGTTTCAAAAAAAACATGGATTAGGCCTGCACGATATGAGGAAAATTGATCCGATGTACGGTAACATTGTTGAGTACTGCAATGACGATTTAACTTGAAATAAATGAACAAATATTGAAGTGACTACGGTAGCTCTTCTCTTTCTCAGCCATCATGCTCGCTAACCTCGCAGTGGCCATGAAATCTGACACTGAATCATCTGCGGGTAGCTGACAAAGAAAAACAAAATGAGAACGGCACGGTTGACAGAAACACAGTAACAGCAGTCCGCAGAAAAGAAACACCACTGCCACCAGTGTAACCAAGAGTCCAATAAACCAATAAACTGTCTTTTATTTTTCTCTCCCACATGTCACAAACAGACACCAAAAATTTTTTTCTTATGGCAACTCTGATGGGACACACACTTTTGTCCTCTCTCATGGGGCTCCTTTTAAATCACTGTTACGATGGTACATGGTTCAGAAGTCAATGAATGTCAGCCACTGGCAATCGTCGATGGCACTGAAACTGAAATGCATTCACAGCATTTTTTAGACCTCAAGAATTCGTGCAATGCATTTTGATCATAATCGCTTTATGTCAATGAAAACTCCACAGGGCACCTTTGATTTTTAAACACAGGTCATTTAAGAGCAGCAGCAGCAGCCTGATAAACATGGGGCAAAAGGAATGAATTCAACATTTACTCCATGTTTAGACTAAAGGTCAAAGGTCAATTGTGGCTGCAAGTGACAAACCCAGACACTAACTGTGTAGTCATCAAGACAAAGCTGGAGCTGTGGAGCTGTTGCACAGCTGAACAAATGGGAAGCACTGACCGGCTTTTCTGGAAGTGAGGATGCATTAGCAAGTTTTAAAACAACAAGTCAGACCAGTCTCCCATCCCCGTCTGCTCCACATTTTTTATCTCGAGGCATCACCACACCTTCGCTCCAACTGCTGCTGAACAATATGCCAAAACGCTGGAGCACAAATATTGACTAGGAGATATATGAACAATGCAAACACCACCGAAAGTGTCTGTAAATGTGGCCCTGTTATCCCATTAGTGTGTGTCAGGCTGTCATATGGACTGTGTTCTTCCCTAAGTTGTCCATGTGTCCTTTCCTGCCCCTGTCTGGTAGTGATTCTGATCTGCATTTCATTAATCTCAGCTGTATTTCCCCTTTCATGTCCATTTGGGACTGATAAATCTCTTTAGTTTCAAGCAACTTTCACTGCAACATCATCACATTCAGAAGGGTTAAAGGTCCCAATCCCTTAGGGATGCCTGGGGGACTCTGCCTGTGTAAACAATGAGCTGACCTGTCAAACTAAAAAAAAAAAAAAACATGGAAGCGTGCAAACGTAATGAGTGCAACTGCTGTCAACTTGTAAATGTAAGTTAGCTTACTTTTTTGGTTGATGTTCGATGTCAATAAACATAAACAACTTTGACAGTGATTTAGCCTTTATATACATGAATGCACCTCCGAAACAATGGCGGACAATATTTTTTAACACTTTTCTACTAAGAGACACCCCCCAAAATCGTGACCCCATTTCTGCAGTCTGTTTTAGAGGAGGTGGTTTCAGTTCGGTGCCCCAGCTGAAACGGAGTCAAACTCACAGCCACATTTCACCTACATTCCTGTTTAGTACCGAACAAACCAACGTGAAGGTAAAACATTAGCATTTAGCTTATTTTTGGGGGGGTGGTGGTGGTTTCTGGACACAAGTTCACCCTGTGTGCAACTTCCCAAACAAACCGCACTCCAGACCCGAAAGACACTCGTGCAACGCAGTGAAAAGGTGTCTAAACGTGACAGTTTGAGGATGCGGTGGCACGAACTTACCTTTAAAGTTGTCAAATCCAGTTATCTTCCATGTAAAACCCATCACAGTGAGCAGATCGACACATGTCCCGGTCACCTCTGCTGACTGACTCGCTCCGCAGCTCTCGCGGACAGACAGTTGATGTAGCAGCTCGTGCCGCGGAGGGAAACCGCTCTCTTTAGTGGTGCCTTCACGTGCTCCTCGGAAAATTGGCGCTCCCAGTTCAATATCAAGACTCAAAGGCTTGTGCTGTTGTTAAATGTTTTCTGGACAGCTGCTGTTTCACACACTTAAGTGCTGTTTGTTTTACAGACTGTGCCCTTATGAGAAATGTCAGTTGTTTTTTTTGTTTTTTTTCACTCAAAGATGAAAATTCAGGCATTTTTTATGCCATATATAGCTATAGGTTTTAAAGGATAAGTTCACCCAAAAATTAAAAGTCACCCATTATCTGCTCACCCTCATGCCGATGGAAAGTCAGGTGAAGTTTCGTAATCCACAGAACATTTCTGGAGCTTCGCAGTAAAACAGCGTTGCAGCATTTTCCTAAACAGCTGAAGCAGATGGGGACTTGTTTTTAAAACGTTAAAAGAAAAAAAGGCAAAACAAAAAGTGGCTCCAAACAACTCCTCTGGTGTAACCCAAGTCTCCGAAAGCCCTGAGATCCCTAATTGATTTGAGGAGACTCTATTTACACTCTTTTTAAACCAAAATCTTTACTGTAGCTGCTAAGCTCACAGCGTAAGCATGAGCTCGACTGTGCATCAAGAGTGTTGATAATGTCAAATCAAATCTTTCAGATTTTCAAATCCAAGTCTCTGAAAGCCCTGAGATCCCAAATTGATTTGAAAATTTGAAAGATTTGATTTGACATTTTCAATAATCTCGATGCACGGTCGAGTTCCTGCTAACGCTTTTAGCTCAGCAGTTACAGTGAAGATTTTGATTTAAATAAAGTGTAAATAAAGTCTGCTCATATTAATTTGGGATAACAGGGCTTCCATAGACACAGATCACGGTGGACGAGTTGTATGATGCATTTTATGTTTTGGGGTATTTTCAGTTGTTTTTGAATTTATCCTTTAAAATATACAGCATATACATGTGTCATATGCTGCCAGATCCAGCCGCTACAAGTAGCATCTACGACGCTGTACACAATTTGGGAAATTACAGTAGTCAGATGTGATATTCTAAAATGAAAACAATGAACGCTGCAGATATTCATCTTGCAGGCTTGTAGCTCAGAAAGAATGAGACTGCAACAAGTATGTTGGGAAGGATTCTATCTGTGCTGGGGCTCCATAGCCTCAGGTTTACTGCATCCAAATTATTTTCTTACTAATCAGATCAGAGATTTGCACCGCTAAAATACAACATCTGCTGAGGTGTGCCCTGTATCATTATCATCCAATCATGTGCCTCTCTCTCTCTCTTGTAATGAGGCCCTGTGTAGTTTTAAGACCATAACTATTTTAGTTTATAGTGCACTCATGTAATGCATATTCCTCAATAAGGTGTTTAATTAAAGAACCACAAATTAACAGACTGGTTGGTTTGTGCGTATGTTCTGCAGCTTCCATTTACAATCTGCTGTGAGCATTGCAGCGGAAAGGGATTTGGAGGTAATAAGGTAGCTATACAACGCACACATGGTATGTCACTTATGTGATGATGATATATGCCTTTCATCTGGCTTTTCTCATGAGTATTTTGTAACTGATGGGAAAATATCCAATGGCATTGAACGCAGCATCTCCTCTCACAGTAGCCAACCGAGCTGTGGACAGGAGGACAATAACTGCGGCTCTGGTGTGTGTGTGTGTGTGTGTGTGTGTGTGCGTGTGTGTGTCACCACATCGGAATGTCTGGCTACAATTTCGCACCATAGCCAGTCGCCCTATACATTGTTTCCCTCCAAATGATTTATGTTTTATAGCGCTTCACTGCAGACTCCAGGGTTAACGTGTCCACAGTTGCACTGACTTGTGATGTCTACTGGTTATAAACTGAGGGGGCCAGTCACAGGAATCTTTTTTTTTGACTACTTGACAAAATAACTACCTCCAGTGCAGGTAGATCCCCACAGCTTGTGTCACCCTCAGTAAGCTGCCAATAGAGCCGGATCTTCCTCACCTCAGGCAATTTGATCAGATTTCCTAACTGGGACAGGTTCAATCAGGAGATGAATGTTGGCTGGCAAAGGTAAAAGGTCTCCCCGCAGCAAAAGAAACAGCGCGTTGTTTTTAATGGCTCTCTTGATTGCGCAGTTGCTTTTATTGTTATATTATTCTGCAGGATTAAAAAAAAGGGAAAAAAGTAGGTTACCCGTGAACGCACCGGCGCCCCGCCCCCGAGACAGCGAAAGCACGTGCTGTCGAGAGAGAGAGATGCCCTTTTCCACTTCGCAGCCTATAACTTCATTTATTTCAGCTTGGAAAATGAGGGATTATTTTCCAATTCCCTCCCGCTCCTCTGATGGGAAGTCTTATGCCATTGAGCAGGAATGTGCAACCCTTCCATCCCTCCAGCTCTCCTCCACCCAGGAGCGTGCAAACCTTTGGGAATCCCCAGCACGCTGATAAAAAGAAAAAAGAAACAGGAGGGCGGGTGGCTTTCCCAGCTTTATCTAGCATTTCTACTTCCCAGCATGTGTTCTCAGCGACACATGATGTAGACATTTGTCACATCTCCTCCCTGTTTACAAATCCTGCAGCGTCATGGTTTTTGTGACATTTTGTATGATGGATGCATCTTTATTTTACACACACTGACAGATGCAGATGTGACTTCAGTCGTTTTGGTCTCCAAGTCTCCAGAAAGTCCCAAGTCATTTTTCCTGCGCACATCAAGTCCAGGTAAACTCCTTATTTAAAGGGTAGCTCCAGAACATCTTTAATCTTAAAGTGTGTTTACAGGTCTTGGGGACAAGTTCTACACAAGTGAAAAATGTAGTATAAAGCCTTTTGTGGCTCCAGAGGAGGCTGCTTGTGATCTTATAAATTGCCTCCAGTGATGTCACTCAGCGGCCGAGGTGCATTGTGGGTAATGTAGGCACCAGGTTTTTGGAAAGGAAGTGGAATGCGTGGAATAAAGAAAAAAGGTGCTGCTTGATCATTTGTTTTTAAACTCTCCATGATGAGTTCAACAGAGTTAACGGAGTGCAATGCTAGACCAGCGGACTGCTTTTTCAGAACCTGGTGCCTGGTGGGGTTATCAGATTACATGCAGCTTCCTCTGGAGCCACAAAAGGCTTTAACTCCCTTCTCCACATTATGCTAAGTGGTACTCCCTAGAAAATACACTTTAAAGCTGCTGTTGGTTGTGTCTCTGTCCTGATTGGATAAAGTCGGCAGGGATACCAGAAAATGTCTTTTCTCTTTGTCCACACCACTGGATTCAGGCCTACCTGAATAAAACAGATCAAGCCTACAGGTGTACAAGTGAGAGTATTGACAAGCAGTGTAAACAAGGAACTGTAGATTAAGTGGTGATACAGTATCTTGGTAGGCTATCTTGTGCACACACCTCTGACCTAATCTGATAAGTACAATCTTGTATTTCCTCTTTGAAGGCAACTGCAAATTACTGTCTTCTATTTTTTAACCATTCAACTTTTAAAACCTTAATGTTTGCTTTGTGGAAGAGAGGTCAGTGGTAAAACACAGAGGATTATTTAGATGTTTCTCTTCTGCATAAGTGCAAGAGTTGACTACTACTCTAGTCAGTGGTCAAAACTGCATAATGCAGCTTGTTTGTCATGAATGTGAGGCAATTTTGATTAAATAAAAGAGCAAAGTAGCACACGTGCTGCATGCCTCCCTATGGGCGAAAGTTTGACTTCAGGCCAAACCTCATTCAAAAACAGGTGTTTTTACTGCCATGGACAAGGAACAACATCACAGTGATCCAGCGGGAGCAGTTCCCCCCCTTACATCAAAGACGGCCAACTTTGAAAATGCACATTGTAAATCGTCTTGTTTATTGTGTTACAACGTGAATCATTAATAAAACCTCACCTCTCAGGTGAAGTTGCTGTCAAGAGTGAGACCTTATTTTTTGTGTGGATCCTGCCCTCTGCTGTCAGTAAAGGCTCATTACATGAGCAGGAAGCCACTGTTACACTAATGCACTGTTACATCTGATGTCTGATGCAGTAATGATACTGATAATAATAGGATTATTCACAGCAGATGCACTGTTACTGCTGTAAATATCTATATTACATAGAATCAACAAAATACATTCTACTACAATAATTGGAGGATTTTATTAGTATAGTATGATCCTTAGTAATACAGGTATATTTAATAGCTAATTTTGCTTTATATATATGGTTGATGACTGCGTGTTGAAACTAAGCATAGAAGATAACAAGTAGCACTAAAATTAAAGGTGGAAAAAACATTATTTTTATACAAAACATCTTTAGCCTCAAGTTAGTCATTCATTCTACCCTGCAACAAAGAGCTTCTCTGTTCTGGCTCAGCCTATTCACACTTGACTTAGCTCAGCGCTCAGCTGAAGAATTACCCTGCGTCCACAGCCTAGATCCAGAGGAAGGTTTACAACACCACCTGCATGCAGTGAGTCAGCCCTCCATGGAAGGCACAAGCCTTTGTTTCGCAAGACATGGCTTGTATTGGGACACAATGAAACGCAACCATTCTGCACGAACACACAATGCCTCGCAACCGTGCGTTGTTTACAAACAAAGGGGAAATAAACAAAGGTGTGATGCGCACAGAGACAAATAACCTGCGAACACACAATGACTACAATCCACTCGGCCAGGTGCTGTTCTGAGCTAACAGCTACCTGACTCAGTGGTTTGTAAAAAGGGGTTCCCTGCTCGTAGCCTAGTTTGTACAATTGTCATGAGTAGAGCTGGGGCATCTGGGACAATGATGTAAGAACAAACAACGCCTCGGCACAGTTTGGGTCTGCTTCACATGTTTCAGTCATGTTCGAAGTGATTGATGAGAAACAGGAGATGATATGAACACAAAGATTGAATTTAAAAGAAACTACAGACAGCGAGAGTGATATCTTCATAGAGAGTTTATTAATAAATCATAATATACTAAATATAATCAATCGCTATGCAGAAATATATACATCTTAAAGAATATGTCGATGTAATACATTACAGAAATAGTAAAATAAATACTATTAAAGCATAGTTTAAAAAACCCTAAAAACAGCTTTCGTAGGTTTGTAAGGCTTAGAGGTCTTGAAACAAACGTTCGATGGAAATACAACACATTGTGCTTACTCTACCAGCATTCAAGTCAACTAAACTAATATTGCGAGAAGTAGAAATCAATGTAAAAGCAAATCAAACACGAAGAACATAAAATCTGAAGTGACCATGACATCCTACTGTATTATGAACAATGATTTCTTTTAAAAAATTCCTCCACACTAAACTATGACTAAAAGATTAATTATATCCACGGGCCTGTTGTATAAGCAACCCAAATTAATAATTTAACTGTTTTCTACTCTTTAAAACAACTGGGTAGCGACATACTTTTTGAAGTGATGCCTTTTTAAATTCATAACTGGTATTGTGTAAATACATCAGTGTCTAATCAGAATAAGTTGCATAATACTATAATGTGCACAGCTGAGATGAATTTCAAAACACAGCAAATTGCATGGAAATAAAAATTAAACACACTCCCGTAGGAGAGTGCTTTGTTCAGCATAGAACGGGGAGCCCTGCTTCATTATAGCCTTCACATATCACACTGTGCCATACCTATAGGGCAATTTTAAATCTTTATATTCCCCTTGGAATCTACATTTGCCTTCATGAGGAAACACACATACAGTAGGGTCAAAAAGTCTAGAGACCACTAGTCAAAATGCTTCTCCTCTACTTTGCATTGGTTTCTAATGTAATGTTATTTTTCTTTAGTAGAAATTAGAACATCAGCTTAACAGTTTCAGTGAAAAGTTGAATCCCAAATGTACATGATTTCCAGATTTTATAGTATTTGGTATGTCCCCCTTTTGCTCCAATGACTGCATGCACTGGAACTGGCATGGACTCCACAAGGTTTGTTTCAAGACCTGCTGACTCATGTTATACAAGCACTATTTGACAGTGTTCCAACAAGCTTCCTGTAATCTCACAGTATGCTTGGCTTTCTCAGTCTTAAAGAGACTTCATGAGAGGTATCACTCCATTATTCAGAGACATATTACACCCGCTGGGTTGCATCTTTGAGGAGAAGGATTCTTACTTTAGAAGGATAATGACCCCAAACTACCTTTGCAGTGCTACAAGGAGTCCTGACTGACTTTCTTCCACAGTCTCTGACCTCAAACCCATTGGACATTTACATGTATGCGGGCACTTGAAGACTGAGAAAGCCAGGCATTAAGTGGGATAACTATGAGAAACTTGTGGAGTCCCTGCCAGCTCCAGTGCTGCCATTACAGCAAAAGAGAGACATACCGTTTTTTGAATATTACATTTTTCACTCAGATTGGTAAACTGATAGTATCATTTGTATAAATGATAGTAAATAAGAAGTATTTTGAAAAACTTGTGGAGTCCATGCCAGCTCAAGAGGGGGCATACCTAATACTATGATATTCTGAAATTCATGTACATCTAAGATTCAACTTTTTACTCATATCAATATGTTTATATTACAATTTGTAATGAACAAAATACTGTTACATTATAAACAAATGCAAAAAGAAGTGTTTTGACTGTTGGTGTCAGACTTTTTGACCCTGCTGCACATCACCATCGTAAGAAGTGTCACTTCGACCATCTTATTCAACAAAAACAATAATATGACAACTGAATGGTTCAATTGTTAGTGAGAGTTTACAAAAGGAAGAACTATAATTGGAGGCAGGGCTGATGATGCAGAGGTGCTGACACAGATCTCAACAGGAAAAATAGCGAGGAAGAAACAGCAGTCTAGCAGCACCGATTGCCTTCCTTTTCCAGCACCCAATTAGACACTTCTGCAACAGATGAGTGCAGTTGCACTAAGACAGTATCAGCCATGACAGTGGGAAACACCTTGCTAAATGCTAAACATACAGGATGATTAATGTCAGACAATAACGCAGATCACACCGGCTGCTCTTCTAGAAAGCCACAGCCCATGAAATAAGGGTATTTTAGTTTTTCTACAAACAATAAGATAAAGATCATCTTTGATTCAAGGCAACTTTTTAGTGCCGAAGGACAAAACACACTATTTTAAGTATTACTTTCGTTTTGCTCGGACCTTATCCAAAACTCTTGTTTCATAAGCTGGACAAACCTGTACTCAGCCAGGTAAAACTTGATGATCTTGATGACAACAGACACCCTGGACTTGGCACAATAATTAAACTGAGGTTGACAAAAACGACAAGTGTAAAACCTCAACATCAGCTTAGTCCAGCAATCCTTGTGTGCAGCCGTTTGGATGATCACCATTTGCTGAATTATAGTGGCAGGTCACTGACACTTACTCTACCCTAAAGCGAAGACAAAGTGCAAACAACACCCCCCTTTCTGCATCATAGAAAATATATTTTTAGACAGCTGTGCCACTAATTAGATGCTTCAGTTCTAAGATGACATTAAGTGCTCGACAACATGAGAGAGTTGACTCCTCCTGAGATGATGAAGAGCTCAGTGTTGCCTTTGTGGATCATGTATCTTGCACCTCGTTAAAAATGCTGTTGGACTTGTCATTCGAGCATTTTAAGTTTTTCATACTTCACATGAAAACGCACGATCAGAGCTGCCCAGTTTAAGTTGCTTGTTACTGAGCAGCTCAGCTTAGGGAAGCTAGAGGTTATAGTTCCCTACTTAAGGCACTTAAAAGATATCATTAAGAAATTATCCTATTACTATCTTATGATCCTATTATCTTTTAATATGCTAGAGAAAATGGGGGTGAAAAAATAAAAAATCAATATAATACAAAGGCATAAATGCTTCATGAATAAGAACGTTGTGTTGCATTTAGGTGTAATTCAAATCTGGGCATGTTAAGCTGTTAGGCAAGAGATCCCTGAGAGAATCCTACACTGTAAGTTGACTCTACTTTAAAAAAGGCAGGAAACCAGTTACCTCAGAATTACCAAGTAGGCTATTAAATTTAAATTGTAGGAACTAAAAAGATTTAAAAACTTAAAATGATTAGTCTACTTTACGTGGTAATTTTGAGGTTATCGGTTTCCTCGATTTTTCAAAGTAAAAGTCACTTTTTCGGATTTTACAGTGTACTCAAGTAAAAACTTGGAACAAGTTCTATTTGTTGACTCAAATTTTTGCAATGTCTTTATAATAAAATGTCCTGTTTGCTAAAAACAGTGATACTTGTACCATCAGCACCACACATATATCAAGTAATTTTTTTTATGATAGCGCTAGTACACTGTGAATTTTAAAAGTTGACTTTACTTTAAAAAAGTCAGGAATTACCTCAGAATTATCAAGTAAAGCAGACTATCAAATTTAAGTTGTACGAGCTAAAAAAGAAAGTGAACAACTTCAAATTATTAGTCGGCTTTAATTGGCAATTGTGAGGTAATCTGTTTCCACAATTTTTTTTTAAATAAACACACGTCTACAGTGTCCATGCTACTACAAAATGAAATATGTAGTGTTAGTTTTTTTTTGACGTTTAACATGATTGACATGTTATGTGACACAGTATGATTGGTCCCAGTAGAGTGCTGCAGGAATGAGTCTTAAAACCCAGAAAATAATTAAAGGAGACCTATTATGCCACACGGTGCTGGCTCAGGCTTGTGTGAGCTGACCAATCAGAGCAGACTGGGTATTCGGGATCGGGGCCTTAAAGAGACAGGAGCTAAAACAGAGCGTTTCAGGCAGAGGGGGAATACAGAGCTGCAGCACTGGACAGTATGAGACAATGGGTGTGTTTTTTAAGCATTACAGCATTTAAACCTATTCCAGCAGTGAACCAAAATAAAATTATGAACTTGAAAATGAGCATAAAATGTCTCCTTTAACATTTTTCCACTTCCAGTTCCCTCGTCTTTAAGCCAATGAGTTTTTTTTTAGGGGTTTACGATTAGATGCCTGAAATAAGGTCTGTGGTTACCGCAACCTGAAGAGATATTCACGTTTTGTTCTAAGAACATTAAATACGTAATACACACCTGTGAATTTTAAGTGTTTTTACATAACAAGTGGCTAAATTAGATAACCAAAGTTGTTAGGGACATTAAACATCATTGGGAACTTACTGACATATGACTTTGGTGTAGTTCGTTTATAACGTTGATACTTCTGAAGATCGCACACATTCATAAATATTACCTTGTGTAAGTATCATAAATCATATTTATTTGGTTTATTTGCCGCAAAAATCCAAAATCCTGTGGAAAACTCCTGTTGGCTTTTTGTCGAGGAAAAGAAGGGCAGTGCTAATTTTGGTCCACCAAAATACGTCATCCCTGCAGCACTCTGTTCTCTTTGGCTATTTTACATAGATAAAAGCAAAAGGATGTGGGACTGTGGATATCCTTCACCAATCTGCCTCATCATTCAACTTTCAGCCCCGTTTATGCTGTATAGTTTTTTTTAAAGAGAAAATAATAAATCTCTTTTGAATAGGCAGTTTGTTAGCTAAGAACGCTCCAGGGAGCAGGATATGGTTTGGGGCGACAACAGTTTTCCGTTCCTCTTATTTATGAGTCAATTTACACAAAAAATGAATATGAAAATTTTTACACAGGTTGACTCTCAGGAATCAACATGTATAGATGTACAGAATTCAATTTTGACTTTTCGACTGACCTATACTAGATTATCCTCCTATATTTCTTGTTTTAACTCCGCAACGAGCTCAAACCTCCTCACGTTTGCATGTAAAAAACAAGAAAAATACAGAATAAATCAGGAACATATGATACTGAAAAAAGAATAAATAGTAATACCAAAGTATTCTATGTTGCTTGTCTTTCTCAGCTCTTGCGAGAGTTGCTGTACCACTTCCTGAGAGCCACTCCACTAGTGCTCGCCACAACGCACAGCGCCCCTCCGAGGCTCCACCAGGTCGGTGCACGGTTAAAGAAAATGAACTGGAAGGTGAACGCCAGCACCACGTCGACAGTCCTCACCAAGGCCACGGGTCCGGCTTTCTCGATCTGCAGGGCCTTTGTGAGGAAGCTCTGGCCAGCGATACCCAGGACAGCAATCAACATCAGCAACCAGCGATCGCGGCCACAGAATGGGATCTTCCATTCCCCAAGGACGGATACAGTGATGAGGCACTCAATGAAACCGATGACAGCGTAGTACCAGACAGAGAGGTAGTAATGGACGCTCTTCCCAATCTTGCGAAGGACAACATATGTAAAAGCAGCCCCAATAGCTCCTGAGAATGAATCAAAAATAAGATACTGAATGAATACAGCAATGAGAAGAATGATGAAAATGAAAGACAGACATTATTGAAGATTTATTTGAGTTACTTAAGTTGAACATGTTAGTTTGAGTTTCTTCTGGTGACCATTGTGAAAACGTATATATATGTGGTAACAACTGGAGGAGAATGCTGCAACATTGTTTTGCTGTGACTGTTTCGTGGACTACTTCGCCCAACTTTCCATCGGCATGGGGGTGAGTAGACAATCAACTTCTGCTATGGCTAGCGTAGCTGCTGAAGAGAACACAGATGCGCTCTCCATTGAGAACAATTGCCTAACTCTGTACAGTGTTGCCCTTGTGTTTTTAGCGTGTCAGAACTTGCTCAAAAAGTTAAGCTTCTGATTGACACTGGACTGGCACTGACACTGGCACTGACGCTGGCACAAAAGCTCCTCGCACTCCAGAGCCAGTATTCAATTTGTAGCTGGGTGTTTCTCCCCAAATATTTGGCAAATTGTGCTGCTACGCAAGCAATTTCTGCAAGTTGAAACATTCAAGCTGCAAGTTCGAGTCAAGTCAGTTTTATTTATGTAGCCCAATATCCATCACAAATTTGTCTCAAGAGGCTCCACAACCTGTATAACATGCAACACCCTCTATCCTTAGACCCTCCAAACAAACCTTTGAAAGGGAAAGAATATAGGGAATCTTTAGTGAGAGCAAAACAGGAGGGATCATTCTCCCCAGACAGACACACAATAGATGTGGAGTCGAGCAGCTAACACCAGGTTTCTTTGCAGGGTGGCAGATGTCATTTTTTGAGATTGTGTAAGGTGCTTATAGGTCTATAAGGACCTTGAACTAACTCTCTTTCACATGGAAAGGACCAATTTGAGCACTGGAAGGAGAACCCCCAGAGGAGAACTATGACTAATTGGGAGGACTGTATCTCCCATCTGACCCTGATGTGCCAGAGGACATAGCTGTATTGCATTGAATTCCCCTGGTTGCCATGGTAAACCTGACCTGGTTAAAATAAACGGTCTGTCATGCAAGGACGAAGAAAATTCTCATTGTCATACGTCCTTGTGAATGTTTTTATCTATTTCTTATGGTCACATAAACTTCTACTGCTTTATGGGTGCTGTATGAAAGGGAGACTGTTAATTGTATCACCTGCGAAGGCAGCAATAGTCCCCTTGATGTGGTTAGTGTAGTTGCCCTCAATGCCACGTGGATGCTCGCCAAAGATGAATGGTGGTCGGGCGATGAGGATGACTCCAGTGAGGGTAAAAACCATGAAGACTAAGTCCCAGATGGTACATCTCTCCTTCAGGAAGATCCAGGCCAGGAGGGAGGTGAACACTGGATTACTGAGGGACAATGAAAGAATAATAGTAAGTAATACATTTACGGGTGCAGTTTAATTAATAAAATATAGAGAAAAAAAAGGAGAAAACTGGTGAGAAATGCTGATTATTGTCTTAACAGATTAGCCTCATATGAGGTATGTTGCTCTATGCGAATCCCACTTCCCCGGATCTTTTATATATTACTAACAGACTATGGCAGGGAGAGAGAGACAATTAAGAGGAATAAGAAAAATTTTGGAAAGTGAGATAAAGAGACGAAGGTGTAGAAAGAAAGGCGGGAGGGGAATTAGAGAAAAATGTGACGGTGTGCTATTCGCAGAGGACAACACCTTTTTGCAGACTTAGTGTAATCAGCACTCATCAGGCACAATTAATTACGCTCCAACCTCCTCTCACCTGAACATGATGACGGTGGCATCTGCTAGCGGCATCTGCTGAACAGCATAGAAGAGCAGGATCATGGCATTGGAACCAACGAAACCTCGAAACACCAGATATTTACGTTTATCTCTGGGACCAAGGAAACCTGTCCTGGAGGAGCAGAGATATGAGGATGATGGAATGAATGAATGGATGGATGGATGGATGGGTGGATTGATTGTTAGACTGACAAAGGAAGTTATACACAGAATTTCAGAGAAAGAGGGGGAAAACTCAGCAAAAAGAAAATGACAGATGGGTAGATTTAGGTACTGTGGAGATGACAGTGATGGATGTACAGATGAATGGGTGGGGCTGTAAAGAGAAGTGGTTATGAATGAATGTCAAAACAAAGGAATGCAGAGGACATATGGATGAATGGATGAATAGTTACATGAATAAATAAAGGCAGTGCGGTAGTCTTTGGGATTTAAGTTTAATTTTGATTCTTGGGATAACAATGTCGTTCTTTAGTGAACTGGTTACGTGTAAGTTTGTCATGTCATGCTTGTGAAATGAATGGAAAGAAAGTAAACTTAATGATTTTTAGAAGCTGTATTTTATTTCCCTTTATTGACTTTCTTGCTTTGTGTTTATTGAACATTAAAGCATGTAAACATTTTCTAGTAGACGCCTAAAATCAAATATATAAACCTGAAAATGAGCGTAATATGGGACCTTTAAGAATCTACCTTACTTAATATTTTCTTTCTTAAAGTGTTTCTTTATTGTATTATATTGTATTGTACTATTTTTAACAGTAATTTAGGTGAAAACGGAACAATATGCTGTTACTGTTCAATACAATTACAATAGAACCTTTGGTACTTTATTTAAAATCATATTTCATGTAGAAAGGCTTTATTCAAAACCTTCCCAACATTGTAAGTACATAATATTTTTCATGAACAGGGCCGAAGGGAATAATACATGGCTCTCGAAGTATTTTGACAATGCAAACTTGTTTGACAAGTGATTATATGTTAAGCCATGATTCTTGTATTTGAACACAAATGCAGGAATCCCCTGACAAACAGGGATATAAACGAACTTGGATCTAATCACAACATATAAATTGTTGGTTTAAAAGAAAGACTGTTTTGGGGGTGTTACAATAGCACTTATTATTGCATAAAAGGTATGTGCAAATCTTGACTCTGGGGTTAAAATGTAAGTGTTGAGGTCATGAAATCTAAATATTTGAGTTTCTCCATCGTGCTTACTTGTGGTAGATGAGTAACGGCGCAGTAAAGAGCATCTGGAAGAAGCAGCGTATGGCGCTGATCTCTATGGCGTGGACTCCCTGGATGGTTTTCACCAAGAGGGCAATGATGGAGAAGAAGACTGTGGACAGGAACGCATAGAACAAACCGAGACCTGGACATGATTTTGGTTTCTCTGGGCCTGTGAAAGAGAGAAAAGGAGGAGAGAGACAAAGAATAGGAAGTAAGGATGAGGGAGCAGAGAGGTAGAGAGACGGGGGCCCTGAGAAGGGTATCTCTTAGTATTTTGTTGATACGGTAACTGCAGGATGGAGGGGTGAACCTGAGAGTATGTTATTGAACTCCATGTGGCCTTCGAAGTCTGTTGGAATACCACAAACAAAAGATCTGTGAAATTCAGTGGTGTAGTGTTTGCAAACCCTGCCTGTGGAGCAACAAGCTGATATGTTTGTGGAGATTAGATTGCAGCCTGAGGTCGCTCAGGCACCTTTCTCTGTGTTCGTCCACAATGTGTGGTCTGTTCACCGATTCTGTTCACCGAAGCTCGTCAAACTTAGATCCAATAGGCTGTTTTACCTGGTAATTCTGAGGTAATCAATTTCCTGACCTTTTTAAAGAAAAGACAACTTTGAAAATGTACAGTGCAGTTCCACTTTTATGCCTAATAGACACAGGCAAGATGATTATTACAGGGTTATACTTTACTGCATTAGTATTCCAGTGTAACACAATTTTTTTATATTACTTTGGCCTTTCTTTCTCACATGTCATTTTTCACCATATACAAAAGGTACACAAAGAGAAACTGATGTCCAGAGGCACCGGGTGCAATTCTCACTTCCTTCTAAATTCCCAAAACAAAGCCAAAACGTCTTTCTTCCTTATACAGAGTAACACCGATGGAATAACCCTTCTATAGTTACACACTGTACAGTCATTTGAATTTCATCTGAATTTAAACTTGTTAAACAAGTTTAAAGTTTCAAGTTTAAAGGTGCACTGCAGTTTCGGGGAAGTCATTTTAACCAGAAGAGAAAGATCTTCATTGACTGAAACAAACTAAATAAACAAACTCTCTTCATTTTCGTGACTGAATAAACAAACTGACAACACAGTTTCATACTACTGTACTCTGTTAATATTTGGCGGACCCTGCCACCCTTTTCCAGCTTCAAACAGTGTCCTGGGGACCTCATTTGCCTCTGATAACGCCGTGTTTGTTCAGGAATGTAAATCATAAATATTCCTCAGTTTGTATTATAACCTTATCAATATTGTAAACATGAGCTTTGTGAGTTTCTGAATTTCTTTTCCAAAACTACACAGTGTATGAAAAGTGCACAGAGACAAACTAATGTCCAGGGGCGTCGCGTGCATTTTTCACTTCCTTCTAAATTCCCAAAACAAAGCCAAAACGTCTTTCTTCCTTATACAGAGTAACACCGATGGAAAAACCCTTTCTGTAGTGTCACATCTGTTTTGCTGATAGGCACAAACTGTGTGTCGAACTGGGTCTTATTTCCAAGTGTAGTGTGCTGAAAGCCTACAGGTACGTTAGCCCTGGTGCTGTAAAAGTGCACAGTCATCCATCCTCTCAGGGAAGGTTTACAGCACTTTATCTTTGTATCGGCTGCACACTTAGCAACCAGCTTCCTTACATATAAGGCACACACACACACACACACACACGCACACACACTGAAAGGAGGAACTGTGCATCATAGTTTAGATATTATTAAGCATTAAAAATACATCAACCAGCGTTTTAACGTGCTGTGAGACAACAAACGACCATAAAAAAGGGGGAAAAAAGATATTTCCATCAAATATGATTTCTTCCAACATACATAATTTGGGTCACTGGCCGATGGGGGGGGAGGGTGTCGACTTTTAATGTGACGTTTAAATGACGCGCCGGCCTTGTTGACACAGAAAAGCGCCGAAACTTTAGAGAAAGTGTGTGAAGTGACCCGCGCTGCTCCCCCGCGACTATACCCCTGCTTACAGGCTGTTAGCCTACACGTGATAGCCCCGTTATTACCGATGTGACGTTACACGGTTGTATAACGTGAGGGCCACGTTATAGGGCACGTTACTTCTGCATGGTTTTTTTTGTTTTGCCGACACCGATGTGAGGATGGGGACATTTATGTCTTTATTTCGTATCTTTTTTTTTTTTATCACTTCCGTTTAAGAGCTAAACTAAAGTGCGTGCGCTCTTCTCTACCTTCCCGGGATGCGGGCTCGCCTCTGACGCAACACGCCGGCGGGCACAGCGCTCTTCCCTCGCCGCCTTCCGGTGAATTTTCGCTTCCCCTCGCCTCCTCCGTCTCCTCAGCATCACCGCCGTCGTAAGCACACGACACACGACAGCCGCGCTGCAAGTGAATCCTCTCCGCCGTCCGCTCGTCATCGCCGCACTCGTCGTCCTGGTTGTCAGCTCTGTGAAACACTACGGTAATGTCGTCCTCTGCGGGTAAAGCCCGCTCGTGTGCGCAGTGGTTACAGTCTGCCATGGTAAGATGTGATGGCCGAGCGACAGCATGCCTCGGACAGAGCGCTGTCCGCCTTCTTTGGTGCCCTGAGTGACTGAGAAGACAAGGTTAATGACTAACCTTGGTGGCAGGATACAAACTCCCATGCGGTGGTTTACTTTACCCACAGGGGGGCAGAGCTGAACGCGAACCAACTCTGCCGGACGACTAAAACATTGCCCGACGTTGACGCCCATTGTAGAGGGAGGCTGTGGAGACCTGAGCCAACCAAAACTCAGCTCACACACATCTGAAACACATCAATGCAGTCGACGTGATGACAAGGAGAGTTAAAGCTCATGATTTCCCTTCATTTGTGCGTCAGAACCATGACGTAAGCCTATCTTAGTGTTACATCTTTAGTCTGTAAACTCAAAATCAACTAAAATCAGTCTTAATTATGATGATTATGATGAGACTTTTCATATTTATGAGGTATATATTTGCCAAAAATGTCCATCAATGTGCTTCCTGGATGTAAAAGATGTTGTTCACAGCATGGTTCACAGTGGATTTAATGTCGTTAACTACATTAAGTCCAGGAAGTACATGATTAAGTTTCAGGAAGTACATTGATTCCCCAAGCTTATTGCAGTGAAATCATGCATTAACTTCTAGAAAATCATGAATATGAATAGTTACATCATAATTAAGTCTGATTTAGTTTGTCAGCTATCCAAAAACGTAATTATTTTGACTTAAAAGTCTAATGATGTAACTCTAAGATAGGTCTGTGTCATAGTTGGTGGTTAAACGTGGACTACATGTGTTACATCATTAGTCTGGAAACTCAAAATAGACAAAAATCAGTGATTATGATTAAACATTTCATATTTATGAGATATATTTTCCAAAAATGTTCATCAATGTACTTCCTGAAAGTAAAAGATTGTTTTTTGTTCACAATGGATTTAATGTAGTTAAATGTAGTCCACATTTAACTACTGATTATGATGTTAACCTATCTTAGAGTTACATTAATTATCATTAATCGGTCTTAATCATGATGTAACCATTCATATTTCTGATTTTCTTTTAGTTTTTTCATGCATATTTTCGCTGGAATAAGCTTGGGGCATTCATATACCTGAAAGTAAAAGATGTTTTTGTTCACAATGGATTTAATGTCATTAAATTTAGTCCATGTGATAAAAAGAAAAATTAAACCTGCGTAGCTCCTAATTTGTCCTAATATCTACGTCATTACCATGACGTAGCCTATCTTAGTGTTACATCATTAGTCTCTCTGTTTTGTAGTCTTGTAAGTCTTAATTATGATGTAAATATACATATTTGTTCACAATGAATTTAATGTAGTACTACACTGAATCCACTGTGAACAAAAACATCTTTTACATTCAGGTTCAAGTACATTGATGCCCCAGGCTAATTCCAGCTAGAACATGCATTAACATTTTGGAAGAAAATAAGTAAATATGAATATTTACATCATAATTAAGACTTACAGTTATGATTTAGTCTGCTAAGTATGCTAAAACCTCATTAATTTGAGTTTAAAGACTAATGATGTAACATTAAGATGGGCTACATCATACTTCCTGAAAGTAAAAGATGTTTTTGTTCACAATGGATTGCATGTAGTACTACATTTCAGGAAGTACATTGATGCCCCGAGCTAATTCCAGCTAAAACATGCGTGGACTTCTGGGGGAAAACATTTAATAAATAAATAAATATGAACAGTTACATCATAATTCAGACTTACAATTATGATTTTGTTTGTCGGGTATCCAAAAACTTTATCATTTTGACTTAGAAGTATACTGATGTTACATCAAGACAGGCCTATGTCATAGTTATGATGTTAAGACAAATAATGAACTAATTGAACTAATGAACTCATGACATATAGCCTAGGTCATTATCATGATGCAGGCCTATCTTAATGTTACATCATTATGACTCTTAACTCAAAGTAATGAGGTTTTAGGATACTTGACAAACTAAATAATAACTTAATCTTAATGATGATGTAACAATTCACATATATATGAGATGTTATATTTTTTTCCCCAAAGTGTTCAGGCATGTTTTGGCTGGAATGCTTGCTGCAGCAGTGTACTTCCTGAAAGTAGATTATGTTTTTGATCACAATGGATTTACTACGAGATCATAGTTAAACCCTTCCTATTTACCACCACAGTGGGGTGCCCATAACACACTGACTCGACTGTAAATATAAGCCACTTTCAGTAAGTCCATCGAGAAGACTCAGAAACGTTATGATCCAGATATACAGTGTGAGATGTAACACCAAATTTGAGTAACAATAAAAGAACTATGACACTGATTTAGCATTTTAGTATTTTATTACTACTGTACATAAAATACAATGAGCAACAACATGACAAAGGAGCAGCTAATACCCTCTATCCTTACCTAACTAGATGATACTGACACGAGAACGCCTATACTGTTCTGAAGTAACATGTTACACAGCATTTAAAGAGGTGATTCTTGTTTTTGTGTTGTTTTTCTGTTTAAGTAATTACACAAAATTCTATATCTATGAAAAATAAAACATTTAGTGTGGTCCCTTCTACATACAAAAAGAAATATCATATAAATTACTTTACACAGTATTGAAAAAACGTAAACATTATATTTGGCAAATCGTTGTCAGTGACGTTGTTAATTGTTATCACAACTCTGTTTCCTTTGTGCCAGAATAAGAGGAGCGTGTGAAAGAACAGGTACTAGGTGCTGCACAGTGGTTGGCTTTTTAGTTTGCGGAGTAAAGACAACAATGGTTTGTGTCAATGAGGGAGAAAAGGGGCAAGAGTGCAGTGAAAGAGGGAGGGCTGGGTGACACAGTGGGACGCTTCTAGCGAGTCATTCATCAGGAGTCAACACCACGAGTGTCTGATGGACATAGAGTAGACAGGACTTTTTTTGTTCTCAGGTTTTCACGGTGTTTAGTGGAGTCTTCATTTCATATACGCAGTGCACTTCTTTAAGTGTTAAGTAATGACAAACAGCTAATAGAACAGGTTTACTAGCTGCCAAATTGTGCAAGAAAAATGGATTTGACTGTCAGCAAGTCGTCTAAGTTTCACCCACATTTGGTCGGAAGATGGTATTGTTCTCAACCTCTGCACTTATGCCTTGTGAGATTTTCCTGAATTGCTTCGCTAAAGTTAAAGAAAAGTTGTCTCCACTGTGTTTTTCTAGGAAAAACTGTACACTTCAATCTGAACACACTTGGCCCCTTTCCCTCGAGAATGTACCTTCCATTGCATTAGCACGACCAACATCTTTCCTGTCAAAAATTCCTACAGTAGAACTAAAAACAATGTATGGAGTTGAATTGCAGAGACTTTCATGAATAACAGACAAAAAGCAGTGATTTCATAGCTTCTTTTTCCTGAAAGATAGTCAGTTCGCACTTTGAGTGGAATTAAGTTTATGGAATTGACAATAAGGCATTCCCGAACAGTGAGGAATTAAGATGAACATACGAGGAGTTTATCAAAATAAAGTGGTTGCTGTACAAAGGCATCAGGGGCTGTGTAGAATATATCTTCAGTGTCATGGAAATGGTGTCAGACCTCCTAAAATAATCATAACCAATATCCTTTCAGATAATTTGAGCTTCTGCTTGAACGCTAAAATGGGAACCGGTGGTGAATGAAAGCAGAAGAGAGCAATTTGAATGGTAGTGTACACGATTTGTCCCAAAGTAAGGATGGGTTTCAATTACTCAAATCGATCATGAGGTGCTCATATATCTGAGTTTTCCCCTTGAAGCTGGACGCGAGCAGGAACACCCGGTCGTCAATAGAAACCAGAGAGAACGCACGAGGCGCCTGGATATTCAGCTCCTGGGATGGGATAAACTGGCCCCTCTTGGTGTCCCATTGGTAGACCTGCGTCAGTGAATAATCGCTGCCCAAGATGGCGTACTGCCAGTTGCCGATGGAGACGGGCTGGAACACCATAGAGCCGCGGGAAGGAAATGTCTGGACCTCCTTGAACATGGCGCCGTCCCAGCGCATCACCTTGGAGTCCCCGATGAATCTTGTCAGGCATATAAACAGCTCACCTTTGAAAAGGACACAGTAGTGAAGGGACTCTTTAGTTTACACATTCAGCTCTAAATCTGGAACTGAAATAGACAAGCTCACAAAAACAGTTTATGTAATTCCAGAATAATTCATAGCTTGTTATTATTTGGAAAGAGTCGCTAATAGTCGAGCTGTCCCTTTAGAAAGAAACAAGGCAGATGATATTATATCATTTATGGGCAGGTTTTACAACAGTGGACAGTTTTTATTGCCTCTTACCACCTTAAAAAGGAAAGTGTAGTGAATTACAGCCAAGAGTGTGACTCATGAATATTACAGAAACCATATAAACGAAAATGTTAACACTGGATCAAAGCCTGCTGTTAATCAAAAGACACACCCAGCAGGGCAAGAAATACTTATATGCTTGAGGTAAGTAAAAGTAGCAGTACAACAATGTGAAATAACAAGTCCTGCACTCAGAACCTTACTTAAGTAATAGTATGCAAGTATTATCAGCAAAGCTTACTTAAAGTGTGTCAGTTGCTTACGTGTACTTTAAGTTTGGATTCATGTAATTGCTGCATTAATGTGTATGATTAATTTTACTGTTGTATACGTTTCAGGTTGAGCTTGTACTGTGTACTGTAGGGTAGTTTAATCCACAGCAATGCATCATATTATAACTTTTCCTGAGCTCAGAAAAACCGCCTGTTATCAGCTTGGTTACAATTTTCCAGCTTATTCAAGATCGTTTATTTAGTTTAAGAAGAAGGATTTTATTTTTTTCTCAACCCATGAAAGAAAAATGTAAAATCTCAGCCCAGTAGCCATAATAAAACAAATATTAAATTATATTTAGATTACATGTATGCAAGCAGAGTTTCTCATTGGGACAAGGAAGGAATGGTGGTGGCATGACACCTGTGTTAGGTGAGCAAGAGACGACTGTTTGCTTTCTGTTTCAGCTGGTTATTTTAGCGAACCACTGAGTTATACTGCAGCTTTAATTGCAGAAACCAAACTAGATATTTTTAAGATGTCGGGACATTTTCCGAAACCTATCCAGTTTTTTGTGCCTAAACCTAACCTAACGGGACAAAAAGTCGACGTTTAAAGAAGTGTAAAGTTTTAACATATCCGTGGTTTGCAGAAACAATGCATTTATACTTGAGATTGGGTTGCAAAATCACCAAATTTGGAGATACAGTACGTGGTTGTCATTGGACAGAGGGCGATGAAAAATTGGCATCTTAAAAAAATAACCCGTAACTAAAGCCGTCACACGAATGTAGCGAAGCTCTCACCTTTGACCCGAAAGTGTTTGACGGAGAAGACGTCCTCCATATCTGGTATGTCAGTCCTGCGGTCAAACTGCTTCTGGCTCCTGTTCCACTGGTAGACGACCGGCCTCTGGGAACTGCTGGACAAGATCAGGTGGGCTTTGTTGGAGATCTCCAAATACTCGACATCTGTGTCCCGGAACCACGGGTGGAGGGACTGGTGGGAGTAGAAGCCGTTGCCGTTCCATTTGTAGACTGTTGTGGAGCCGGCCTGCGAGAGAAATAAGTAAAAGATGTCCACTGGTCACTTTTATTTAGAACGCAAAGGATGAGGCCAAACCTGTGTGTGTGTGTGCGCCCGCCAGAGTGTCCCCAAACATATGGGAGAGCATATGCTAACATTTGGATATGCCAGGTTAATCAGCAGGAGCAGACACAAACCGACTGTGCTGCACAGAAAAGGACACCAGGGGGAAAGACTGGCTGACAGGGTGGGAAGAATACAGCCGTTTAGAGGAGCAGGGGCTGGACAAAATAACAGAAACACCTGTACAGTATGAAGTAATCAGGTACCTTTATGCCCCTGATTTTTTCAGGTACTTGAGTTCTGGAAAAGCAAAGTGGCCAACCTTGGAGCTGTCGGCGATGACAAAGAAGGACTCCCCGTCGATCAAGAACGTCTCGATGTCGTTGGGTTTGCGAATCTTCAGGATGTCGATGTCCTGGATCTTGATGAACTTGTTGGCGGAGGTGTCGCGTTTGTAAATGTGCGAGCCCCCGAACAACTGGGCCACGATGACAAAGAGGTGGTTGTCGATCACCATGGGCTTGCAGACCACGGTTGAGGTGCCTGAACAGGACAAAGAGAAGAGAGGACAACAGAGAAAAATATGAATACGAGACAGTTAATCATTGATACTGAAGTGATATACTGACACAATACAATCAAACCTCTGCCTCTCATTCACACAGGATATTCCCATAACATCGATGCTGCTCTTTAGCTGTTTATGAGCTCACTTTCAATGGTGTCGTAGGTTCTGAATGTCATCTCCACGTGATCCCATTCCAGGAAGCTGCACGTCCCAGCAAACGGTTGGGCAAACACGACATATTGATCTGTACCAAAGGTGAACGCCTCCACCGAAATGGACTCAAACTTCAGCGACTGATAGGAGGCAAATTCTGCAAAGCGTGACACAACAATGAATAAGTCATAAGAAACGAGACATGACGATAAGAAAAGGAAGGAAACGAGTGCTGAATAGGTGAGACGGTTAACTGAGGACAGAGAGCCAGTGTTATTAGTATAATGCTTCTCAGGCAGGGGGCCCACACACAGTAAGATGATACCTGCTGTGATGCAGTCAAAAGAGTGTGGCAGCAGGTCATTGAGCTTCTTCCCCTGCTGAATGGGTGGACCGCTGCAGTGGATCTCGTCCAGGGTGGCATTAGTGTGGTGCATCCACTCCACCAGCCACTTCAGCTTGCAGTCGCATATCAGGTTGTTGCCCCGTAGATCGCTAACACGCATGGACGGATCACATGTGAGATCAGTTTCAGATAAATGTATATCTTAAAGGAACAGTTCACCCAAAAATGAAAATTCAGTCATTGTTTATATCATATTACATGTCTGACTCAATCCTACTCACCGGACCTTTTACACATAATAACATTAAGATTATATCTCCCTCTTCAGTTTCTGCTCATTGTTCTGCCGTCTGTCCCCGTCCACTCCTCGGCTGCACTTTGGCTTCGAGCCAGGAAAGCCACAACAACAACAAGTGTTTTATCTTCCTGAGTCGTTCGTGCTCGTTGCCCACTCTCAATCTGAATTGCCGTTGACCTTGGATGTGTGTATTGAATTCACACACGCACTGTAACCTGCATTATCTCAGCTGATTGTGGCAGCCGGGATCCAATTCTTTTCTCTGTAATTGACTTGTTTACCATTTACCCTGACATTCTGCCAGCCTTACACAAGCTTTTCCTCTTCTACCCTCTTCATCTACATCCTCTTTTTCTTCTCTCTTCGACAATCTTTTATTTATCTTTCCATCCTGTCTACTTACTTTTACATCCTCTGTTGGTGTGGGAATCCGTCTCCATTCCTTTTTAGCACTACTACCTCATATTATCGCTGTGTATTTTAATCCCACAGTTTAAGAAAGGAGCAAGTAAGATAAAGGAAGATTACGCTCAACATTTGCCTTAAATCCTTTCCAACCCCTCCCAAATGGATCTCTCTAAGTACCACCAATTATTACATGACAGTACCATTGTAACACTGTACTTGCCTATTTCAGAAAAAATGCCACTCAAGCAAGCTCAGTAACAAATCAGAGCTGCAATGATTCATTTATTGGTTGTGGACTATTGGTTTCCTTACTCCTCTATGACAGTTAACTTAGTATCTTTAGTTTGTGGACAAAACAAAACATTCAAGGACTTAAAGGTGCAATATGTAGTTGAAAATTAAAATTATCAATAGAATAAATAACAGTTTTGTCATTATGACGTCCATGTATTGGGTTGTAGAGTTAGCTACTTAAAGCTCCTGCCGGTAAGATAGTAATGCTTCAGTTTAACCGGATAGTCAAATACTGATGCTTTGGGATTGTAGGTCGGGTCGTCCACCATCCGAAAAGCGAAAATCTAATACTAATAATTACCAACAGAAGTTAACATGCCAACCAGCTATAGTCCCGACCCATCCCAGTCTGAAGCTCCTGTGATAGCGGCCGTAAACGCCAACACTACCCCGGTGCTCCAAGCTCCTAGCAAACTAGCTAAAGGTAGCTGCAGTTAGCAACAGTTAGCCATTATTCTTGTGATCTGCTGCCCGAGTAATTATGTCCGGCATATCCAAGTCTCCAGACAACTACAAGTCAACATGTACATAAATCCACAGAAATTGGTGTTATAGTATCAATCAATGAATCAATCAATAAGAAAACTGATTAACTGATCTCTTAATGCCTCGTGCCTCTCAACAAAGAATGAAAGACAGACTGAACTCACACTTTGGTCAGAGCGTCCATGCCCTTGAAGACATCTTTGGGCAGCGTCTCAAGGTTGTTGTAAGCCAGACTCCTAATCAGAAGAGAGGGGGAAATAATGCACAAGAGATTGAATTAGAGGTCCTCAGACTGTCCTCTTCACAGAATGAGTCATTGCACTGTATCATTCTGTTCTGTTCTGTTATCTGACCTGAGCAAGAGGAGAATAAACAAATACCAATCAGAATACAAGCAACCAAATGTTAGGGAGGCACAAGTCAGAATCTGAATGCCCTGACCATATTTATGGGACAAAAGGCTAAGTGGTGAAAGAGAAGGGAATTAAATCATTAGGAATTTAGTAATTAAGGGGCCGCAATTACACTGAGTAGAGGGAGTGAGGATCATTTGCTAGAAAAGGGTGACATGCTGTTTCTTTAATATTAAGCTTATCCATTACATGGAGATGCTTAGATTTGATTCCCATAATACAAAGCACTGTTTTACGCTTTTAGCCAACTTCTCCAAGGCTGTCAAGTGGGTGATATCTTTGCCAGCCAGCTAAAACCAACCAGCCAACCAAGACTGGCCCCCTATGAGACGTTTAATTTGTGAGCGAGGGACTGAACTTCAAAACCAGAAAGAGATGTGAATGGAATGAAATGTCAGCGTTATTCATGAAGGCTGCATTATTTATCTGAGAGTAGGTTTTCCAGGGAGAGAGGCCATTTTGCTTTGAGTTTGTGCAAGAAAGCACTCTCCAAACAGATGGGGATTCAGCAGCAGAGTGGCCGCGAATCCAGCAGGAGAACTGCCTGTGCCCTTCAATAATGTATTTACTGTATGTGACGCATTTTAAATTCCCTCTATCAGTCTTTTTGTGTTTGTTTACCTTACTCCAAAAACAACTGGAAGTATTCATGGAACGGGAAGAGAGCACTTTATCCCACCATGTGGTTACATGGGACTTTTTGAGTCACGTAAGAAGAGATCTTAGTGGTAAATCTTACAGCTGTACACATATTATTAGTTAATAACTGCTCGTTTTTCAATAGATTTAATCCTAAACTAATGAGACGAGACTGTAGGTTGGACCACCACCTTTTAAGATCATTAATTAAATTGAAGAGAAGTTGTCGTTGTACATGGGGATTTGTGCTGGACTATCTCAGACTTTCTTAACAGCGGAGTAACAGTGACGACAATCATCCAGGAAGTCACCTGTTAACTCCCTCAGCTGTTTCCCTATCCAGTGTTTATGCTAAGCTAGGCTAACTGTCTCCTGGCTGTAGCTTCATATTGAACACGACAGTGGTATTGATCTACTCACATAACTCCTGGCAAGGTAGTCAGAGCCTTTAAAATTACATTTAAACTTTAAAGCATTTAACTCCTTTAATGTTGTTGGAGTCAACCAATACAGAAGAACCAGAGATATCACCTTTTTTATTTCACACTTTCTTCCTCCTTTTTAAAATCAGTGCCTACATTACCCACAATACATGCAGCTTCCTCTGGAGCCGCAAAAGTTTTATATACTTTTTTACGTATGCAGTAGTACTCCCAAAGATCTGTAAACACACTTTAATGTGTAAAATCGATGGAGTTACCCTTTAACTAAGGGCATTACCAGTCTTAGTGTAGAACACCAGTACCAGCTTTGCTATAGTTACAGGGGAAATGTTTTTATCATCATTTCAGATGTCTGCTGCAAGAGCCATCAAGGCAACAACTCCTCACACGTGGATTGTTACATGCTATTTGGCAGCTTCTAACAGACAAGTCACTGTCAATAAAAACTGTTAGTGCTCAGAGTATAAATGAAAGCAGGCCCTTATCAAGCCACACATCCATTCAGACATCAAGTCATACATGAAGAAGGATGCATGTATACGGGGCATTTGGCTGCACTGCTCTCACACAAAATGTGTTAAGAACGACCCGTCAGACACTTAGGGACAGATTATAGGTCACTTGGTTTAAGGTTACAGTACAGTTATATTTAGTCGTGACCTGTAGGTCACTCACGTTCTCACCTATCTTTGGTTTTGGCAAGCTCCGCAGTTCAGGGATGTGAAATCGTGTTTATGAAAACACTGTTTATAAACTACTGTCTGTCTTTTTCCTTATCATTTCTGTTCACAAAGAAAACTATTTTATTACATTTAACCATTACTACCAATAACTACTTGTGAAAGGAAAAAAATATGACGGTTAAAGTCACACAATCTTTCATCAAAAATGTGTTTAAAAAACAGCTCTGATGGCCCACTGAGTCAACGTGACATCCACATCTGCCCTTCAGCAACCCGATCCAGCTGACACCTACAGACAGTAACCTTGGACATCACCACTGGCAGCAGCACTTCTGCCTACCTCTGCAGTTCAGACACTGACAAAGTGGTACAGAGAGAGAAAAACAGGAAACTGATGCATAGTTTTATGTTAGAATACCTTAAATAATAATATCACATTACCTCTCCCAAAGAAAAATGACTTCAACAGAGAGGTTTAGAGGGAAAGATATAGTATTACATTTTTAAAACTGGCAAAGAAGGAAAGACGGAAGGAATAAAGGAGGGAAGGGTGCAGAGTTTTCTAACATGGCCAACAGAACCAAAATACTTACAGGTGTATCAGTGCTTTCAGGCCCCGGAAAGCAAACGGGGATATCGATGCGATTTTGTTATTTTCAATAAATCTGTGAAAGAGACATATTTCATAGATCAATTAAGATATCCACACACAAGTATTAAATATACTCCGACAGAAAGAATTGAAACCCTTCAACTTTCTGTACGTCTTCTCCCCTGGCAGTTGTGAGAAGCTGACAGCAGTTACAGTGTGTTACATCTAGTACGTTCACACGGGAAAGAAATGCCTAAATGAATTATACTGTCGAGGGCCTGCACAACCAAACAGGTGTTTTCAATTATTGTACTGGAGCTTATTAGGCTCTGGTTGACGTAGAGTGGAGTTAGGTTGGGTTCTACATAAGCTCAGCAAAAATTATGAACTGGTAATCAGGTAACATAAGTGAAAGCAGCTGTGTGGGTGACACATGGGTTTACAAGGGCTTTAAAATGCCAGCATGCATGCTGATTTGCCTGATTTTTTGTGTGGTGTTGATGGATGGATGGATTTTTTTTAAAGGTAAAGGTTTCAAATTAGAAATTGAAAGTGTGTTTGATTGCTGTGTGCCTTGCCCTGTTAGTACAATAAAGAAAGTGTGCACTTGGGAAACAGTTTGTGCATTATGACCCTTAACCACGCAGATGTATATTTCAACCATTTACAAGTTAATGGTAAACACTTACAGATATTCAAGATGTGGTAAACCCAGGAACGCATCCTCATCGATAAGGTCAAGTGAATTTGCTGTGAACAGTCTGTGAAGAAAAAAGAAAGCAGTGAAAAATAGGACGTAATTTAAAGCTACAGTCCCCGCATGACTCCCACAATGGGTGCTGTTGTCCCTGTGAACTCGTTTGATCGTGTTCAGTGATAAGTGCTGTGATTTATCATTTACCGACGCAGGAAGTCGCCGACAGAGAGACAGAAAGGGTGTGAGAGTTACTGTAAGAGACAACAGACTCATTCAGCATCTCAGCCCACAGCATGTGGCTAAAGAATGAATCAAATGAATAAAACAGAGGAATGTTATATCACTCCTACATGTTTTTCATGGAATGAATGGGAGAGAGAAATGGGTGCCTCCTCCCACATGTTTCTGAGTCACCCTTTAAACCAGTAATGTCAGAATAGTGTCCGCCAACACAGAGAAGAGAGAATTGTTAGACCGACTTAAAAAAGGTACACAAGTCCGTTTTAAAGCGATTGTGTTAATCTAATATGTTAACTTTAATTGAAAAAACTTTTTTTGGTGTTACTAATTTAAAGCTGCTACAAGGAACTTTAATTTCTCGTTGATTCTGGCGCCCCCTGTGGAGAGAAAATGCCTCACACCTCTTGGCCACTGAGCTGGACAGCAGTGCGTTTGTGTATGTCAACGTGTGTACGAAAGAGCTTAACGTTTTGATATTTTAATGGTTTCTGTTGCTGAAAGGATGCAGGAGTTGAGATGCTGAAAGGAGAACAGGGCTTGTATTCTGTGACCATACTATTATACCATTCACTTACTATTTTTTACACTTAGTTCACTTATTATTTTCAGTTTCTGTTCAGTTTTCTGGCGTTGTTTCATTACGTTTAGGCATCACAAATACTTGGTTACATTTCGGAACATGTGTTTGAAATGGTAACTTCTCCCATATGCATATTTTTCCAGACTTTTTCCACAATGGCAGGTGTTAAGGAATTTTCATATGTTAAGTCTAAGGATTATAAATGTGTCTATATACTCTGCTCCACCAGGAGGTAGAGTCGGCCCGAGGTCACGCTCTGGGTCACAGTGGAAGATTGTTTAGCTGCAGCACTGTATCTCTACAGCTGCCTCCCAAACAACCAAGGTCACATTCTGTTCCTCCAGCATCTAAACCTTTTACTTTATCTCATACAAAAGACGCACTGGCGCCATGATAGGCCAAACTCCATATTCTCCCATCCAATGCAATGTGACTTAGGTGAGCACGTTCCCACAGAGTATTCCGTAGTAATACTACGAGTATTCCGGTTTGGCATCCAGCCCAAAGCGTCAGATCTGGGGATGAGACTCACCCGTAATCACCCATCTGTCTCCTGGAAGTAACATTTTGCTGCTTGAACTGTAATCTAACTTTGTAATGAAACTCTTCATATCTATCTCTGATTGCATGCTCAGCGAGGCCAGCGACTCTTTGCAGCCACAGTGTTGGCCACAGAGGCCCTATTGATTAAGTGGTACTCTAATGGAGGTTAAGATACTCCAGGTCACCTTGGCAGTAAATAATGACAGACGGGGCGATGCCACAGTGTTCACTTAAGTTTATATGTCCTCCTTCTGGTCACGAGTCTTCACGCGCATCCTTACTGATTTAGTGTCGTCCGAGCATATGGAGGAACCGATGCCAGGAAAAATGCGACGGTGACAGCGTGCTGTAATGTGCATCCACTTTGTGGATTATAGCAAATTGTTCGGTAGGCTGCTATCTTTGGACAAAAACAAAAAAAGAGCAAAGAACGTGTTCATTATTTATCTCTGCAAACACACACACTGCCTCTGTCTCCCCACCCTCCCCCTGCTGTTAGTTGCTGTAGCCATGTGGTCTATTGCATAATCCTGACACCATTACAGAGAATCCCCCTTTAAAATCTGCATATCAGCCTCAATACAGCTCCTCCAGGGAGCTCATTGTTTGGATCTGTCTGACACTGAGGATGGATTTGCAGACACCCAGACATATAGACATATAGATAGATAGATAGATAGATAGATAGATAGATACTCACAGCAGTTGAAGGCCAGGTGTGTGAACAAAGCTTCCCCCTGTGATTTCATTAAATCCAGACTTGACAAAAGACCTGAGTGAATGGAGAGCACACATTTAAGATGAGCTTTCTCTCACCTCACCACACTGCATGGCACAATAACAATCCAGATGATCAGGTGCTGGGCTACTCACAGTGAGACGACGTCCGATGGGAACGTGTGAGGCACGGATCGGACATTCTCACACAGGGCATTATCTTTAGTGCAGGTGCACCCGACGGGGCATCTGGGCTGCCTCACTCTCCGTCCGTCCGCCAGAACCAAGCTGACAGCGGCGAGCCAAACCAGGAGCGTCCATCCCTTCCACCCTCTCCATCCTCCTCTCACTGCTCTGCCCGGGTATCCCATTCCTTCTGTCCCGGTCGAGTACTATCACTCCAGCACATGCAACTTCTCGGCAGAAAAACAAAAACAAAACAAAACAAAAACCCTCCACAGCTGATTCTTTTCAAGAAAATCTCTCTCTCTCTCTCTCTCTCTCTCTGTCTTCCCTCGTTTGTTTTAATGATAGGAGCTGGTGGTGCCGCTGCGCTCGGATGCAGGCTGGTGTCTATGCGTCCTGCGTCTCAATGGGAAGGCACCAGTCCAGCGGATTCGTTCTGCAGGGCGCAGGATTACAAATGCGGGACAGACAGGACATGAGAACAGAGAGCAGATTTTTTTTTTTTTTTTTTTTTGTCATGAAAAGCAATTATCTCAACCTCCCCCGAATACAACACGCTGCTTACAAGGCTGTTTTTTTCTGCTTACAAATAAGTTGCTCTTGCCATGAAAGGGACGCAATGAAAGCGTAAATTCCCGTGAGAGAGAAGGAGAAAAGGAAGAAAGAGAAAGAGAGGAGAAGGAGGAGGAGGAGGGGGAGAGGCCCCTAAGGTGCGCTTTTTTTTTATCAGCAGTGCCAGCTATTATTTATGCGCGCCTCAGAGCCGCGCATGGTTAATGGGAAGCGGCTATTCATGAGGCTCTGTGCAAATGCACCTGCCTCTCCCACTCATTCAGAGGCTCCTCTGCCCCGCTTTGGCACAATGATGACATTAACTGTGGGAAGAAGATGAGTTTATACCGCCTGGTTAAAAATAAACATGGAATATTAATAGTGGCATAAGAAATGGTTGGAAAGTGTGACCTCCAGTAGATTATAATTAGTATTAATCAAAGTATTCTTCTTCTTCCCCCCCAGACAATGACCTAATTATCAGGATGTTGGTTACATATATCATTGAATAACATAAGGGACTGGATTTCATAAATATTTCTGCTTTTGCTAAGACAGCAAAGGGTGAATTTCATTATAGCATCTGGCTCTCACTTCCTCTCTGTCCTCATTCCCACATTGAGTCCTTTGTTGAGTTCAGTGGATCGTGGAAAAGTCAGGAAACACCGAACTTCTGTTCCCAGACTGTGGCGAACTTTCACCCCTGCTACCCAGAATAACCCAGGGACTCAATTATAGCCTCCAGAATCATTCAAATAGCATACTAGCCTCTTTATTTTTCATCTACAGATCAAACATGCATCCTCCCTGTGATCCCCTTCCCCGGAAATGAGCGTCATAATCACGGAATTGCCAATTAATCAGTGTAATTTGGGACATTTGCTCCGAAATGGAAGTCAGTGTCTGATTGGACACTTTGTTTCTTTCATTTTTTGTTTTTACTGACTGGTTGAATTCATTTCTGTTAATCAAACATGAAGAAAGCACAAATAGGCTGCAATGAATGCAAACCACTCCACTGGCCATCACAGGCACTTCCTCCGGTAACCATAGAGACCAAAAGCATTCAATTATAACATCAACAACACGACATTTTATTGCAAAATCACAAAGCGACCTCGACGACCTCTGCAGCTCATTAATATTTATGTTAAACGATACGAAGTCCTGCTATTTTCATCTTCTCTCAGCAGATTCCCTCAGAATTATTCATGGGTGTTAGACCCGACGTCATCACACCGAGTCCGAGTTGTGCTCTGCCCGCGTCATCACCCGGCGACGTTCTGTTCATTTTGTAAACATTTGCCAGCAGATGCTGGAGACCAAAGTGGGGAAACTCATGGATAATCTCGTGAAGGTATGTCTTTTAAAGTCGACAATGTATTTTTTTACGCAAACAAGTTTAGAAGAATGTTTATCGTTCCGTCTGCTCGTTACTAGCCAGTTAGGTAGCATGAAGCCTTTGTCTGTAAGTTCATTTCGACGATAGTGAAGTTACAGTAACACTTAAAGCAAAAAAGAAACATTTTACTACGCTTTAGCTCAAGGACAAAACACAAAATGGCACCATACAGATGTTCTGTTTTGTTGTTTGCTTTCTGGTTTTCCAGCTTCGTGCCGTAAGTGTGCTTTTTAGCGTAGATGTCGCACTTGTCACAGCTTTCTTTAGAGAAACATGCAGCAGATGTTACTTCATGTATCGTCCAGTATTTTATTTCTATTGTTTACATTGTGCAGAAACACCTCTAGACACTGAATGTTGCTGTGTAGGTGATTTATATACATTCACCCACTTTTAAAAAAAATGTATAATAGTTCTATGTTTATGTTTACATGCATTGTTTTTAGCTGTCTGCGTATTTCTATCTTCCCTGTAAACTGTTCTTGCAACTATGTGAAAGTACAATGACAGCCCCTTCAGACTGGAGTCACCCCTTGCCTGTATCTTCATATACACATACTTTGAACGCTGTCATGGTTGGCTAATAAAGCTGAATCTGAATCAGATTACTGTATGGCTAATCATAAATTAACATGAAGAAAAAAATGTGAGACTGCTGTGTAAACTGTCACAGGCTACTCTGCATGCTTCTGAATGAGCTTTGCTTGGTTGAGTAAAGATCATACTGCAAGCAGCTGTGTTTTAAGCGTGTGTGTCATGTGTGATTGGAAGTGATTCCCTCCTGTGTTTCCTCAGGTGCACGGAAGTGGCGGCTATGACTCCGACTTCAGTGATGATGAGCAGGGAGAGTCCTCAGAGAGAGGCCTTAAAAGGTAATATTAAAGACTGTAGAACTAAATAGACTCACTAATATATTTACCATTTTATTCAAATTTTGCTCACATAAACTCACAGGGTTGTGTATTTGTGCT
This sequence comes from Pagrus pagrus, assembly GCF_965226575.1. Taxonomy (NCBI): domain Eukaryota; kingdom Metazoa; phylum Chordata; class Actinopteri; order Spariformes; family Sparidae; genus Pagrus; species Pagrus pagrus. The sequence continues at coordinate 12,314,277 of NC_140208.1, read as the reverse complement.
CAGCAGATGCTAAAATGGATTAAACTGTTTATTATTATTCATATTATCCAGAAAGAATCATGAAGATATACAGTCTCATTCACTAACGCAAGCTTTCTGTGTTTATTTGCACCTTTGTCAGGAAACGTGAGGAGGAGATCTTACAGAAACCATTCCAGAAAGGTCGGCACTCGAAGGTGGCTCACCGGAGTTCACACTCTAATGAAGTGGACAGGTGCTGTACAATTGAAGTGAAATATACACGTCAATTAGTTTTACATTTAGCATTATCTACAATCATGGCAGAGCTTCCTGCTCACTTCTGACAGGTATTTTAACAGCTCATCTCAAAAAAAATGTCATGCCTCTTCAGACAAATGCATATTACCTGTTCACTTTTATGTCAGTTCTGTTAATATATGCTAATCGTGGATAGTAAAATGAAATCATTTAATCAAACTGAAATTTTATTTGCAAGTCGTGTGCCTCTGATGTACGACGCAATTAGAATTTGAGAAATGGAAATTTAATTTTTATGTTTGAAAACTTATCATTACTGCCAAAATGAAATGAATTTCCCTCATTGTCCTTCCATTACCATCCAGAGAAGATGTGTGTTTTTATTAATTTATGCTTCTAATAAAACCAGATGGGACCATAATTCCATTTAGTTATAATAGTTTCCTGTCATCGTTCTCACTTTTATTCAGTGTTTAAAAAGAAAAATAGGAAGACATACTCAAAAATTAAAAGGCTCATTTTATATATTTATTCATCTTTTTTGTGTGTGGGAAACTATACTTTTTATTTTATACTAATCTTTTAATGTTCTCCTGCTGTTTGTTTTTCAGGGAGGAGGCCAGGAACAGAAGAGCCCACCTGATATCAATGAATGCTGTATCCTTTATTAATTTTCCTTTCACGTTTTTTTTTTCCTCATGATTTCAGTGTGAAATGATAAAACAGATTGTTAAATTAAGCCCTTGAAAAATAATCTAACAGTCCCACATAACATGTTCATCTCATTTTAGTCTAAGTCTTAAGTTCAAACAAAATTTCTGCTTTGGCAGCTCACAGTGTGCAAAAGTTAACATTTAAAGAGAGACTGACCTTAAGCAGATGTTCCCAGTTTGAGCGACATAAGAAGTTCGTCGGTGACTACATACTTTATTATGGAGGACAGATGGCCGACTTCCATCGCTCTGCGTAAGTAGTGTGTCTCACAGTCGAACTTAACAGTCACTCATCTGCTGTCACTCTAGGCTAAAACTAACAACAATATGTTAACCATTACAGAGCTTTGGTTGTAAATTTTATTCATCCAACAATATTTTTAATTACAAATGTAGTTATTCTGTCCTCATCTGTGTATTTAATGCTTTCTTTCCCTCAGAACCAAGGACAAAACAGATCAGGACGTGCTGCGTGAGAATCATCGCTTCCTCTGGAGGGATGAGGACGAGGACGACATGACATGGTGATTGCCATAGTTAACTATTCATGCAGGCTGGTTTAATATTCAGTGTGGTCTTGATTATTGCTCTGTTCTCTTCTGAAAGAAAGATGTTTGGCTCTAAAGGAATTATAAGGATGTTGCAGCTCTGAATCCACAAGTAGCATGTGCCTGGTGATGAAAATCAGTGTCAGATGAGTTTGTGTTGTTTTTTTTACATGACTTTTCTTCTGTTCCAGGGAAAAAGAACTTGCCAAGAAGTATTACGACAAGCTGTTTAAAGAGTACTGCATAGCTGACCTGAGCAGATACAAGGAAAACAAGGTGGGTTGAATGGACGACATGATTCAAACAGAAATACAGCCGTAGTAGGCGTTGAGTAAATGTCAAGCAATGTGACAGCACATACAGTTCCAGGTGACTCATGTGGCCTGATGATTTGAATCTATTTTTAACAGTTTGAAGTTGACACGCCAGAATGCTAAAATCAGAAACCAGTTTAAGACAAGAAACTAAAGGATGGTGTGCATCTGTGCTGTGTTTTTATGACATATGTTATGTAGTTCATTAAGAGGTGAATACATAAGTTCTCATATATCAATGTACAGGAAGAAAATAATGTATATACACCTCAGCCATCCCAAACTCCACTGCCAGGACTTGGCAAAGTGATCCATATTTGCTCTGTGCTCAAAAAAACTCACTAATTGTCCCAGTGGTGGTGCCACGAGTAAAGGTTAATATATCATAAGTCAGACACTAATCTCCAACACCACCGGTCCATTAAAGATAAATGTTAGGAGTGTGATGGGTTTTGGCACTGTGCTCTGTCTCTAGTGGACACTGTGCCCGTTCTGGTTTGAGGCCAAGCTTTAAAACTGACAATATGTTCAACCCAAGGGCAGAGTGCTTGTGGCTCCATTGCTGAACTGTTAGGTCTTGATGATGCTCAAATATAATTCATGTGATATTTCAGACCATTGAGTTGCCAAATCTCTTGACAGATGACATGCTTATATAATATATAACACCCCAATTGGCTGTAGTTAACATTGTCATAAGTTCAAATCGAGTTCTGACACTGTCAGTCTGGTTGCAAAACTTGCCTCATAAATCCAGATTTCCCCGCAAATTAGTCATATTTGTCAATGATTGCAAATGTAGGCGTGAGTTGCATCATTCGTACAAGTTTAGTCAAATTTTGATCAGCTGTGTGTTGGGTAAATGAGGTGTGAATGTGTGCAGATGAATCCACGGACGGAGAGTGTGCTACGAGATGTATGTATGTTGGCGCTGACAAAAATACTAATGGCCGCGGCATCTCTTATTCTTAACTACTGCAGAGGCTGCAGACACACACCCCGAATCACATTTACAGGGAGCAAAACATCCATTCAAAATAAAACATGACATAAATATTTATAGACAATATTGACAGGAAGCCTGTCCAGCCTGTTAAATGTTGGATTAGTTAGGCTTTCTGCACACCCTGACATACTGAACACTTCCACTGAAACAAATGCTGATCAAAAACAGGGCAAATACTGAGTTATGGTAGGAACCCGTTTATTAAGCTTATAAATCTTACTTCAGGATTGATCAGGTTAATTAAAGGTGATTTATGTTGTGTGTCTGGCTGCTTCATTCTAAGTGATTGTGATGATTTGCATTTGTCTTTTATAAATGTTGTGCCCAACAGTTTGGATTTCGTTGGCGGACTGAGAATGAAGTTGTCTCTGGCAAAGGTAGGGCAAGGCCTAACATTACCCTAGCTTCATGTTTATACATGTTTTTTTAAAGCAGCATTATGTAGAAATAAGCCTTTTGTGTGTGCTTTGGCGCCTGTCCACGGTTTGAGTGTTGTAAAGACGCATCCCAGGTCTTTAACAATTTGTCAGACGTGATGTAGGTGCTAACTACAAACAAAACTCATTACGTCATAACAATGTTATGTGTTGAAAACTCGTATGTTGAAGTAAACATGCATGCAACTGTGATCCTACCCTCTCACTGAAGTTACACAGTGCAGAAACAAGTGAGAGGAGGGCGGCGTGGCTGAGACAGAGACACCGTTCACCCTATTACAAGACACTGAACCATCAAAATGATATGAAGGTGATAGTTTCAGGTCAAAACATACACAGTAAACAGTGTTGCTTTAAAATAATTGTTTGTTTGTTGTTTATACTGCTTTATCAAAATGCAGCAAAATATTTACGTTCTACGGGGATCTTAATCACAGAAAAACATTCTTCTTAACTAAAGAGTCACCTTGACTTAATTGAGCGGCGTGTCCCGCATCCCTGCCACTAATTTTAAGAAGGTTTTGTAATTTGTTATTGTAGTGTGATCACACTGGAAAAGGGAGAAGACGCTCAGTATAGTCAAACCACACAGAATGCATAATAAGCCTGCAAGTAATGATCATATTTATTTTTTATATGGCTTAACGATTACTTAGTTAATTATTTAGTCTATAAAGTCTTTATTCTCATCACAGTTTCCCAGAGGGAAAGTGACGTCTTCGAATTGTTTGTTTTTACTAACCAACAGCCCAAAACCCAAAGACTTTCCACTTACTATCATAAATGACAAAGAAAAACAGCAAGTCCTTGCATTTAAGAAGCTTGAACCAGCAAATGTTTGATATTTTTGCTTGAAAATGACTACAAAAGGATTAACTGATGATATAGTAAAATCATTTCCTATCAATCGATTTGTTTTGTTAAAAAAAACCCACTGGACTAATCAGTGAATCGATTAATCGCTACGGCTCTGTTGCATAATAGATACGGACATTTTTCGAGTGTGCTATCGTTGGACACTGTTCTCCCACAATACAAAGATAATGGAAGAGCTGCTCAAAGCTGGCATAACATAAAAATGAATTATGGATGGTGGTGAAATGACTCCAGAAAACATATTGGAAAACAAAAAAAGATAATCAATTCCAAGAAAGATATTTTGCTTTGTCTGGTGAACTTTACAGTGACTGTCTAAAGTTGCACTTAGTAGAAAGTACTTAAACATGTCGGGTTTTTTTGTATACTAACTGCTAAAACAGTTTACTATGACATAATGATGATTGGTGAGGATTTGGGACACAGCTCAGGTGTCTCCAGCTCAAGTGCCCAAAAAACAGTTCACAAACTTCTCCACTTGATGGCGACAGAGACAGTAGACAACACACTGTGGCTACTCCCTAACACAAGTCACTCCACATGTAAGGCTATTATTCAAATAAGCTTTAACTTTGCTTTGATGTATTTGCACTTTAGCGTGCCTTCAAAAACCTTTCAAGCAAGTTTCCTTTTTTGTTTCTTGTTAACTTGTGGGCCCCAAGCTTGTGAGTCAATTTGCACCATTCAGTTATCGACCCAGACGATTGATCTGTTGATTCCCCGTACCTAACATTTGTCTCACACCCAAAGAATAACCTCATTCTACCTCTCAAACCTCTCAAAGTTTGCCAGTGCTTTGATGATTACCGTCTTTTAATTGTTTTGGATTAGTACAACACCTCCACGCAGTCGGCCGCTCCTTCATGTGACTCACATTTATAGGTTTACCTGGAAGGACCATATCAGCAACTTGGCGAGGGCGCCTCGACAAGTCATTGATATGATTTGAGCCACACATACTCACAAACTCTTATGTTGACATCGATGCGGCCTCGCAAACACACACACAAACGCAGTATGTCTGAGAAAGCTGACTAAGCCAATATATTGTTCCAGATTAGGAACGTGTAATCCTGGTCTCTGACAGTTCACCCCCTGCAGGGATACTTGACAGGAAGTGGGATTAGATCGGGTCGGAGACACTTCGCTTCAACTGTCTGTGATTTGTGTGAATGAAGATTGCCAGAGAAATACTTCTTAAGCACTATTTAGAGCATGGGACCTTAAACTCGTCAGTGAAATCAATACTAATCTCATCCTGTAAGGTGAACCCGACGTCCTCATTCAGAGGTGAAGAAAACATTTCAAAGTGTTTGTGCTGGAAGTTAAAGGTGGAAAAAGTGTTAATCATGGGCTCAATATGAGTTTGATTTGATTTAAAGGTCGAGTGTCATTCAAACACTGGCGCTTGAATGCAAAATCCAAGAAAACTTAGTTTATCATTCAGTTAGTGGATTGAATGCTGTTCGGCTCAGGTGTCGTCATTGTCAGACCACCAGACTCGACTCCTGCTCATAAGCAAATTAGAAAAGAGTGAACTTTCCCCCAATTAAAGCCGGTCCTACTTCTCCCTATAAGGGGAGCTGCACCTCTGCCCAACCACGGACACCTTTTTGGAAAACTGTTGTCTTATCACCTCCTGCTATCTATGCACTTCAGGTCATGTTGATATTTGGTAATGCTGCTGACTACTCTTCAACCAGTCAGGTAGATTACGCAGAGCGCTGACCTTTCTTTTCGTGGCCACAGTGCGATATGTGATGAAGGAATGTCCAGCACTGAAAGGTTTACATCTCTCTTCCTTTTAAGTGTTGACTTATTTTTGCTTTTTTTAAAAGATGAGAAGGAAAAGATTATGGCCTCGAATCAAGTACATGAGAGCAGGATTGCGTGTTATCCTCCCCCAGGAGTCTTGACTTTCCCTTTGATTGATTGGATGAATTCTTGATGTAATAATCCACATTTATACCTCTAAAAGATGACATGAAAATAAGTCTTTGAGCTGTAAAGAACCTGTAAACAGATCTTTTGCGTCAAGCGTGTTTTCTTCATAAAACATTTGCAAAGCTGATTTTTCTGGATATTTTGAGTCTCTCATCATTGCTGTATCCGTTTTGCTAGCTTAAAGTTCCTCTTCCTGACCGTCATTGAATGCTTCTTTGTGTGTTACTTCCTTGAGTGTCCTTGTGTGCCCATATGTGATACAAACGTAGTTGGTTGAGTGCGTGCTTCATGTTCAGAAGCTGTGTCCTTGCTGCAGGGTTCCAATCCGGCCTGTGGCCTTTGACACATGTCATCCTCCCTCTCTCTCATCCCGTTTCCTGTCTGTCTTCAGCTGTTCAATCAAAAATAAAGCTACTACTCTATAGCACTCCTAGTGGTGAAAACTCCAAATGGTACCTTTAAAGGCCCAGGCGCACCAAACCAACATCAAAGAACTAGCGGAGACAAAGGCCAATTGTTGTGTTACCTCACCTAGCCTGTGCGTTGGAGGCTCAAGGGACTTGACCTTTCTTTTTCTGTTTCTCTTTTTGTGCACTGATACCCTTAGCTGAACAGCCAATCAGAGTGATTTCTCTCACCGACTGACTCTGCTGGCGATCGAACATGCCGAATTGGCCACAAAGCTGCCAACAAGCCGACTATTGCAATCGGACCAGGGATGCTCAAAGGTAGGAAGACGATTCTGGAGAAAGATAGTCCATTGTTGAGTCTCACCCCCAGGTCGTCAAATACCAACACTTTGTGTCGGTATTCAACCCAAAATTCTAACCCAAAGCGTCAGTATTTGGCAAACTGGGAATGAGACTCAACCATCAACTATCTGTATCCAGACTTGCCTTCCTTAGCTTTAACGCTGACCCTGACATTGTGTCATGTCACGAAAGCTCATGTAATTTCTTTCTTGTGCTCTGCTCATCAGCACATAAGACTGTTATGTAGGTATTTTTTCAGATCTCATCTTTGTTTCCAATAAAAATATGAGGCAATGTTTTTGTAAGAACAGAAATACCTCATTGAGTGAGAACACTGGATATCAGAACGTGTCCTGACAGTCTTTAACACTGGAGCAGCAGATACACAAGTTTGGTGCAGGGCCTGCGGGTGCCTCAGTCCAAGTCATGCTTTTCTGTGTGTTTCCCTTCTGGTTTAAATTGAGCTTTAGTCTTGCTGTCAAGAGGAGGCCAAAGGCCAGAGGTAGTTGAGGCCAGACTTATTTTTCGTGGGCCCCCTGTCAAAGAAAATGGAGTTTGGTCTCGGCTTACGTAACTTTCCTGTCTTTAAAAAATAGTTTGAGCATGTTCGCTTCCACGCTCTTACTTATAGTGCAGAAATCAGGTCTGACCCACCTTTGCCACTGTTGGCTAGACTGTGAGACCACTTTAGGTCTCAAACTGTGACAATACACTTTTTGTAAGTTATTGACTTCATGACCATGGATTTTAGTTTCACCCGAACCCTAACTTTCAACGTGCTCTTGTCTGAGTTTTCTGTTATTTGTCTGGTTTGGTCCAAAGTCTGTTCCATCCTCAGAAATATATTGCACATTCATATTGAGCATTTATTTCGCTAACAAATGCTTGCGTTTGAATATTGTCACATCCTGTGACACCCAAACTACTTACTATCCCTTAATCTTCTGTTAAGAAAGATGAAATAGATATCACCATTTAAAGGTCAAATCCTCTCTTTTGCTTTAGCCTGGCCTGGGTCCCAACGCAGGCAAGATTTGTTCTTTGTAAGGATAGCCTGCTGTTCTGTTGTGCCATCCACAATAAATCAGCCTCTGAGCAGTAACTGAGTGTATTCTAAGTGTTAGAAGTGATAGCTTATTAGCCCACAGCCCACAAAGCTTTCAGAGTTGCCGAGTGGAACAGTAGAGACAGCGAGTTTCTGTTTGTATTGTTTTAATTTGTTTATCTGTGAGTGTTTATAGGGTGTTGTACATCAAAATTAAGACATGTAAGTGCTTCACACTAGCCTACAGAGGGAGAGGCATATAATATTAAGTGGAAAACATAATCCTAGTGGTATGTATATCAATGCTCTTTGGTCTACTTAGTTAACAGGATGCTCTGGAGTAAATAACAGTTGCAAAATAGTGTGTGAGTGTTGAACCTGAGGTCAGCTGTCTGGACTGCTTGTCCATGTGAAAGGCAGACATAGAAAGACCAAGTCTTATCCAGAGTCAGAGGTGGGACTGTGTGGTTGGAGAAAGAATCATCCCTTGGATGCCAGTTACATTCCCAATATTTGAGAAATCTGCCTGAGGGCAGTGAGTGGATCGTTCAGTGTTTCCCACAGGCAGAGAATTTATTAAAGGTGGTCGACCCTGAGGAGGGGACGCAGGTTGGGGGTGGTGAGTATCAAGAGTCGGCTGGAAAACAGCTCCGAATTCACAGACTCAATAACTATTGCATACGAGTGCAGCATTCTGACAGACTTTCCAATCAGGTCTGCACTTGCAAAAATGCTTTTGGATGGAGGCTTGTTTTGTTCCAAGTATATGTGGCGAGCACTGAACCATTTTCACATTAACTACTCTTTATGTTCTTTTGAGCAGTAGAAGTTGATGAGTGTATCAGGCAGCTAGTTTCGCAACATCAGCTGCTCTCCAAGGCTGTGACATTAATGGAATAGCTTGACATTTTGGGCAGGGCACTTATTCGCTTTCTTGCTGAGTGTTAGATGAGGAGATTGATTCACACTCAATATGAAGCTACAGCTAGCAGCCGCTTAGCTTAGACTAGCACAAACATGGGGGGGGGGGAGCCAGTCTGGTTCTCTATGAAGAAAAAAAAGCCGACCAATAGCCCAAAACCCAAAGACTCTTCATTTACTACCATAAATAACAAATAAAAGCTGTTTGAATTTTAAAACTAATTTTATTTTCATAAACTGACAACTGAATCGACAAAAGAGTTGTAGCTCTATTGCCTTACAGCCTCAATGTTACAACAAGACTCCAGTAGGTGACTGTGGCTGACCGATAAACCTACCGCTTAGACCTGGATACAGCGCTGCTGCCCAGCCTTGCCTCTATTTTTATCCAGTGGTCATTTGGGGTATTGCAGCGGAAAATCCGTCCTTAGGCCCAAAAAGCATTTTCCTACCATTGTTATACCACCATTGCGAAAGAGATGTCTTTAAAACGTTGACAGGCCACCTCAAACTCAGGTTCTGTTATAAATCTCCTGGCAAAAGAAAAACGGTCATGCAACCACACTGGGAGGCGGATTTTGTTTTGATCTTTTGAAAACTAGGCTAGCTGTTTCATTCTGTTCCCAGTCTCTATGCTAAGCTAAGCTAACTGGCTCATATTCACCATCTTAACTGTTATCAAACTTCTCATCTAACTTTCAGCAAGGTCGCAAGTAATTATTTTTCCAGAAATGACAAACTGTCCTTTGAAATAAGTCTTTGGTCTGGCCTGTTTGGTATCATAACAGCAGCCTTCTGCCTTGGTCAGCATACCCCGTGACCTTAGCTTGTTAAATTAGGATGGTTTCTGTTAAAAAAAAACAGGCCTGGTTTTTATAATGATCTGTCCTTTGTGAACTTTTAATAGGCATCCAAGAGTGACTAGAAAGTGAAGGATCACTGACTCATGACACTGCCCTGCGACTTCATCCAGTGAATGTTAATCATGCAGCCATCTGTCCTGTGGTGGATCCGTCCTGATCTCAGGCTGCTGGCTGGCGGCATTAGTAACCATTGACGTAGGAGGACAGGAGTTTCCTCTCTTAAAGGGGTTTACTCAGGTGACTCGGTGCCAGCTCTTATCATTGAGCATGTGAGGTGGGTGGATACCTGCTAATTATCCACAAATCATGGCGGATATCCTGTGTTTATACAGACCCATCCAGGAGTTTATGTGTAAAGCTTACTTTGGATCCTCCATGTGGCACTATTTTAAAGATGTGCCCTCCGAGCACAACACCAGGGACTAAAGTTGGTCTTATTAGCTTTCATGTGGGAAAAATGTGGCACCAGGGGGCTGAAGAATATCAGAAGTATGTGAAGAATGGTTTCCTGAACTTTATTATATTTCGTTTTTGACATTTATTGTCAAAAAAGTTGCCCGGGAACAAATTTCTATTGACGCCACTCTGCCAGGGTTGTAGCTGTAGCTGGAGGGCCACACACATTCACACTCTCCATTTATTAACCTTGGAATATATCACATTCTTTTATCCGACACTGAGCTGTTTCTCTGCGGCAGCGAGGGGATTCAGTACCTTGTTCAAGGGCGCTCAGTTTTGTGTAGGCAAAGGCTTTTACCTCTTTTCTTTACAGAGAAAAGCTGCTGTGTGGCCATACAGGAGGTGAATTTGACTGAATTTTTGTTTTGTACGTGCGATGGAGATATTTGAGTGTCATGGGAAAATTCCACTGCCAAACCAACGTCACTGATTATGGCGAAGACAGGATTCTCTTAGGTCTCCGGGCACCGGTTACTGCCCATGGCGTCATGATGGGTTGAGAAGATGGCCCTGTCCCAAGTCACACCCATATAGTGTCAGAAAGGAGCAGTCATCAAGGCTTTAAAGGGATACGTTGGCATTTCCAGCTTCTCCTCACTTAGAAATTTTAAAACATTTTAAATGGATGTTGATGAACATGTACACATAGCTGCTTTCTACAAGACTTTTTATTTGAAATGTTAAAGTAATCCTTTTAAGTCATCAAAGTGTTTCTTCATAGTAAGGAATGGCTCTAGGTATGGCAATGTTGGTTGGCCGATCAGTCGACCACCATTGGAGAGATTGCCATGAAAATTGGTTCATATCCCCCTCAGGATGAATTGTGTTGACTTTGATGATCCCCTGACTTTTTAATTTTCAGATTCAAGATTCAAAAACTTAATTGTCCATTAATGCAGACAATTATAGACATTTTTCTTACAGATACAAAACAGTGCATCATATAAGAACATCAAATGCATATAGAAAGATGACACATTACATTTAGTGAAAATGTAATGCATTAAACTAAATGTAAAATGTGTAATGTAATGTATGTAAGAATTTAAATGCATAATATTCAAAACATTTAAAAACAATTATCAACAGAATGTTAAGAAATTACAGTGTTGACTTTATGTCAACACATCTATGTACTGTGTTGTGGAGATATCTGCTGAAGTTAGCATGCTAACCAGCTAGCCCTGGCCGACAATGCATAAACATCATAATGTCAAAGCTTCTATTTATTCACATTCTGTTGATTATTTTTAAGTTAATTTGAACTTTTTCAACTAAAATTCTCGCATATTGCCCCTTAAATGTAGAATCGTCCAAAGTTTGAAATACACAATAAGCTGAAGGATAATGAGGTATTGGAAAATTGTTAATTGCTGATGGCTTGCAAAGTCACTGGTTAGGTATTCAAAAACAGAAATCTAATAAAGCTTTTCTTAAATTTATGGTGTCTTTAATTGCAGAAAAATACAGCTCAATATTCTGCTTTGGAGCTGCACTGACACATTGACCCTCCCTGTTTAAGTTCAACTATAAACTAATTTATTTCATTCTCATTTCCAACACTCGATCCAATATAACATCAGGCCCTCACAAAAAACAAAAAAAAACCCAGCCCACCTCATCACAACCCATTCCATATGCAGCACCGGAGCCAGAAGTGTCCTTTTGAGTCTGACGTCACAGATCCTTAATCTAATACAGCACGTGAAAGGAAAGTCTGCCTTCTGGCCTAAGTGGCCCGAAGCCACTACAGCCGGCGTCACTTCACCTTAATGTTTACTCAGTCTAAGGCAGGTGAGGAAGGGCATCACTCTCCTCTCGCAGAGTAAGAAGCATATCTGGTCCCTGTGCCAAGAATGGCCTGCTCTGACGCACTCGCTCCCCCTGCTACAATCTGGAGGAACCCCGGAGACCAGATCAATGCTACCTTAAGCTCCTCTTGGGATAATGGGCAGGCTGTGCAGTGGCTGGAGGGAGGCCTGAGGGGATGAGGCGAGGTGAAGAAAGGGAGCTGAGGATAAGGAGGACGAGGTGTAGAGACAGAAGGAGGAGGGGGAGGGAGAGCAGCAGGGTTTGGAAGCTACTCTGAATCTGAACCTGAAGCGGTTGGGGATTTATAGTCTGCATTTCTTAATCCTAAAAATAAACATTTGAATTTTAACTCTCTCTTCTACCTGCATCAATCCTGTTGTTTTTAAGTCTTTCCTTCTGTATCACACATAATAAATCTTATACACAGGAATATTTATACAGTCACTGTTCTGTGGCTTGTTTGATCTTTACCTCTTAGTTTTCCTACGAACTAATTTCTTCCCTTCTGTACATTGAAAATTGCTGTGGATCAGAGATAGATGGCTAAAAATATCATGTGAATTTAATAATTGAAACATGTGTTTGTATGTAGACAACAAAAGCGCTCTCTGGTCTTCCAGGTCAGTTCGAGTGTGGAAACAAACGTTGCGAGAAGCAGGAAGGCCAAAAAAGCTGGGAGGTGAATTTTGCCTATGTGGAACGCGGCGAGAAGAGAAACGCATTGGTCAAACTCAGTAAATACTCACCATTTTCTCTGGTTATTCTTTGCAAAAGTTGTTTGTTTGTAAATGTGCAGACATGTGTGTGTATGTGTGGCTGTGGCCTGGTTGAGGTTACTGTCAAAGATCCGGCTCATAATAATCCTCCTTCAGGTATCATGCTGCAGAAAATCCTGTTAGAATAATTACCGTAATTGGAGGACCCACCAGTCATAGTAAACTCAGTCAAGCAAGAAATGACAGACTCTTTAACAAGCTGGTGCAACAGGTCACAGCCAGGCATATTCTCCTGTCCTCATCAACTAAAAATGTAATCCAATTTGTAGCAATTTTGAACTCAATGTTTTGACAGTGATAACTGTTTTGACAGTAATGAAACATGGGCTGGTAACCCTGGAGCATGAACTAAGTCAGACACATTGGAGATATATAATAGGGATGATATTGCTCTGAATTAATGAATACATCTCTCAAAACACCTAAGCAATTAATTTTTACTGTACATAGATTTGAATCTTGGTGTGTTGTTATAAACAGTGAGAAATCATCTGTCTGACGGAGTTAAGCAGGAGTTCAACAGGGCTCTGTCCTTGGTCTCTTTCTCTTTAGTTTATATACAAATTATTTACCAGGATTACATCATGGAAGCGTTTTCCAGATGTATGCAGATGATACTGTTGTATACAGTATGTATCTGGTAGAACCATTTTCTCAGTTTACACACATTTGTTGCAGCATTTACATTTGGTAGCGTTTGTCACTAATGCTTACACTAAAATGTATAAAACAAGCTTTTTATTCATCCCTCAACAGAGGTTAACAAATGAATTAGGTTTGTAATTAATAAATGGGTCATTCGATACCACTTCACGTCATGAGTGAGCCTGTTTTTCATTGGGTTATGGACATTTTCAAGTCACAGCTTGTAATGGTGTGGTTTGTTGCATATCCTGTTCTGAATGCCAGAACATGACATAATATTAATCTTAATTCCTTAGCTCAACACAGATACACTATTTCACAGTATCAAAATTATTATATTTAAACTTAGATAATTGCAACACTTAAAACATTTCTACAACCGTTATCATATTTGAGTTGTTAATGAGGATTATTGTTTCTGTTGTAGGATTATGCCCCGAATGCTCTTTCAAACTCAACTACCACCACAAGTAAGCTAACATACTTTTTTTTTTACATTAAAAATGTAGATTGTTTTGCCCATGACGAGTGTTTTTTTAATGATTGTGCAGCGTGTTCACTGGTCTGCTAGAAGTAGGGCAGGTCACCACGGAGAGTCGGCTGTCAATATTTTGCAGCATGCAGAGGTTTGAGCTTTGAACCATGATTTATGTTTCCTGTCTGACCTTCTTACCAGCCATGATTATATATCAGATTTTGTCATTTGAATGAAACAGCTGAATGTGTTAATTGTAGCTTGAAATGATTATGGATGGAAAGCCGAATAAATGTATTCTACAAAAGTAAGGAATAAGATACAGTATGTGTTTCGTAGGCTTTTCACAGTTGGTTAGGATTTTAAAAGTCTCTGTTCGACTCCAGCAGACTTTAATTCATTTAAAACTCCAGCCAAGATTCATTCATGCTCCACTGAAAGTGCCTTTGGCCATGTCTTCCAAATAGTGCTGTAATTAGCTGCTTTATAATGTGAATAGTACAGTTTGTTCACACTGTGATTCTATTTGTAGGAGGAAAGAAGTGAAAGTAAAAAAAATGACCAAAAGGTTATCAGAGGAGAACCAGGAGCCACCAGAGAAGAAGAAGAAGAAGAAGAGGAAGAGGTCGTCTTCACACTCCAAGAAGCACAAAGGCAGGAGGCACAGAGGTAAGACTGCTCTCCTCTCCTCTCTTCTCCTCATCTCTCCTCATAAACTGTCCCATTAATTAGGGCAGTAATCTCATCAGATGGGAATCGCCTGGGGGAGCAGACTTGTTTATAGTTTGTTCTTGGAAGTGATCTAATCCCTGTTTTTCTCTTGTATTTCACACAGACAACTCCCTTTTGATTAAAACATATTTAACTTTTTAACTCTCCATTTCTCTGCAGATCGCTCCGCCTCCTCCAGCGGCTCAGAGGAGTCGCAGGACTCAGACAAAGGTAGCGTTCATAACTCTCTCCCGTACACACAGAAGTACCTCCCCCATTTAAAAAAATAACACACATTGGACAGTTTATGGTCCACTCCCCCAGACCTCTGTCAGGGTGTTTTCACTCCACTGACAGTCCTTTCTGGAAACTCATCCATTAGCCCTGTAGTGAATAGCAATAGACCGCGGCAGGTCTGCTTTTTCTCAACTGCCCCTCTCCCCATTCCTTTTCTTTCTGCCCTTCGCTGTAAGCAGTGTGAAATGAAGTATGTCTTTGCCCCCGTGTCCCTGTTCTGTTTATTCCAGGGTCTGTCAGGGTGGATGGTTTGGTGGTTGGGTGGTCGGGTGAAGGTAGAACACAAAAACAAACTCTCTCTGTGCAGAGGTTGTGCTGTTGAATTCAACGTGCAGTGGAATCCGCACACAAACACTCACACACTTTCTTTCAGCCGTCAGTCGCGCATGTCTTGAGCAGTTGTTGAAGGCCAGATTTGATTAATTGTAAGACCTAGAACGTCATGTTAATTTGTGAGCGATGCGTTCAGGGAAGGTTAGAGACTTTAAGGTTATGGAAGCAATTTGTCTCCCGGAAATTGAGGTGAACTTTATATTAGGGCCGCAACCAGGGTTGCTGAGATTTCCTAAGAATTTCCAGCAAAAATTAAGATGATCAGAGTAATTGCGCTGACATTAACACTGATGAACAGGGATTATTGGTTGACCTAGTTTTTACTTCCTGTACTGTTACTGACCACTCTCTGCAATTCTCTCTACAGACTCAGAAGCTGGAGATGAGCCAGAGGGCCAATCAGAAGCCGACCACTGGCGAGGACCCGCCCCTGCTGTGGAGGAAAAGTCAAGGTGAGGTTAACAGCTAGTGGTCATATTAAACCAAACCAAGTAAGCTGCCTAAAGACCATCAGACACCGTCTTTACCACTTAGCCCACATAGGTTAAAGATCACTACATAGCACAGCGTGAGGAGCACTTAGATGACCCGCACAAAGCTGCTCTCAACTCCAGGAAAGTCAGTAAAACCTTTAACCTGCTCCTGTCACGCTACTCCTGTCATAAGATTTTCGGCTATAGAAAAGCGATGCACACCAAAGGGCTGTAGTGAGGTGCTGAACGCTGGAAATAGACTTATAAAAGGAAAAAGAAGTCTTGGCCCCACATGCATTTGATGACGTTTCGGCCCCTCGGGCCTTCTCCGAGATCACCGAATGCACATAGAGCCAGAGAGTGCGACACTTTTTTCTGCTGTCATTTGATTTTTGTACTCTCAGAAAGATGTGATATTACTGAAAAGGTCAACAGTAAGAGGCAGTGTTTATTCAAGCGCACATGAGCACAACTCTGACCTCAAGACAAAACACTTTCATTAATACGTAATGGTGGTGCTTCTGACCCGTTGCATTGGTTACATAATACTTTAGCACAATATATGCTAGGTTCTTTAAAGGAGCACTGTGTAGAGTTGAGGAAGATCTTTATTGACTGATTTTTTTGGAGTTTGAGTTTGATTTTTTTTCTCCAAAACTACATTGTGCTCCTTTAAAGGTAATTAAGTATTAAGTGATTAATGTTGTTTGGGTGAAGTGTAAAGACGGAACCACCATGGAGAACATAAAGAAACACCTCTCATTTAGTGAGTACAGTAGGAGCCTCTCTGAGGTATGTTTGCCTTTGTTAAAGTATTTTGCTGTCGCCATTTAATTCTGTTCTGTGCCACTGTTGGTACTCCACTTCATTTCAAGTCCTCTAGAGCTTGAATAAAAATTGACGGAAAAAAAAGTGTACCACTGACACTGCCAGAGTTAGTCAGAGGCCACCCATACAAAGCATCTAACAGTAAGTGTTCGCATCGTCCATGACAGGAACTAACACTTCTGTGATTCTGTTTGTTTCATCTGTCTAGGGAGGAGGAGTTTGATGATTACTTTGAAGACATGTTCCTTTGACTCGGCTGGTACCGGCGGCAACCCTGCTGTGACTACACTTCCTTCTGCGCGCCGCTGACATTAAGCATGTTCCGTTTGAGTTTTGTGTGCATGTAGGTCTCTTTGACTGTATGTTTCAGCGCTGCCGCGGAAATAAACACAATATTTATCCTGAACTGGCAGTGATGTCTTTGATTTTTTGATATCCGCCGTCACACTGTTTCAGTCCCATCACTATTCCTGAGGAGAATAAATGGTAGGAGCCTGCCTCGAGGGATAGCAATCCATCTGTCGAGTCAATACACAACTTTGGGATGAATTGTAATCACTTTAAAGGGTAACTTCACCAATTTTCCATGTTTAAGTGTGTTCGAGCTCTCAGTCTGGAGTCAGTGAGACTTTGAGTGGCATAACAAGACATGTAATGGGGCTGGGGCTAGCTGGTTAGCATGCTAAATGAATTAGAAAAAGACATGGCCGTCTTTGATATAAAATCAAACCTGTTATTTTTAACTTTCAAAAATTCTTTAATTTTTTAATCAAAATGTCTTACATATTGCACCATTAAGCAATTTCTCTTGAGCCAATATCAAAATGTTCAATTTGTCCAATACTTTGGTTAGTTTAATTTAGTTCATTAAATTAAGTTTATTAAATTTAGTTCCAGCTACCATGTACAAAATACATGAGCAAGAATAAGAGAAGAGGCTTTGTTGCAGATGTAGCTGCTATCTAATTTCCATTAGCTACTATCATTGGTGAGATGTTATTTCCTACCAGAGATGCTATCTTTATCAGGTGTAATTTAGCTTATAGCTAACTCTAGTACAGCTAAGATGCCATGAACTGTCCCTGTCAAATAAACAAACCAATATGTTAATTTTAGCTAACAGCTAATTTCCAACAAATGTTTCCTTTTGTTAGTGAAAATGTATTTGCAAAATCCAATTATATTCCCATTAGCCTCAGCTGTACTTTCTTTTTAGGGCTAATTAGTGTTAACGTGCTGATAGGAACTCGGTTAAAATACAGCCTCACCTAACCATTAGCATGGCTTTAGACTCCCTTAATCTCGTTTTAATATGTTAGAATTACCCAAACTTTAAATTTAAGAGAATTAAATCTGAGTTTTAGATTCAGTACATTTCCCAGTCTAGTACTCTTTCCTTTGTGGTAGAAATTCAGTGAAATATAATAAAAAAAGAGTCGAGCACTCTGCTCTGAAAAAAACCTAAGGATTAGTTTGAGGTGTCCCTCTGGCCAAGGGCGGATTGAGGCGCTGCCTTCACTACAATTTCCCGAGCAGGAAGCTGCGTGAGGTTGCCGGGAGATTATAGACCTTGGCTTAAATAAGGACAATTACTGTACCGCTTACTGCTCCACTGTCTGTCTCATTATAACTTTCTTCTCTGCTTTTTCGGGAGAAGTCATTTACTCTAACTCATGGCAATGTAAGCTCACAGGTGGTTAACTTTAGTGAATGGTGCATTGAGAAATAACAGCCTGTTGTTTTTGAGTGGCGGCGGGACACGACTTGGCCTCTGGCTATACTTGTACACCTGGATGTGCTAACAGTTGATCAATTGTGTTGTTTTCTTGCTATTGCAGATGTCCTGGGAGGAATGTATGAATCCCAAATAACATTTTTCTTTTTCATTTTTTTATTTAAAGGTGCACTATGAAGTGTTGGGGAAAGAAATTTTGACTAGAAGAGAAAGATCTTCACTGACTGATCGTTTTTGGGTTTTTTTGCCTAAACAAACTCTCTTTGTTTCATGACTGAATAAACTGAATAAACAAACTGACCTTCAAGGACAACACAATTTCATGCAGGTTTACTTTGTTTATATTTGGCGGACCCTGCCACCTTTCTAGCTTCAAGCAGAATTTGTGGGACCTTATTTTCCTCTGAGAACAGCTTGTTTATTCAGTTACGGGTAAAACAAATATTTGACTTGATATAACTACCTCATTAATATTGCAAATTTTAAAATTCTGAGTTTGAATCTCTTCTCCAAAACTAGGTAGTGTCCCTTTAAAGCTCCCCTTTCCACCATGATTTTATACACTCTGTTATCTACATCACATTGAAAAATGTTGAATGTATGACTTTGTGCATATGTAAATACGTTAAATTAGCAGTTCTTTTGCATAATGAACCACGTTTGGCTTTAAAACGAGCTGGAGGCCTCAGCAGCAGCCTGCACTCAAACAGCACACCTCGCACAGTGCATTGCCGTAGCATTATTCTCCTTAGAGTGTAGTTTATCGTCTTCCAAATGACTGTACACTTAAAGTGAAAATGACAAAAGACCAGACGCTCTCCGGTTTTCTGCATGCTTCATACAGGCAGAAGACGGGATGCCGAACGACACGGCCAGACAACACCGTATCGGGGAGGGATCAGAACCAATCCATTGATCCTCTTTCCCCAGAGGCTCATCCAGCTTTGTAGCCTCTAAGATCCCTGCACGATATATGACTAAGAACGAGCGCTTTCGCAGCTAAGCCCAAGGTTTCGTTTTAAGAATTCATTCTCTGTCTCTGTCTAACCTTGATGTGCATTAGTTAAGTGTGTATAAGAGGTAAAGTAACACCTTTGTGTGTGAGGGAAAAAAAAAGGATTCTTTATATTCTTACACCCCCACAAATGCCTTTATTTTCTTTACACATAATACATCTCATGACACACACATACAGCAGAGGTCATTTCGCACGTCATATGATAGATTTCTAATGTCTGAATGACAGCTGGTTGGATAAGGAGAAAGTACACAGTGCTTTATTTGGTATCTCACAATGGGAAGGAGAAGCAAGGGGCTATTTTTGATCACTGGAGGCAGAACTGTCGGTGCAACCGTCCATGTAAAATGCAACCGTAATAACAAGGTTAATGGTAAAATCATTAAAACTTATCAGTGATTCATTCAGTAAATGTTTTTCTTTTTCCGACTCCAGTAATCACGACAGCTCCCTCGCTTCACCTTAAGCAGCAGTAAAGGAGTTTCCAGGTAGTCCCAAAGCCATTCTGATAGGATTAAGTGCCTTTGATTGATGCCCCGTTGATTAGAGGAGATACCGTTGTGTAACAGGAAGTTGAGAGCTTGCCTTTGCCCCCGGGAGGGACATTTGCTAAAAGTGTTTCAGAAAGTTCGCTGGGGAGGAGGAGGAGGAGGAGGAGGAGGTGCGCTGTCAACTCAGATGCCTAACTCGATCAATTCATTTTCACGCTGAGTTGACATCAAACAGTCAGTCATTGCGTGATTCATCACACTGTTGCATCAGCGAAGAAAGAAGCCTGTATCATCATTCAATCATTCCCACATTTTTTTTTATACATAAGCCGTCTTGCACATGCATATAAGGCTTTGGTAGCCCTGCTTTACCTCCTCTGTAAGAAGGGTATTTAAAGTCTAAAGCTGTGCGGATCCCGAACTTTGGCTGGCAATCAAATCAAATCCCGTCAAATCTTCTTACAGGAGAGGTAGATCTACTTTGCCCTGTTTGACTTACTCTTATCTTTGCAGAAGAAGCAAAAGTTCATTTCACTGGACATCCTTAAAATCAGTTTCACACTTCAGATTTTCTTAAGTTTACACCATTTACATTTTACAATTCCTATGTCATAAGCTATATACATGTGAGATCATTCTCATTTGAATCGATATGGACTTAATTTTGCGCTAAAACACTTGCGTAAATATCATGTAAGTTACCTTTTTTAGTTTTTATTTATTTCAGGTTTGTTGGACATTAAGATAACAGCTTACAGGTGATTCCCAAAGCTGGCAAAAACACGTTTTCTAGATTCACAACGCCCTCTTTTTCGAAGCTCAAACTCTCCAATCTGTGAAGACAATTCAAGTACAAAATTCTCTGACAAAGAAACCAAAAAATATATATAGATAGATTGCATATTAAAATAAATATACTCTTACGCATCTCATCGAGGTAAGAGAACATCAGCCCTTGTTTGATTGAGCGTTGTGTCTCGCTGTAGGTTTTGCTACACAGCGTTCGAGGAATTCCTTCCACAACTACTTTAACTGAATTGTAACCCAGTAAGTATAAATGCTTATTGTACCTGCCTGAACCTCCCGCCCTCCATTCTTGGCCTGCCACTGCTAAAACAGCAGCAGCTAAGTGCATTGTGCAAGCTACAGTACTGCTAAACTGTGTGGTAACTGACTGCCAATAGGAACATTGTGTGAAAATTATTGCTTTGGCTTGAATTCACCCCTAATGCAGCACCCTATCTGTTTGTAACTATTGCTTTCAGCTTACGGGTGTATACAAGCATGGTTTCAAACCATACATGTCAGAAATGTTTGGATTATTGCTTTGCTGAAGGGAAATATATGTCGTCCATGTTGGTTTTCAAATGTTCATGGCAGAGGAAGTTTCATCACATCTTCTGGCTTCTCTTCCAGTCAGAGTCCCGAAGTTTCTTCTTGGTGATGTTTCTGACTCTTCCCTCCTCGGAGGATAGTTAGGCCGGCACGCAGACCAGACCTGACTAAGCTAGACTAAAGAGTTAGTGCCGGACTGGACGGCACCAGAGCGGACAGCACCTAACCAGAGAGAACTACGCTGGTGTAGATCAGACCAGGGCATGCTAGCCTAGTCAAGCTCCAACTAGGCTAGTACTCAGAGCAGGATAGGCTAGCGTAGCCTAGATTAGCGCTAACCAGACCAGTCCAGAATGAGACGCACCGGAGGAACTTAACAGATGGTGCAGGTCTTTGACTTCCCTCCGTCGCCTCCAGCTAGATAAACACACAGAAATAAAGAAAAGATGCATTGATACAGGCACTTCTACCAGGCCATCAGTTGGACCAATGTACACAGATCGCTAGCAGTTTAAAGGTGCAATATGAAAGAATTTTAGTTGAAAACACTTGTGATATCTATGTATTGTGTTGTTGAGATATCTAAATGAGCAGCCCTCATACGTCCTGGTCCAGCTCCTCCTAAACAATAAAAAACTTCCCTGGTGCTCGAAGCTCCCAGTCTGGGATGTTGGCTGTACAGCTAACTGAGCTAACTAGCTTACAGTAGCAACAGATAGCAGCAGGTAGCGGTTAGTCTGGTGATATGCTTCCCTTCTTCTTTTCTTCTTTTAGTATGAATTCGACTCCAAGTCTTACATATTCGACCTTTAAAATAACCATAATCAATAAATGGTAAATTTATGTCTAATTAAACTTTAGTTTATAGTTATCTCACTCTTAAAGGGGCAATACGTAAGGTTGACCTGTTGAATTCGAACGCACAACAAATAGAGGACAGTACCAGAGTAACCGTAAACTGCTGTTAACTGTAGCTGCTGATAGCTAGTTAGCTCAGTTAGCCGTGCAGCTAGCGGTACGAACTGGGAGCTTGTTCGTGTTTACACTGAAAGCAAAGTGGCTTTTGGACCAGGGTGGGTTGAGGCTAGCTGGTTGGTAGCATGCTAACTTCAGTAGATATCTCTGCAACACAATACATAGATGCCATAACGTCAAATCTATGTTCTGTTGGTAATTTTTGTTGATTTTTGAACGTTATTAAGCAGTTGTTTATTGTAAAGTTGCAACTGATGTTTATAAACTTTTACAATGACCTAATGAATGGTTAATATAGCATTTTACTGTTGACTGTGAAATAACTATTAACTTAAGTGTAATCAACGATACATTTACAATATATTCATGATTACTGAGTGTTAGAAACAGATTTATTATTTTTTACCTTTCCTGGCTTCTTCTTCTTCCAATTTCTTCTTCTCATCCTCAATGGCCTTCATCTTTGCGTTGTAGACCTCGGCCTGCGCGTTCCAGTGTGACCTGTTGTTGTTTAGACCGTCGAACATGGGCGTGATCTCTTTGTGGAACCTGGAGAACTCCTGCAATAAAAGACGGTGCACACTGTATAAGTACATGTCATTCACATCAACAGTGTAGAGTGAAGAGGAAGAAGCAAATACACGATATGCCTCTTAGACGAGAGGCATGTAGGGACAGCGGACACATGTTCACAGTTAATGGATGTGTGGGTTCTCGTCCAAATACCATCCTGACAAAGTGACAAAGAGCTAACTGACATTCCTCCTGGGGCCCGCTGGGTTCAACAGGTTCAACCAACCTAAGATTGTTGAGGCAACAAAAACATGTCTGAAAAGCTTATAATGACACTGAGAGATGATTTAAAGGTCAATGTAGGTTAATAAGGGGGATGGCATCCCCCCCTCAAATTGACTACTGGTTGAAGCAACCCCTTTGTGTCGTTCTCATCCAAAATTCAGCACACACACACCAGGCTTTACGAATGGGAAATTAAGGCATATAAATAAATGTTATTACCTTGAAAACAGAAGTCAGACTTTAATCTATGGCGTAATGACTCCGCTTAGTTACTTCTACAGTACGAATCTGTGGAGTTGAAACTCTTCGAAAGTTGCTTAAATTGAACTAATTCAAAACAACTCATGGCCAAAATCTGCTTTTCATGGCGCTTTGCTGATAATCAAAACCAAACAGAAGCTGGATTAAATCGTTACACCCCATTTAGACTCTCGCTGTGTTTAAATTCCAGCTGTTAAAGATGAATTATCGCCAGACTCCCTTGTTTTGCAAAATCCATGTCTGTCTTTTTTTTCTTCAAACCATCTCCTCCCCTTCATTGTTTATAACCATCATGCCTTTTTCTCTGGAAAAATGGTGCAGCTGTGCGGTGCAAAAAGCTCTTCATTACCTTGTATACAAAGGCGCACACAAAGTCGATGAAACCACACTGCATCTTGGGTAGCTGTTCGGCACAGTTTCTGTCCATCATGGGCTGAGAGAGACAGAGGAGAGAGTTTCAGACGGAAAACAATGGTGAGAAACTTAAAAAAAGAATCCATGGGAAATGAAGAGAAGGCAAAACAGAGAATGTGCAAGATCCTTACAATTGGTTGTTGGTCCAAAACACTTCTCTCCAGATCTCCCTGTTCCCAGAATTCAGCAGCGACCATCAGAGCCACCTGGAGAGGAAGAGACAGACAAGACAAAGAATGATACAGGGAAATAACAGACAAATGTAGAGAGAAAAGGATTGAAATGCATTTTTGAAATGCACTCATAATTTTCAGTCCTTTCTGGCTTAGAGTATTTCGAACATTTGCTGGTTCCAGCTTCTTAAACTCAAGGATTTGCTGCTTTTCTTGGTCATTTATGACAGTAAATAGGAAGTCTTTGGGTTTTGGATGGTTGGTTGGACAAAAGGAGCAATTTGGAGACGTCACTTTGTCCTCTGGGACATTGCGATGAGAATTTTTCACAATTTCTGGACATTTTTATAGACTAAACCATTACTCGAATAGACGTGAAATTATCAGCAGATTATTCGATAATCAAAATAATCGTTAATTGCAGCCCTAGTTGTAATACTGGTGATCTCAAGGACTGAGGACAGGTTGGATAAAACTCAATCAGTTGATCTTAACAGAACAGGTGACCTGATTATTTCAAAGATCTGCTTCTGTGTGTTTTCTCCTTCACTACATATTCTTTAACCTGCCTGTATGAAGGCGATGAAGGCCACCCACCTTGCTCTGTACCTCCCAGGGTTTGGTGATAGCAGACAAGTCACAACCTGTCATCATCATGGCCCTGGAGGTGAGAGACAGACAGTCAGGGGGGAGAGAAGATGACACCCTGCTGCTGCAGAGACTTCTCAGAAATATATATTTGAAAGAAAACAGGACAGAGTTTCTTCAACAGCTGTATTATCCTCTGCGCCAATCGGTTACATACATGACGATTTCCTTCCTGGTGGGGTTGTTGGAGATGTAGCCGATGGCCTCCTTCTCATCTGCCATTGGCTCTGTGGCGTTCACAATGTTTTGGAACATGGTTCTCTTTCTGCACGAGGACAAACAGATCACAGACCAGATGAACTAAGTGAAATACACAACAATACACAAAACAACTGATTCCATATAACGTACTAACTCTGTCCCTAACTTTGCCTGTAGCATGCTAACAGTCTGAGTGCAGTATTTTATAGAACCCACTTGAAGTAAAGGGCCAGGTCAGTAGCGATGATGCAGACGTCAAACAAGTGCTGCACGTGCTCAAACTGGCGCTTCTGGAGGTTGCAGAAGATGTTCAGGCTCTGTAAGAGACGGTGCAAAGAGGTCAAATGTGTTGTTACCATTCAAGTCTAATATATATATATATATTTTTTTTAACTTTGTGCAATAATTTGTCGTACCTCGTCAGCCATGAGCGTCTTGCTGAACTCCAAATGGTGCCTCTCCATGATGGAGGAGCCATGAAGTTTAGCCAGAGGATGCATGCTCCTACAAAAAAAGGGGCAACAGTTGAGAAATTAATTGATGAGGCGGGTTATACATAACTTCCACCACGCACAAAAAGTATAAAATATCTTGACTTGCTTTGTCTGGTAGAGGTTGTTGGTCCCTCTGTGGTCGATATCGTGGCAGAAAGCAGCAGCCACCATGGCAAAGGCATCTAGATCAGAGTAGTACTTCCTCAGCCTCCCTGTCTGTTGGCAGACAAGACAAATCATAAGTTATTATGTGAAGGTCATTGACAAAAATGTTATTCTCGTGTTTCTAGACCATTGCATTTCTCAGTAAGCTTTATGAAGAAATAACACATTATGATCTGATATGTGTGGATATAGTCATAGAAACAGTGGCAGTCAGCGGTTGTGAAGTGGAGATTTGAGTGAAAGTGATTAAGATGCGACAACTGACAAGATGCTCATGCTGTTATTTTTTAAGTTTTAGCCTCAGGGTTTTTACTGTAGATGCAGCACATGCTGTGCGGACGTTACCTGCAGCAGGCAGAACATGGTGTGGCCCACGTTGAATCCATGCCTCCAGTTGTGGTAGGTGATAGCACGGTAACCCTTCCTCACTGTGTACATCCATCTGGTCAGTGCCTGGGATGGAGAGATTGAGAGGGTGGGTTCAGAGGAAAGAAAAGAAGGTGAGCCATGGCCATGATTTACCAGTGTTAAAAAACAAAACAAAAAAACAATTCAAAACAAAATAATCTCGGCCTTCACAGCTACGCCGCTGAGTATTGCTCAGATTTGCAGCCACAGCATGACGTGACGATCACATCTACTTCTTTCCTCGCCCAAAAAATAGTACCTCTCACCCCGAAATGATGAATCTTATAAATTCCCACCTTTTCATTTGTATTTAATAGGATGCTCATTTTCAGGCCCATCATTTTATTTTGGGTTACTATTAGAACAGGTTTACATTAATGCTCAAAAAACACATCAGTTTTCTCATGATGTCCAGTGCTGCAGCACTGTATTTCCCCTCTGTCTGAAACGCACCTGTCTCTTTAAGGCCCGCCTCCTGAATACCCATTCTGCTCTGATTGGTCAACTAACACATGCCTGAGCCAGCACCGCTTACAGCAACAGAGCAACTGTGCTAAATCAATTCTTGCGTGCCAAACTAGCTGCTAGGCATAAATTATGCAAATGTGCGACAGTCACAGAATTGAAGACAAAAATAATTATATTCCAGCTGGACAATAGCAGCATCAGAAGACACAGATTTTGGATATCCTCCAGATACTCAGGAAACATTACGAGTATCCGTTACATTCAGGTGACTCACCTCTGCCGGAACTTTAAATTTCTCAACGACTCCGAGCTCAAAGAACATGCGAATGCCGGCTTTGATGAGGCCGTGCTCTGAGACGGGGAAGTCGCTGAAGGAGAACAGGTACAGACTCTCTCCGTTGACATTGTCAGCCACTGGGCATGTCGCTTTCTGAACAAATACACAACGACATACACAATGACTCATTCGGTACTCAAGAAGTGCGGATGATGACAACAGTATCAGTCTCGAGATAGTTAACAGTAACATAAAAGTGATCTTATTCACACATTCATTTAGTCATGTAATAATCTTGTGTTTCGTGTCGCTGTGTTCGGACAAAACCTACCAATAGTTTGTACATCTCTTTCTGGTCGCAGTCCTCAGGCTCGGAGTCAAACTTCTCTTGGGTGTTCTGGTTATAAAGGAGAGATCAATAATTTAGAACGACATTTACATTCATCCCCTGATCAAACAGAATATTTTCCAAATCTTGAGACAAGTACTCCAGGCTGTAACCTTGTAAACTGTTGTGTCATCGGCTCAAATGTTCGTTGCTGCCGAATGGATAAGTGATCCACCAGACCTTTCATTAGTCCTCTAATAGCTGCTATTGGAGGACTGCTACTCAAAACGCTATTAACCTCTAAGTGCTTCACATTCCTGCATAAGTCAGTGATCAAACACTGAGAGGGATCAAAGGGGAGAGAAAATGTGGATGAAAGTGAAGCCCACACTAACCAGAATGGACTGCAGCTCGTCTTTTGTGCACTTGGTCTGGTACATGAGCATCTCCTGGGCGATGTCTTTTCTCCACTCCATGCGGTTCAGCCTGTCGTAGGTGTCGCAGTTCAGCACCGACCAACCCAGGAACTGTGTCAGGGCCTGGTACAAACCATGAGAGTCAGAATGAGAGAGAGAAGAAACGTATAAACAAGAAGTGACTGAGCCACCCCCTGAATCACCCTAATGTATTTCAAATTATTGTTATTATCTCATTAATTACGCTAATGAATGCGCTGAGAGGCAAATATTTCTCTATGTGCGGTACGACCGCAACATCCATAACTCAAAGCATTATGAAGTCACTGTTGTTTTAAGACCTTTTCTTCATTAATATACACATCTATGCTCCAAAATGTTTGCCTCTATGGGGGAAACCTGCAGTGTAGAGTGTGTTTATGATGGAGATAAAAAAGACAGTATGCTGCCAACCTCAGTGATCTGCTCGTCGTGTTCGTCGAACGGCTTGCCGTCTTTCCTGTTGAAGAAAGTGGCGATGCCCACAATTTCTTCCTTCTTGTTGACGATGGGCAGCGACAAGACGTTCTTGATGACAAAGCCCGACTCATCCACAGCCTCTTTCTGAAAGACATTGAAAGGTGAGATAATGGTGAGGTCAGTTTTTAAACCACCTGAATAAAGGCATAAGAAGAGTTTGATATAAAACGTGCACATTGTACAGGAAGGGTCTGAATATGTGAATATGTACTTTATTTAATCCAAAATCTGATCTGAAAGCATCTCCTCACCTGGAAAGTGAAGTAATCATCTGCAGCCACGTTCATCATGTTGCAAATCTGCAGGAAGTCACATGAAAAATGTTAAATGTGGCACTTTATTTTGTAAATTTAACTCTAAACAATCTGTGCAACATAGCCTTCATCTAACACTCACACATTTATTGGGATTTAATAAATGAAACTGATTATGTCAAAACCTTATCTGAAACTAATCAGTGCCATATAGTGACACATAACTGCACCAAGTCACTTAACACTCATATTTGTCATAAATAAATAATTTAAGTGATTCTGATAATGAATTGCCGTGCAGTGACAGACTTACAAAGCCATTCTCCGCCACGTAGGACGGCAGTCCGCTAACTAGAGCCCAGTGGTCTGCAGGTGGACCACTGAAAAAAGAGAGAAACAGAGCTGTGTGAGCCGGAGTGAGCAAATTATTCCCAGAGAAGCAAGTTTAACAGTGCTGACTCTTATGCATTATGTTGCCTCTGCAGAAAACATACCCGAATGGCAACTCATCAGAAAAACCTAGGACTAGCACAGATGCTTAATGTGTTTTAAAACAGACACAGGATTTTCTTCCAGTTAGCTTCGTGACATGGTGATGTAGCGTGATGTCACAAAGTCATGGAATCAAAGGTGGGACTACTGACGAGGCATTTCAGGGGCAGTGTTTTCTGTGGGAGAGAGGAGCTCCCACTGGCCCGGACTTGGGGCTGTTTTTTATGTCGTATTTTTAAATGTATTGTGTGTGGATTTGTAGCTAATGCTACTCACGGTATGACTTTGATTTCTTCTTTGCCTTCCAGGAGGTAGTCAATGATCTTGTAAAAGATGATTTCCTGTATAAAAATCAGAAGCCTGTTAGAAAATTATTGATCATCCTAAAATCATGTTGGACAATAGAAAAGAAGAGAAGAAGAGAGTGGAAAGTGCTATAAAACTGAATAAATGAGGAGGAAAAACAAGTTTATTACCCTGCCGTCTGGTGTTTTTGGTCCTTTATAGGGTTCCACATCTCCCAGTTTCACCGGCCATTCATCATAGAATTCCTGCAAGGGGGAAAAACACAGCGAAAAACAGTTTTAAGTGATTTATCCCTGTAGCCAAGGATGCAAACTATTCAATCCTTTCTGTAAAAATGAGACCAACCTTCTCTTTGGTCATGTCCAACAGGCCCACAGAGTATCGCTCGCAATTAAGATATATTCTTACAGTGTAGAGCGCTTTGTGGAACTGTCTCTCAATGTCTGTCAACTCCTCAAACACTTTACTGGCCGACCAGAGCAGCACCTGCGAGTGAAAGGACGGCAATGATATGTTTAGCGATGGCTTAAAGCATGAGCTCTGCTCTGTGCATTAGAAACACCAACAGGTGAGGTTTACCTGACTCCGTCTGGACTCCACATTGAACATGTAGGCTGTGTAATGCTGCAGGGTGATGACTTGGGCAAAGTTCATGTACTTGTGGAAGAGCTGAGGACCAAATCAGATTAGAGGTTTCATTAATACAGCAGATTTACCTATTCAAACTACGGTTCAAAGATGTTATTTATCATATGAAGTGAACTGTATAGGAATAATATGCTTGGCGTATATGGTAGATACTGTCAGAATATTGCTCACATATGATGACATATGGATTTGACAATCAGTAAATGTAAATTAAATGACAACAAAGGAAGTGGAAATATGTAATAAATTTCAGTTGAAAACATCCAAAAATGTACTAAAATTATCAACAGAATGAGAAGAAATAGCATTTTTCACATTATGATGTCTATGTATTGTGTTGCAGAGATATATATATGAATAGGCCAATTTTTACATATTGCACCTTTAAGGCTAATCCTTTACACAGATAATTTGTACATGCATTTACATAGACAGATCAAGTAAACATGAATGTGTTTTACTTAAATACTGATGCTAATATTTTGCAGATGCAAGATTTTAACCTGTTGGAGAGAAGTAAACAAACAGTATCTCTCTATCTATATACCTAACACAAAAAAATGCAGAGAAATCTCAGACATTAAAATGTATGTAAGCAGTTAAAGACTTCGTCCTGAACTCCATCAATCCGCTCCTTAGATCTCTTTACTCTCAGTTTTTCAGAATCAACCTCAGTAGTCTGCGAAAACATCATTACCGGTCTGACCCAGTTCAATCTTTATGGAACGCCGCTGCAGTGTGAGCAGATGTATAGCTTAACTGAATAATAAAAGACGGTGTGTGAATGTTTTCTGATATAGACTACAGAGAGATAACATATTCCCAGTTAAATCACTACGCCTTTTTTCAGAAGCACACACAGGTCAGGTCTGATTGGCTCCCACTGACATAATGGGGGAGTGTTGTGCACCCTGCTGATGAGATGTAATTACAGCAATAATCTTTATTTAGTTGCAAATTTCAAACGGCAGAGCACAGGAGTATTAAAGTGTCAGACAAGCAATTATGGATACGCAGAATATGGTGCATTTCGGCTGCCTTAGACAAAGAACACTCACTAAATCACTGCGGATAAATGTGTTCTTACCTTCTCGTCCTCTGCAGAGAAGGTATCAGCTCCTATTTTGTTTAGCGCCATGACGACTCCAAGGCACTCTTTTTCGGCCAACATAGGGAACGTCATCATGCATTTTGTCTTGTATCCAGTCTGTTTGTCCACAAAGTCACAGAACTTTTTGTTCTGTAAGGAGAGAAACAGAAGACACAGAGCATCACTCACATGCAACACATTCACACTCACTCTCCCTTTACACATTTCAGTGACGTTTTTTACGCTATTTAACTGCTTGTCAGACTGAGAGATTGAAATTCACAATGTATCTAACATTGACTTGTTTTCAGGCAGTCTGCTGCCTGTCCTTTTTAATAAATAAACTATGTACTCGATATTATATTATTGGCTTCACTTGCTGCATTCATAAGCTGGTTCAGTACATCATCACGTTCTTCAGCTGACTTTTGACGACTCATGAAATGTCTGTGTGCATTTTAATTTAATTCATGTTCATTTTCCATCAAATTCTTTAACATAAGTTCAATGTAAAGAGTCATATCTAATATGAACTTTAGATGTTTGATACCTGCACACTCAGGGTTACCAACTGTCAGTGTGTAGTTCTTGCACAGATCGTCATCAGTGACACTGTATATTGCACTTCTACTGTATATTTGAATTCTTACAATATATATATATTGCACATCCTCTGTAGAGCTTTATTTCTGTAGAGCTTTTTGTCTTATTATTCATATTGTCTCTTATATTCTTGTATTTTTCACGTTTTTGTGTGTTTCAGTGAAAAGGCAAAGGAAAAACTTCATTGTGAAGGGAAATTATGCATCTGACAATAAACACTTGACTTCTTACAGGAGACAGAACAACCAGATTGAAATGCGTTTCTTTTTATGTGCAACACTTGAATGAATATTAAACACTTGAAAAACACATTGTTTGTGTCGAGGTTCGACTTAGCTTTGTGTGAAATAATTAAATAAACACACAAGTTTGATGTGTAACTCTGCATTAATAGATTTAATCCGACTAATTTATTTAAGTGTTCACACCGACTCATCAGACATAGAAACACTTTGCATTAAATGTGATACTTTACACTGGACTTATGAAATAGAATTAGATGGAAGATCTAGATGTAATAAAAATACTTTAAAGGTGCACTACGTAGTTTTGGGTAAGGAATTTTAATCAGGAGAGAAAGATCTTCATTGACTAATTATTTTCTGACTGAATAAACAAAGTGACATTAAAGGACGACACAATTTCATCCTGTTTTGCTTTGTTTATATGCGGCGGACCCTGCCACCTTTCTAGCTTCAAACAGGGTTCTGGGGACCTTATTTTCCAATGACAACAGCTTGTTTATTCAGTTATGGAAATTAGGTTTGTATTAGTACCTCATTCATTTAGTTAAATATCAAAATTATGAGTTTAATTTTTTTCCCCAAAAAAACTACATAGTGCCCCTTTAAGTCACTATTTTAGACACATCATTTTTTAATGGTAATCTACAAATGTTGTGCCGTTAAATGGCTAAATTAGCTTATTTCAAGGCAACGTTAGCAGGAACATGGTATGTTGGACTGTACGACTATTCTGAATTTGTTTGGGAAAAATTGGGGATATTTTAATGTTGTACTTGATTGTTTATTCTGTGACATATCTGCATTTTTATTCTGTGTTTTAGGAATATTTTCAGTCCCTAAAGTAACGCAAACATGCACCCATACCCCCAACATCCCTAATGTCTGACACCTGCGTCACACACGCACACAACTTTCTACCAGAGGACTCCACTACTTCTCACCGCTGAGACGTCGGGGACATTTTGTGGCTTTTTGCTCTGCGCGGTGAACCCCACGATACCCATGTCCAGAGGGAACACAATTTCAGTCTGCGGGTGGACCAGGTTCTTCTCGTAGCTGGAGGTCGGCGTCACGTCGAAGAGGCAGGTGGCGAGCTCGGGTATTCCGTTCCTGCCCCGGCACATGTAGTAACTGAGCCTGTCGGCCTGCGTGATCTGGGCGACCCTCTGCAACACTTTGTGGAGGGCCTGCTCCATGGGCACCTGCTTCTGCAGCTCCTGGACCATCTCGAAGATGACGGCGGCCTCCTGGACCGAGTTCATATCCTTGAAGGAAGCGCCGTCCTTGGCGTCGAGCGGCGCGCTGAAGGCGGCCGACAGGGCTTCGGCGCGAATCTTCTTGTCGAAGTACTCTTTGGCGAACTGCGGGTTGTTCTCCAGGTACTTCTCCACGCTGTCCTTGTCTGCCATTTTGGATGTCTTTTCGTATTCCCCGCTCTATCTGTCTTTTGTTTCCCCCTTTTTTTCACAAAAGCATCACCTGCAGCGGTGCAGTAGAGATGGAGAGCCGTGCGCTGGGCCTTACAGGGTCGGTTGGATCAGCAGCATCCACTCGTACCGACGACGTGCATCCTCCTCCGCGGTCCTCAAGGGAGTCTCTACCCGTCCGGGAGGACAGAACAGGACAAGGTGCGGCTTAGAGGCTGAAAGGATCAAAGTGGCCGCTAATTAATGTGACGTCATGACATTAAAACCCCTGCTCTAAGCGTCCTTAACCCGCAAATCCCGACGTTGATCATTTTATATTGGGCAGTCATCCCCATCAGAGGGGAGGAGGGCAGGAGAGAGTGTGACCCGTGTCAGGGGAAAGGCCAGGTGGGATTCGTGGAGTCACATGAGGAAAAGATGGGATCAGGAGGACAGAAGTGGGATGACCAGAAGACAGACTTCATGAGGGCTGTGCCACTTGATCTTACCAATGTAGAAACACCTCAGATGCTACCCAAAACAAGCTGGATCGGTACACATGAGCGCACCAGCCTACGCACCCATCTAGCTGTAAGAATGTCAAGGCTTCCCAGAATCATACACAATCCAGGACATCAGTTCATCTTGCAGTTGATTGCAACATCCAGACTCCCTGTACAGCCCGGCCAACTCTGTTTGACCAAGGCTGCCTGACTGTCTTGACCCCAGAACCCCCCCCCATGGTGGACTCTCTGACTGCTTTGCTATAAATAACATTCAGGTTTACAGGTTAAGATATTTTTCCAGCTGGAGAAAGTCACACTTGACGAAATTCACTATAGGGGTGTGAAAATGATTATAAAGACACGGCCAACAGTCGGGTTAATGATGTCATCTCGTTGAACGGTCATCAAAACCCACAACTTAAACATTGTAGAGCTGGTCCTGTATACTAGCAGCCCACAGAAATGATGAACTACCCTTTCACAGAGCTGCAGTTGTCAATATGACCAGATTTATTGTGATTTTCATCTTTTTTAGTACCTTTTCTGCTGGCGACCAAGTTGGTGTTGAGCAAGACGATGTAGTTCACTGAACGGTTTAACACAAAACTAGATGAGTACGACAAATTGTGACTTTCTTGACTTGAGAAATCATCTTTTAAATTGACAAACATCACAAGTATGGGGGGGATCAAAATATGTGTTTTCCACAGAGCTTATTTTCTGCAATAATCCAAAATCCCTTCCTCTTTTTGGCAAGAGAACAGATACATAAAATTCAGGTATCAGAATCAGTATTGGGAAGAAAAAAATGTATCACATGTCCCTTTAACAGCATATGTGAACTACACACACCGAGACATCCTGAGGGACGCTTAGTCCAACCACTGGGTGCTAAGTTGGAGCTGTGGAGGCTCAAGTGTCTTGCTAATATTCTCTGAATATAGTGACTCCATGTCCAGGTCTCTGTCAGCCAGTTACTGCACTCACAGCAGTAGCCTCCTGTTCCAAACCAACCTATAATGTGTTCTCTGTGTTTACCTATTAATTAACCTTATTTGAGCAAGCTGGGCACATGATATCAGCTCCTTCTTTCCTGAAATAACCACCAAGTGGACCAACAAACCCCGCATTACCATCCTTGTTGTTGTTGGAGGAAGCACCTAAATAGCCACTGGAATGAGAGTATTTAGAGCCATAATGGAGGAGGCCTGTCCAATGCTCTAATTGTGTGTGGGCCTACCTGTGTGCTCTAATTAAATCAACATCATCATGGAGGTATCAGTCCTAGAACTGGAAATTGGCCAATTAGCTGATGCTTGGACGTCTGAGAACAAGGCCCTAAACAAAGATGGCTGGCTATTATTAACTGAGTGTGCTGTCTGGTTAGCTGCTGGCAGGCTGGCAAGACAAGGAGTTTCCCACTATTTTTTGCCTCTGGGGATTAAGGCAAGCTTATCAAAGGAGAGCTACAAAAGATGCCGGTGTGTGTGGGCGTGAGGCGTCAGAGTAGCCCATCTCACAGTGGGAGAAACTGTTGTTAGTGTGTGACAGAGGAAAAACAGGCAAGGCACCCAATGTAATGATCAGATGATCACCAAGTCCAGCATTTTATTTTCTAATTGAATAGAATAAGTTGTCTTTTTTATATATATATTATGTATTTTTCCTTTTTGTGTTATTTTTTTAACAAATGTATGAACCGAAATAAAGGGATTCTTGTTTTTGTGTGTTTTGGGGGTACCTATTAAAGGTGCACTACCCTGAAAAAGAACAATGGACTGATCCAAGCCATTGGACCGAATGGCTTAACTTATGACAGTCAAACGAGTCATTTAATTATGACTCCATTATCCACCATTTTACAGCCGCTTTTTTCACAATGTAAGCTTATGGTAAAACGTCTTTTTGGGCCCCAGTGCATCATGCGACATTGTTATTACAAGACTTGGCCGCTACAGAAGTTGGCCCTCAAAGCCTGCCGCTCTTCCTGGGGGCTTGGCCCGAGCTTGTCCGCCATCTTGGACAGTCAAGTACAGCATCAACCCTTGGACAAAACCACGTAGGAGTGGTTGCCTGACGTAGCAAAGCATTTTATTTCAGTCCAACATAATTCAAAGGGGCTTTTATTGACATGGAAATAATAAAATCAACATTGTAGAGACATAAAAGTACAATTGGGACAGTACATAATAGCAATATGAACACTGAAAAATATGATGTGCTGAAACAGGCACTGCAGTTCTGCATGTGTCCAAGACAGTAGCTGTCCAAGATGACTGACGAGCATTGGGTAGCGATGGGCCATCTTTAAATGGTTGGTTTATAAACGGCAACCTACAAATCCTGCATATTATGCCTTTAAAGTGAGACGTTCTCATTTACAGAACTGTGGCCAATGTGGTCATGAGTAGCATTTACAGCATGAGGGCACATTGGTGTCAGTCAGTCAGTTGCTTTAAAGTAGCTTTTATTATGCGACCTGACTGCAGAAAACAGTCAGCTAACTGACTCACCGACCCAGCCATCGTTAGCCGCCATAGGCTACTGTTCCTAGCAGACCACACAAGGCTGTATCACCAAAACACTTGAGTGCATTGAGGTGAGCATTTCGTTTTACTGCTCACGAATTGAATTTGTAAGAGGAACAATGACAATAAAACAACGGATGAAAAGCTCCAAAACTAAACCTTATTTACACGTCTTCTGTTATTCAAAGCTAAACTAATTAAAGAAAGAGGACGCCTCAAGTGATCGAATCAACTTGGTGCAGGCTTCACACTGTGTTATCTTAATCAAGTAATTACCGCTCTATGAACTACACCAGTGCTATTTATTTAAATCCGACTCCATTGCCCTGCAACAATACTATTGATTCCACTCTGGTACTTCAGGCTGGAGCGTTGATGTCTGACAGGATTGCATTATAAGTGAATTCAGCCACGGGGTCTTTTTTGTGCCCAACCTCCTCTTGAGTTACTTAAGTTTCCCACCCCATCAAATAAAAGAAAGCGACTCCCCCCAAAATGTTAAATACACACACACAAACCTGGCAGTGTAACGTATATCGCTTCTTTGCCAATGTTCACGGTTATGAAATGTTGCACTGCCTCTGGCCAAATTCCAGCTGCTATTACTCCTGCTGAAAATGAGTGATTGCGCTGTTTTTCGACTGGCTGGAGCTGTGGTTATGCAAGCTGCAGATGTTTGGCAGCGCTGTGCTCTTTCATTCAACCAAGTCCTCAGAGGGGCGGTTACATGATCTCAGTGCAAAACAACAGCAAACCACTTATAAAATTCTGCCACAGTACATTTAAGTCCGATGAAACACAGACTGGAGTCAGGCAGTGGTTTAGGAATTTCTCTTAACCTGCTTGTTTTTCACACACTAGTCTTTGAAAGCAGCGTTTTCTTCCTAAATAGGGAATAAAGATGTTCTTTTGTGTAAGATTACATCAGTATGGGAGCCATTTGCTTTAGATTAGTGTTTATAAGAATCAGTACTTAAAGGTGTACTCTTCTTACACTTGAAAAACACATTGTTTATGTAGAGGTGGCCCTTAACTCATACATCAAACGACGGTGTTTATTTAATCATTTCATGTAAACTCTGCATCAATTAATTTAATATGACTAATTATTTTTATATTGTTCTAATTGACTCATCAGAAATAGAAAAACTTTACATTAAATGTTATACTTTACATTGGACGTATGCAACAGAATTAGATGGACAATGTACATGTATAATAAAAATACTTAAAGGTGCACTACGTAGTTTTGTGGAAGAAACCGTTTTCGTGACTGAATAAACAAAGTGACATTAAAAGACAACACACTTTCATATGGTTTTACTTTGGCGTTTATATTTGGCAGACCCTGCCACCTTTCTAGCTTCAAACAGTAATCCGGGGAACTTATTGCCCTCTGAGAACAGCTTGTTTATTCAGTTATGGAAAAGATAATTATTCCTGAGTTTGTATCATTACCTCGTTAATATTGTAAATATTAAAATTCTGAGT
Source organism: Pagrus pagrus (assembly GCF_965226575.1). Lineage (NCBI taxonomy): Eukaryota > Metazoa > Chordata > Actinopteri > Spariformes > Sparidae > Pagrus > Pagrus pagrus. The sequence continues at coordinate 12,277,137 of NC_140208.1, read as the reverse complement.
TTAAATTTCTTTTCCTTAAGCACATATACCCCCTTTAAGTTTCTCTAGTGCTATAAACATTTTCACAAGAAATGCACAGTTTATCTGCGATCGATCTCTTATACAACAACAGCGACTGGAAAACAAAGCGGCTCCGATTGGATTCCACTGATGTGATCACATTCACTCATCGACTGCTGTTTGAAACTCTAGACTTTGTGCTGAGATGGAACGTGATTATCTCTCTTTCACATTGATTACTCTCTGTTGTCAGTGGACTCGAGCACTCTGCCATTTATATAAACACACTGGTGGGAGTTACAAAGGAGTCCCTTGGCAGCATTATCAAGTCAAAAGCTGACGAAATACTATGGATGCTGCCGGGAAAACACGCACGCAAACCAGCTTTTCCATGTAAATAAAGGTCCATGCACACAAAAAACATTTCACTTAGATTTATGGCGATAAAGTCCAGTGTTGTATCCGTGGATGCGCAACACTCCAGCTGTAATGTCTTGCAAAAATCAAGTCAGTGTTTGTATCTTCACATACATGGTATTGATTATTCCAGATGGTCCTCTTGGCTTTGCTGATGGTTGTTTTCATAAGAACAAGAGCTCCTCAGCAGATTTGAGAGGAAAGCACATTTTTGGGGGGAATATGAAGGGGTGGTCCGCCAAATGTGCCGAACACACAGATCAATAGGACTGGGGGCTTGCAGTTATGTAAATCTTTGTCCAATGGAAGGCAAGCTAGCAGTGAGGAGAGTAGGGGAGGGTCGGATCATTATGCAATACAAGCCAACTGTATATAAGAGCCCAACCTGACAGACAACCAGAGGATCTCTGTGAGCTGTCCACATTTTGATAACCAGGTATGCATTTGACGATGAATTCATGTTTTTTGACAGATAGTTTGTACGACATAGGGAGATATTTTGTGGATTTTTATTGCGCTTGACTTGAGGACTTGAATGGAAATGATCTGACTGACAAAATGTGTTGCTGTTCCCTGCTGTGCCTCCTTTTCTCATCCAAACACTTTCCTCCTGTCCTTGTTTCTGACTTTTTTCCCCTCTTCTTTCGAAGTAGAATGCTGCGGTACGTTGTGGCCCTCTGCCTCCTGGCTGTGTCCTGGGCACAGGACTGCCAGGTGGCCAACGTCCAGGTCGTGCAGAACTTTGACAAGACAAGGGTGAGTTGGAAATGTAGCGAGACTTACTAAGTTCTATGATCATATTCATGTCTGCTTAGTGGTTTCATCCTCAGAGTTTTTAGGTGAGATCATGTCTGTGTAATACCAATCTCTGTATCCATGCTTTCATCTGGAATATGTCGTGCTGAGGTGTGAAGTGGACTCACATGTGGGTTTCTTTCTCTTAGTATGCAGGCACATGGTACGCTGTAGGAAAGAAGGACCCAGAGGGTTTGTTCTTAATTGACAACATCGTGGCCGAGTTTAAAATCCATGAAGATGGCAAAATGACCGCCACAGCTAAGGGCAGAGTCATCATCCTGAAGTGAGTTCTCTTCTTCGCTGCAGATGCTTAAATCAGTGCACTTTCCCTTCTCTTCATTGCCTCCATTTCATCTCACACCTCTCTCTTTGACCTTCAGCAACTGGGAAATGTGTGCCGACATGATGGCCACCTTCGAGGAAACCCCTGACCCCGCTAAGTTCAGGATGCGCTACTGGGGAGCCGCATCCTACCTGCAGACTGGAAGTAAGTGAGAACAATGATAGGACTTAACTTGAATTTCTGACTTGGTTTCAGGGCTGGACATCAAGTACAACTAATTTCTGACCTACACCTTATGAGCATAAACTTTTGACATTGTCAGTCAAGAGTCACTGATATTACGCTGACGTTTAGACAACTGATTTAATTTAATCATCATTAATCAGCACTTGGTTCTCTGTGACCCTGAACCACTATCCATATGACTGTATCAGCTGTTTACTCAGTTATGCTATCAAGGGACTGAAGAGCCTTGTGTTTGCATAAACTGTGGTGAACGGTGGAGTGCCCAAGTCCACTTTCAACAGAAAATAATCAATATGAAAGAGAGATAATCACATCTTTTCTAAGCACACAGTCTCTCACCAGCCAATGATGGCGAGATAATAAGTCTGAGACATTAGATTGGTTGTGAAATGTCCTCACTTTTTGCTTGATTAACATTTTGGTTAAAAATCAAACAACTCCCTCTCACGCTCTCCCCTCTCTCAGATGACGACCACTGGGTGATCGCCACCGACTACGACAACTACGCCGTGCACTACTCCTGCAGACTAGTAGACAGTGACGGCACTTGCCTCGACAGCTACTCCTTTATATTCTCTCGTCATTCCACCGGTCTGAGGGCGGAGGACATTGAAGTCGTCACCCAGAAGAAGAGGGAGCTCTGCCTGCTGAACAAATACAGACGCGTTGCACACACTGGTGAGTTGATCATTTGCTAACGCAGTGATTTATCGATCCATTTTGTGAGTTAGTGTCATTCGATAAGGTTGGCTGCCAGGTGAATGATTGACTGAACTTGATCACAACTTGATTAACTGAAAATACAGATTTTTCAGAAAGATCTTTGCATGTGTAAAATAATGACATGTACGTGTTTTTTCATGCTTGTGGGTTATTTTTCAGTAAGCAAAATGTTTTGTCTCCTTTCCACTGCAGGCTTCTGTGAGAGCAGCTTACCTGTTGACAATCAGGAGATTTCTATTTGAAGCACCCTCCTCTGGGACTGCGCGCCCCTCTGCTGGTCTTGGACTGAATGCCACCGGAGTCCTCTCTCCTCTACAGTCTTTGTCTTAACAGAGAAAGTAGCCCATTCTTTTTTAAAAATAAACTAAAACATGGCGAACTATAAACTGTCACGTTCACATGACTATGCTGTGAATAGAAAGGAAAGATGACTGTTGATGCTGGTCTGTTGTCACTTCCCTAAATTTGCTCATTAGTAAAGGAGATTCTGGGCCTTTTAGCATCTTTCACATGTTCTTTTGTTATGGGAGTAGTGTGAAACCACTTTCTTCATGGACATCAGTGGAACTCTCTGGTTCCAGTGAGAAAACTACATATATCAGATCACCAAGGCTTTTGAAAATGTTCTGGCCTACATGTACGTGACAAATAATCAGTTGAGAAAATCTTTGAAGCTGAAGTCTCAGCATAACTGCAGCTCTGGAGAAAAAACACCATGTTTACTAAAAAGAAAAAAACAGGTTCACAAGCCACTGGCTTTGCTTTTACACTGAATGACTTACAGTATCTTGTAGCACAAAAGCAGATTTTGTTAATAAACTGTAATACATTCATATTAAGTCATGTGCTCTACAGGCATATTAGTTTTGGTTGCTTCTTGTATGATGTTAACTCCTTGATCCAGTTTTTGGAGATTAAACATTCATACCGTGTCGGCTCCGTTCAATCTTTGATCGCAATGAAATATTTATCTGTATTCCTGGATTGCAAATAATGAATTCATGTTGTTTGCTTTTGGATTCAGTCAATCAAAATTCAAGTATGTGCAGAATTTTTGCCTCGTATGTCTATCATTGTGCAAATAAACGACATCAAACAAAAATAAGGGTATGAAGTGAGTTTTTAGCAACAGCTGCCTATACCAAAGTGGAGTGCCCAACATCAACAGCTTTAGTGGCCAGTTTTTTTCTGATTTTTATATTGACTTTATGATATATATTACATATATATGCACATTAGTCTGTCAGAATAGAGTTTTCACTAGGACACATTGTTATTGTTAGCCAGTGGTCTCTTGGCTCTATGGATATGATCCATCTGTCTGTTGGTGGTCCAGAATGAGCTATCCCAACAACTACTGGGTGTACTGTCTTTACCTGCAGAGACACTAGCACACTTTTAGAACCATTCATACTCCATCAGAACAAATTAAAGCGAGCAATTCAGTTTAGCGCCCAGCTGTTATTCAAGAAATGCAGTTTAGCTCCCAAAATGATGTATATTTTGCATCTTTCAGCATCACCCCAGTTATAACTATTCATACTCCATCAGATGCTACTTTAAATTAAAGCCAGCAATACAGTTTAGCGTCAGCTTTTCAACCTCTAGCATTCACACTGCAATTCCTTCAGAAATGGCCTGCACTTAGCACGCTAAGATGATGAATACTGTGAACATCATACCTGCTGATTAACAGCATGTTAGCATGCCCACATTAGCATTCAACTCAAAGGGCCACTGTGCCTAAGTACAGCCTCACAAAGCCAGGAGCTCAGCTGTAGGCACTTTTACTTTTCATAGCTGATCTTTAAGCATCACAGAATGTATTGGGTCATAGGGGATTACAGAGTGGCTAAATGTTTTCTATGTGAATACCTTGTTACTTTGTAGATCAAACTGAAAAATCAATCATAGAGTGAAACAAACTGTTACATCAGCTCGATGTTAAATGGACGCCTAATACTGTCGGTGTTAAAGCACAGTTAAGTGAACACAAAGCCAAGCTTAACATCATTTCTCTCAACTGTCCCTTTTCCACTACGGATCATTAGTAACAAACTTGCATATAAAACTATACTAACAATTCATATGCCCTCACTGTATTAACCTAAAGTAAATCATGGTGGTAATATTAAACAGATTTCCTATCAGATCAGTATATTTTTATCAGACTCAAGATACAGAAAGAAGTTCACAAAGGAATGTTGCGTTGAAAGGAGATTTACATCTTTATTGCACATTTTGTACAGTTCAGTGCATGGAAAAACAACTTTGGAGCACGTGATTGAAATAAAACAAAATAACTAAAAAAACAAAACAGCAAACTGGACAAAAGTCGGTCAAAATGACATGATTCTTGGCTCAAATTTAATAAAAGTTGCATGTTAAAACAAAACAATATCTATAAAGATGACAGTATAGCAGTGTCTGTCTGTCTTAAGTATATCTAGTCACATTGCCATGGCTGCAGGAATAAAAGGAATCTTAACCCCTTTCCACGACCAACAGGACCTTCGCTAATCCCCTGCCTTAAATAGTTTAGTACAAGGAATTAACTGATGCAATCTCATTGCAGCCTCACAGGCCTGCAGGCTTGAAAAGTCAAGGTGGTGATGGAAGCGAGCTTGAACAGGGAGGAGGAATACATGGAAACCCGGGCACCATGTGACCAATTGAGCTCCAGCAGGATGTATGCTTGGTTAAGTTTAGGCAAATCAAACTCTGTGGTTAAGGTTAGAGGGAGATCTTGGTCATGGTTACAATCACATGATTTGTCCTGCTGTTTGCAAAACACTAGACAGAGAAACACTGTTATAGTTCGTAATGGTACAGAAATACTAGGAATTTAATAGGTAACACCTGGATGGATAGTTAGGTTTTCCATACAAAATTATGATGACTATGAATGTAGTCAAGAACACAAAAGCTGAAAGATGGACATGTGTTGTTATTTACCTCAATACTGTCAAATAACAAATAATCATTACTGCTTAGGGGTAAGAGCAATGCAAATACGCCTTCAATATTACACATGCTGAGGACAATGTTACACAAATCCTCCAAAGGTATTAATTACTGAAGAGAATGGAGTAGAGGAACAGTGTGGAACATATGAGGCAGGCTTGTAAACTTAAACAAAATACAATAAAAGGCACCTCCCATGATGATACAATAACAACATTTACAGTAATACATAATTATCATTGCTTACATTCAGTGAAGGTAAATAAAAAGCTTTCATTCAAAAGACAGTAGCTCACTTTAAAAAGAAACAAGACAGCAACCCAAGAATAAATAATTTCATCAAATGCACACAAAAATAAAACAGTTTAAATACTCAAAGAGCTTCATCAGAAGAAAAACTGAAACAAGGCAACTTAACTAAAACAACAAATTAAGCAGGAAGACAGAAGGAATGGGTCCTTGTTGAATACATGATCAGATCAATCTTTGGGCAAAAAGAACCAGAGCAGATTTCTTTTTAAATTGTCATAATTGTCATTTAGCATGAAACGGATAAACTAAACTAAAATAGTATGATGCTCGTTTGGACATAATATTTGCAGCATTTTAAGAACGTCCCCTGATTCCCATTCATATACAAACGTTAAAATTCAACTTGCCCATCTACTAAGAATAAAAGTATTCCAGCTGGTTTGGATCTTTAAGGACAAGTTCACCCAAAAATGAAAACTCAGTTATTACCTACTCACGCCCATGTTGGTGGAAAGACGGGTGAAGTTTTGTAGTCCGCAAAACATTTATGGAGCTTCTCAGCAAAACAGCTTTGCAACATTCTTCCTGACAACTGACGAGGTAGATGGGGACAATTGAAGAAAAAAATGAAGAGAAACATAAAATGGGTCCATACATCTCCTTTGTATTCCGAGACGGGGTACGTCTAATGTGCTTTTAGCTTAGGAGCTTTTTGATTTAAAAAGTGTGTAATAATGTCTTTTCAAATCAATCTGGGATCTCCAGGCTTTTTGAGACTTGGATAAGCCAAATAAGATGTATGAAGCCATTTTCAGTTTTGTTTTTTCCCCCATTAAACCAGTCCCCATCTACTTCAGTTGTTCAGGAGAATGTTACAACGCTGTTTTGCTGTGAAGCTCCAGAAATGTTTTGTGTGATACAAACCTTCACCTGACTTTTTTCCATCAGAATGAGGGTGAGAGGATAATGACTACATTTTCATTTTCTAGGGAATCTATCCTTTAACGTGCTCTGAAGCAAAACAACAATTTCAATATCTTTTGGAGTGAAGACAAAACGATGATTCACCACCGCCTATTGCTGTGATGAAATGAGCAATATTTGCATCCAGTGATCATTACGACAACAGGAGCAGTATTTCAAACTAATCATCTTGCAGGAGATCTCAGCTTGTTGAAACTTTGATCAGCTTTTGGAAATCAAAGAATTGGTTGGAAGCCTTCCAGATGAGTTAAAAAGTATCTTTTACTCACCTGAGCCTATTTATGGAAATCTGTAATGTTTAATGATGGGAACATACTTAATAGTCACATTTTAAAATATGCTATGTTTAAGTTTCTTCATGGGATCTTATGATATAATCCAGTGGTTCCCAACCTTTGTGGTGTGTGACCCATACCCCAGTATCACACAGTGCATGTCAATATGACCAGGTTAACCAAATAGTTTTTTTCCCTTTCCCTTTTTATGTGAAAACAATTAAGAAGCCTGGAAAAGTACAGAAAGAAAGAAACATCTAGGTTGGGAACCACTGATCGAGACTCTCTTCTAGCTCAGGCTAAGCAGTAGTCGATGTGTGTGAGGAGCTCCCTGTGGCGGCTGGTGGGATAGGGCGCCCGACACTTTGGGCACTCCAGGAAACTCTCATCCAGGAGGTTGCCGACTTTAGAGGGAGATGTGGGACCATGAGGGTCGGTGATAGTGAGACGCTCAAACTCCAGGCTGTTGTAGGAGCTGGGCTCAGAGAAACGGGTGTTTGGCTGTTTCTGGAAAACAGAATAATACATAATGAGGGGCTCAGGAGATGTAACCCAGTCATAGCTGTTGTTTATGGCCGACTTAACAATGAACACGCGGTTCTGATGTGCAGCAACACTTACAGCAGACTCCAGTTTAGCAATCTGATCTCGGGCCTTGCGGAGCTCCTTCAGCACCTTATGTAACTGGTGCTGCATGCTCTGGCGATCAATCTTCTCATTCTCAAAGTCCTTGGCAGAGAGCTGGATCTTCGGCAGGGGAGAAATATATGAGAAGGAAGGAGCCAAGAACTCACTGTGCTCACAATGCACAAGTGGGATCTGTATGGATTCCACTCAGAATAGTTTCAACTCTATCTGCTATATGCTACATAACACAGGGCACAACCAAGGGATTTTCTCTCTTGCTTCACACAAAAAAAGGACGCACCGATAAACAATCAACAAACCTCACTTGGTTTTGAGAAGCTGGATGATTTTTTTTGTACCCACTGTTCCCCATTTCATTAATATTTAACATGTATTTGAAATTCTTTTGAAATTGCCCCAATTACCACAATTTCACCTCAAAATGTATTGAAAATTACACCAACATGATTATACATTAATATTATTTGGTAGCTGGTAATTCTTTAATACATTTACAGCAAACTTCCAGCTGGTTTCTGCTGATCATGCTGTTTTAATTTCAAACTAGTTTCTGTCTAAGTTCCCCTCAGCAGATCACTACATTGAAATGAGGATGTTGCAGCATAATTCCCAACTAGTTTTCCTCTTCTGCAGGTCAGTAATCGAATTAAATAACCACCTTCTGTAAAATACATTGTTCCTACAAACTAACTGCTGGACGGTCTGCCAGTAGAACATATTCAGTCATTACCTGTTGCTCCAGCGCTGCGATTCTCCTCTGTTCTTCATTTTGGCTCAGAAGAGACTTCTGCAGCATATTTACCTGAGAAATTGGCAGTAAAATGCGATGCTATATTCAAGTGATACAGAGATCAGAAATGAAAAAAACTAGTGAAGAGCAACTTCAAGTAATGTGACAGTGAATGTGTGTCACCTGCAGTAGAAGTTCAGCAGATCTCTTCCTCTCCTCCTCCAGCCTGATGTCCACACTATCCAGTTCTGCTCTCATCCTGTCTGCCCGCTCAGACGACACCTTTCTCTCCTCGCAGACTTCATGCCTGGATGCAACGTTGGTGTAATCCACAAAAATATTAAGGATTAAACGGTTTATTTATCTGGTAATTAAACGGTGGTAATCAATCAACTGCTGTCATTGTCAGCACAGGTTGCCTACAGGTGTCAGACACTTAATTCAACCAAAGTTAAGACTGTTTTCTTATTCAAGCATTGCAAGTAAGTATAAAAGGTAATAGTATATCCCGCGCAGAGGTAGGTTTAATGTAGGAATGGAGTTTATTAGAGTGTGATAAATGAAGCTACATTTTGCCAACAGGCAAGTGCAAGTATAAAGAAAAAAGAATAAAGTATCAGCTTCAGTGGTAGGTTTAAAGATCTGTAACATCAGAAAGGTGGGGTTTCACACAGCAGAGCTCGACCCATTTTGACGAAAAGAAATTAAAAGATGGATAAATTAAATTAGAGAAAATGTTAGTTGCTATCAAGGCCACACAAATTCAAATTTACGACAATTTAATGACTTTAAGGTCTATTTTTTTCTTCATATTTATACATTTTTAAAAACCTGCAGACACCCTCCATTCATCAATCATTTGTTAACCAAGCTCAGTGAACCATTTCACAATTTTTCAGCATGAGCTGTGCCCCAATCAATGCGCAGTCTGGCCTTTTCCAATCATACGCCTTTGCACCAGTCAGATTTGAAGATAAGTCGATCGCAGAGCCTACTCGATTCTATTTCTACTCCAAGAACAGACCTGTTGCTGAATCGCTCTGCCTGCAGCTGCATCTTGGCCTCCTCTAGCTCTTTGCTCTTCTCTTTGTACTTCCTCAGAAAGGATGACAGATCGCCGCACTTGTCGTCATAGCTCCTCTGCAGTGCTGACATCTCCTCCTGGAGCCTGCTGACCTGCTCCTTCTGAGACTGCAGCTCTGACTGAGCGTTCAAGGTCTGTGGAGCCACAAAAAAAATAAAAACATAAATTGTCAATCCTATAACGTTCTACAAATTAATTAGAAAGATGCCCAAATCCAAGGAATGTATTTAATACATTTATTTAATGGGGTTGTTCCAACTTGAGGCAGATTCAGAGAGAATGTCAATGATATTCTACAAAATGTAGAACATAACATTTAATTAGAGAGTTGATCTTTAGACAGAATCAGACCTGGAAAATAACTCCTACAGCCTTTACCTGTTGCCTCTGCACACTGAGCTCCTGTTGGGTTCTGGTGACCTGGTGTTTCTGGCTCTCCAGGTCATTCTGCACCCCCATCAGCAGCTGGTCATAGTGGCTCTTCAGCTGAGCGCCCTTATCTGGAGCTGCCGAGTTTGCAGAAGCTGCGATGCGAAATGTTAGGAAAGCAAATTTAGAAGAAAATCTATATTTGTTGCATAAAATGTTAAAGGCATTGATTTGAATTGTTGGGAACCTCATTTTAATTACTCCAACATTTGATTTGCTCACCATCTGAAGCGGCCTCTTGTTTGGTTTGCTGCTGCTTGGCCTGGGCCAGCTGCTGCTCCAGCTCCAGCGTGCGGGCGAGGACAGACTGCACATAAGCCTCTCTCTGCTGGTCGTACGATAGCCACTGCTGGTTCTTCTCAAGAGCCTGGTGGTGAAACAAGCCCCATGCTGACACTATTTTTCATGTATTTGAACATTAAAAGGGAAAAAAATACTTTGTTTTTTTCCAACCAAAAAAGTAATACCCAGTGTGGTTCCCTCGACACTTTATTGATATTGACAAAAAAGAAAATTGAGCCTAGATATTTTGGAAATATTGATTGATAAACTATAATTTCATTCCCATGGCCCTGAACAGAGAAGAAAAGCTTTAGATATATTGTCAGTGGATAAGATTTCAGCTAGAAAGCTGTGGTACAAAATCGTCTTTTAGTAGTAAGAAGCTATGTACTTAAATTAGAGAAACACACAGTAAATCATTGACTGGACTCACGTCTCTCAGTTGATCTTGTACCAAAGCCAAGTCTGCAGGAGGAACCTGTCCATTCTGTAGAGAGAAAAACACAATTCCTTTTAAATAAACCCCAGTCTGATAAATATACAGTATGGCATCAACACTTCCCTCACAACAGAGAGTTATGCTAGTTTCTACATTAAAGAAACATTTTGTAACTTATGTACCAGCTTCAAAATCATTTTGATGGTACAGTGTCTTGTAATAGGGTGAATGGTGTCTCTGTCACTTGTTTCGGCCAGTTAATTGACTATTGGCTCTTTCCTTCTCCAAACTATCGTTATTTTATAGACCTTTAAGAATCCACTATCAGTGGACCTCCATTAAGTTGAGTTGCTTACAAAGGAAAATGATGAACTTCCTGTTGTTGTTGTTGTTGTTGTTGTTGTTGTTGTTAGTGTCTGCTTGCTGGGAAAAAAAATCTCAGACACTAAAATAAGTAGGCTTAAAATCACTCGCAGGCTTTGCTGGTTTGAATAATTCATCGTTCTCATTTATAATTATACGAGAAAAAACAAGAGAAAACGCGCTTCTTGTTCAGAGACTTGACCTCATGACTGAGGGCACCATCGCTCGGGGCTAATGCCTCAACATCCATCCTCAGACAGTAATTCATCTCATAATACTGACACCCTGACCCCGAGGTCTACATGTCTGATCCCATCTAACGTCTGACCACAAGAGTAGACATCTTAACGATCATCTTTGCGCAAAGCTGTGAGCTCTCTTACACTACCAAACAAGCATTGTGAGCTCGTCAGCTTTTTCTAGATGGATTTCAATGGGCGTCCCATGAGCTAAGCCGACTAATAGCTTTTGTGAGCCCAGGAAAGAGGGAAAGGGTGGGTAAGGGTCTGTTGGTCAGATTACTTCTAGTAATGCGAAAGGAGCTAAGCCAAGGGCCTGGAAAGCGGAGAGCATTCCTGGAAAATTACCATTAAGGCATAAAGATAAGGAAATCCGTTTGCAGTGGCAGCTGAAAGACACTGATTTTGAAGAGGACAATATGTCCACAAGTATTTCTATTCATTGGTATACATACTCAGCATTTTAATACCTTCCAACCTTGAGTCTCAAAGTACTGACTTTAAAACCAAAGCAGGGTTTATGCAAACAACTTGAGAACATTTAGATTCAAAGACAGTATTTCTAGCTTTGCGGTGACCTTTGTGAGGAACAAAAAATAAGGAGACTTGAAGAAGTTGCATCTGTATGTTGAGTGTTGAGTGTATATATATAAAAATCTCCACTTTACTTTCCTCAAACTCTCCCCTTCTTTTGACATTTTTGCAAACAGCTGATGAACTGATTTTGAAGGACACGGCAAGATAAGATTCTCTGGAGTTATAATAAGAGCAATTAACAAGAGCAGCATCTAACATTCCTGCATAAAACATGCTTTCAAACTCATAAACAAGACATGTTTTATGTTGGCTGATGCAAAGAAATTCCTTCACCTTAACTGATTTTGAAGTTTGATTAAGATAGAAGAAAATCAGGAGACGTGATACTGAAGGAGAGCTCCTGGCAGACCTGGGTGATAATCAGGAACATTTGGTGGATTTCCAGGACCTTCGACCATCCCAAATCTTGAAGTCCTGACTATAAATTGTGATTTTGCCACCTAAGCTTTGCCAGAAGCCAAGGAGAATCCTGATGACCGCTCTCTAAGGGTGTAGCGAGGGCCTGCTGTGCTCAAAGCCTCAAAGGGCTGACCAGGAATCACTGCTGCCTTTTAAAAAGGAATGAGAGCTGACGACTGTGAGGAACTGTGAGCGACCAAGGACTTACTAAAGGCTCTTTCACTGATGATTCTGATGATGATTTTAATTATACATATTCTTAATGGATATTGTTATGAAAACTACTGTCACATGAAGTATTATTGTGATGTTGGTATGTATATTAACAATGCCTGCATTTGAGATATGCATCACTTGTGCCTCATTACAACAAAATTAGTAAGGCTGCTCCAAAGAGATTATGTCAGCAGCATATGACAACAATCAGAGGTCACACAATGCCACCCAGTGGACAGAGTAGTAACTGCATTTGCATTTCCAAACAAGGCTCCTGTCATGCACTTGTCACTGAAAAACACTTTTGGTTGAAACGTACAATAAACCTTTTGAATTAAACATAATGGAAACCGCAGCAGTACCCGCTGCAGGTCGAGAGGCAAATGTCACACTGACCTTTAAAGTATATATCTGTTAGTCAGTTGCTGGACGTCGAGTCAGATAATCACTAAAATGTAATTTGATCCGTCATAATATCATAATGCAACAAAAATATTTTGTTCCACACTATAGATAAGACTAAAAAAAAAAAAAAAAAGGTCCACCCAGTTTGGGGGGCAGACGACACAAAGCTGTTGCAAGAATTAATCCTAGGCCAGGGGAGAAAAATATGCTGTCAGAGAAAAGGATAAACCAACACGACAAACTTTGCTCAGTAATTTGTGATAACAAAATTGTAACTTTTTACGCAGGAGTTCTAATAAACGTCTACCTTCTTTCCATTTCTTGACAGTTTTGTTACTAACTGCCAAGAATAAAATTATTTATAACATCCTAGGGCAAGTCATCAATAACTAAAGATGGGTTACTGATAAAGCACTTTAATTATCAGTGTCATACCATTAACACTTTGTAAGACCTATGCCAGAAAGAGTAGTTTGACACATTTTACAACCAACTGCATTATTAACAGACAGATTTTAGATAAGGTAATTGGTCGGCAGAAGAGTAGACAAACGTTAACTACTAAGAGCATCTGGGGAGGTATAGCTGTAAGCTGCAAATTCGTCAACCTACCACCACCTGTGTTTCCAAGGACTGACACCGGCTAGACACAGTGACCAGCTGGTTTTTCAGGTTCTCCGTCTCCTGTGACAAGTTCTGGAACAACACGTCTCTCTGCTCGGCCTCCCTCCTCCTCTGCTCCAGCTGGGCCTGCAGCGATGCTACCACCTGAAATACACAACAATACAACATAGGGTAGCACAATATATTATTTAAGCAAGGCCATCGCAATGTGCAGGATATGCAATGTCATGCAAGTAAAATCAACTCAAACGCATCATGTGACATAGTTGTTGCTTCCTAATACAAAAGGAGACCTCGTACAGTTCTCATTCAAATCATTCTTGATAACTTTATCAACCAAAGCAGGGTAAAGTCACATGGTACTGTAAAAGGCGTTTGACATAGCAGATTAGTAGATATTGAGATAATGAAACCTTGTATACATAATCACTCCATGTATGTGCACTGTGTAGATGATCTATATTAGTCTTGTCATGATACTGGAATTTCTAATTTCAATACAATACCTTGAAAAATGATCAATATTGGATACAAAGGCGGAAAAATTGCCACAACATTCAAGGCATAAAACTTATTAAATTTTTTTATGAAAAAAGAAAAATATAATGAGGCAAATAGTACACTAAAGTGGTGCGAATAAACACAGTTAGGACTGGAGTATAAATACAGAATTGAACCATTACAAACATTCAGTATTGATATTTATATTTCATCTCTGTTCACTCTTTACTGTTTGTTGGTTCTTAGTTATTTTCATTTCCTGCTCTCAATTGTTGGTCCATCACTGTCGGTAGTAACTGCTTGTTTATGGCTTGTTTTAATTGTTGGTTTATGTCTCTAGTGGCTGCTTGTCTGTTTTATTTTTAAGAGTGTTGTATCATGTGTTTTATTCCTCAAAAGACAACTAAGGACAAGGACTGCAAATCAGTCACAACTAGAAGTCCTATATACATTGCATCACTTGCATTTTAATAAGATGTAACAATGCCTATGTGTATTGTTACTGTCACATAAACTGATGAGGAAAATAAATAAATTATATGATGTTTTGTCTGGGGCCTTGTATGTGGCTTTTGTCACTATGCATTATGTTCAATTAACTAGCTTAGTAATTTTGCCCTACTCTATATGCCATAATAATGTCTTTTACATTATCGTTCATACCGAAAGACTTCATTGTACACAGTTTTTATATTTGTTAAGTCAAGACTTTAATCTATTCCTTGTATTCCCCTTTGAACAAGTACTTGTATGGTGTGTCTCTGCACTTGGTTTATGCCTGAAGAAGGGCTTGAGCCCGAAAAGTCACACGAAACAAACAGGTAACAGGTAACAAATGTTTGTGGGAGCATTAGCTAGGAGTGGACTTCCCCTACATGGTCAACCCAATAACTTTAGAATTAATAGTTATTTCCGAATAAAGCTATTCAAGTTATCTGATGAAAATTCCTGTATTTTTCAATCGTATGTTCGTTGAACGATATTACTGGTCGATATTGGGCTGTCACAGATATACCGTATCGAGTTAAATATCCTGCCTCCATTATGTACCTGTGTCACAAAAATGACACACATATAAGGGATCACATCAAAACAATCTGTGTATATATTCTCTGAATATAAAAACATTGGCCTATATATATTATTTTTGCTCCCTATTATTGGCATGGGCTTCAAAAATCCAGTATCAGTCGGGCTCTGGTATTTTTCATATCACAATATATAAACAGTAGATATATTGTAGAAAACCAGAATATAACAAGGTCAGTTTTTTCCAATATCGTGCAGCCTTAGTATGAAGAGAACCAACCATGTCACTTGTTTTTTTTAACCTTTGTTTAAGCAGAGACAGATTGCTAATTATCTGCTTCACACAAATGACACTACATGGCTGGCAGTTTGCTGGCTTTGCCCGCTGAGCAGCTCTGGTTTTAGCACTTTTGCTGATGAAAGTTAATGAGGAAGAGGCAAGTGTGATTAAATCACATTACACTTGCACAATGTCAAATAGCTGCCATTTTCAAGTTTTAGCCTGATTCCATTCCGACGAGCCTAAATTAGAAAACGATTTCTGCAACAATAGGAAAAAAAAAAGAGATTTCTCAAGCGGAAGAACCTCAAATAGATAGCATCAATTTCTCCTGCAGTGTGATACACAGCCAAAGGGCATGAATGCTAATACGTACACAGACCCACTGCAGTGAGAGATGGTTGGTTTATAAATATCAAGCGAACAGCATACACACCATGTGTTGGTATGCAGCTTTTGCTGGCTGTCTAAACGTCACTTAGCTGAGCTGCTGTCAAAGTGGGATAGAAGCTATTTCCCCCCAACTGTTTTTTGTGGCAGCTCAGAGGAAGTCTCGTATGATTTTTTTTCTCCCCTTTCTGACAGCAGCTGCTGCCCGCAATACATATGCCACCAATACAATGCCAAAAGTGCAACAAATGTTCAGAAGTTGAAGAGTACACTCAAAAAATAAAAAAAAAACCTACAGCTGTAGGTAAATCTCCACATCCTGGACAGAAAAGTGCAGCCTCAGGTTGTCCAAATCTGTTCTGTGTGTTTACAGAGGACTTCTAGATGGATATGTCCACACAGGTTGACTGTAAATGTGATTTTTCGACATATATTTCTGCAGAGATGTGTCATGGTTACATACCTCTCCTCCTCTGGCTGTCAGCTGCTGTCTCAGTGTATCTAGTTCCTGCTCTTTAACAAGCAGCTGCTGATTGTTTCTCTCTCGCAGCGTCTCAAGGGACAGAATCCTCTGAAATAAACATAAGACACAGTAAACACATGAAAATACAACAACAGCGAAAACGCAGACAGACAAGCATGACATTCTGAAGTTAACCCTGACATTCCTGAATACCACAGACAGAATAAAACACATCTTTACCTCCAGCAGCTTGCTTTTGTCAGAGTCGGGTGGTTTGATGTGCCGTTTGGCCAGTTCATCAATCTTCCTCCTCAGGTGAGCGTTCTCCTTCCTGACTTTGTCCAGCTCCGCCTCGGCCTTGGAGCCAGAGCTGCTGGATTTGAAACCCAACCTGGTGACGATGGTCTCCTTTGCACCTTTGGATGTCATGGCTGCTTTGTCGGGGTTGAGGAGTTAACCTTGACTTCTATGGGGAAACATAACATTTCAAAGACTGATTATTTTATTTAAAATTCACCATTTAGTTTCCTTCGGCCGAAATAAATGATCAAACTAAGGGGGGAAATTCAACACCCTCATGAATCATCTCAAAGGAAATACAAAAATGCTGGCATACAGACATGCTGTTGAAATTAACATGAATATAAACATAATGCAGCAGGCTTTACAGCTCGTTGGTGTAACGTTAAGGTAATGGAAACAATACACATAATTGTCCCTACATGTCAATTTCAATCTTTCCAGTCATTGTTAAGCAACTTTCGCTTTTACATGGATTTATTCGCACATTTCACCGTCATATATCCACATTTTTCGAGGCTATCTAATGCTAAATCAAAACAATTAGCAACAAAACTGACGTTGCTGTTTTTAAACGTCACACAAATCCTTACTCCCGTCTTAAACCAACGTTAAGTTAGTAGTAGCTTTAAATAAACAATATTTCGCTTTTACATGTATTCATTCGCACATTTCACCATTATATATCTTTATCTGTCGAGGCTATTTAAAGCTAACTCTAAAGAATTATCTATTAAACAGATGCGAGAAGTCAAACTGTGTCATTGAACGTCACATACACTCCTGCACCTGTCTAGTAAACGTTAAACTAGTTGATAGCCTTTAATAAGTTAACGTTACATTGTCTTAATTGACGTCTGTCCATTTCGACACCACATACCATGAAAACAAAGATGTCTAGCAGATAAAGACGACGTATTTGACACTTACAGATAAAGCGAACCGAAGATATCCGTTTGAACTCGTCTGTTTGTGACAACAAGACCGTTTTCTAACCCGACGCTTTCGTTTCCTGAAGTTTGAATTGCAGCGCGCTGACGTCATGTCCGTAACGTTATCGTGGGGTGCGCACGTTTACGTCACCCGGGGCGTCTGGAAACATGACACACAGGCGGTGCGGGAGAAAATGTAGCGATTTTTAAAGCTCTCTGGCGGAGGTAATGTAAAATGCCATCATCATGTAGTATCTCCTTTTACTCGCTATAGCTTTTATAATAATAATTGCAAGGAAGTTGATTTTTTCCAGCTTTTTCCGGTCTTCAGCAACTGATTGAGCTGCTGCGCCGGACTGCCCGTTGCGGTGGATGAAGCGAACAGACGAAGGAGAGATGGATTGCCCACCCAGACTGGTTTGACGTGTGTCTATGGTCCTTCATATGCAACATTATCACACACATCATCAGGATGAATGACCATTTTAGGTTAACTCGGTGCAAGTGAATTTCCTGTGTGGTACTTGATAATAGCACTGCAGCCTATAGTCAAGGTACATCATTAGAGATTTCAGCTGGGGTTATACTACAAGGACTACAAGACAGAGTTGGCTACCTTGGAACCTTTTGCAATATTAATGTCTGAGAAACGATGTGCATATTCAGGATATGTGCATCAAGCAGTTAGACTATTTAAATGACTAGTTGTAAGCTCTGCTCTGTTTGAGCAGTGGCAGCATATGTGAAAGTGTACACTAAGCTCTAATTCCCTGCGGCTGCAGCAATGGGTTTTAGACACTGGCTCTATTTGTGCACAGCCTCCATAAATCACAGATGTTCTCCCAGGTGTGTAACACCTAAATACGCAGAGGTGAAGATGCTCAGTGGGTGTAAGAGCATCGAGACTGAGGTGTGCCTTTTCTCATTGTAAAGAATGATAATGTAGGCTAATTATGATGAATCTGAGGATGCAAATACTTTGCATGCGCTACACGGAGCTCACTTTTGAATAATGCTGAGAATGAAAGAACTGGAGTTCAGGCATGGGAGTTTCATTATTTCTTACACCTGAGAAACCAATGACTATTTCCTTCCTAAATGAATCTGAAAAATGCAGAATCACTTCAGGACACGACCTTGATGTACTGAGCGTTTTGTACAGCGTAGTACAGCATAGTAATGACATGTTGTGCGCAGTATACTTTGCAGTAGATAATAGAATAAAGTGGACTCTAGTGCATTTAATGTAAGATCAGAGTGGAAGCCAAGAAAACTCAATAAATAAATCAATATTACCTCTTAGCTGTCTTTGTTTCATTCCTTACACCTACAGCTGACACTAATGAAAATCAAAAGTCAGCATGTCAATGAGAGGAAAATTCCGAATTCATCCAAAAATCTTTCCATTTTGTCGCCTTACCTTCGGGAATGTACTCTCTGCCTTGAAAATGTGTGTTTCTATTCCAGAAAATCCTTAACCACTTGTAAAGTTGCTCCTCTTTAGTGCACCTTCTGTTCTGGGATTAAAATGGTTTTCCTTGTATGTTGACTACACCCTGCCACAGGGGCATTTAAATGTATAAATAACCCCACAAGTAAACCTAAAGCCAAGCAATGGCCATCAAAAAAGGTATTTGACATCAAAATATCTCAGTGATGATGAATGACAAGGCCTAATGTTAGATTACAATATTCTTGACCCAATACCTTGATATCGATGTTGTAATAATATTGGACTTATTCAATAACATCTTGCTTCCTTCTCATTAAACGACAATACACTTTGACAAAGCCAACAACTGTTAACTACAGTACAATTCCTCACATAGCGTCAGGCTGCTGTAGGCGGTGATTTGCTCCGTGCACAGCACAAAATTAGTCAGCAGATTAGAGGAGGGGGAAGACATTCCCATCTTCTTACCTTCTGCTGCTGTAGGCCACTATTTGTGTGGTCCATAAGACGGTAGAGTCTGCTGTAACCCCAGCGATGCCTGTGCATTTGTGGCACAAGTAATGCATTTCCAACCAAATGCCAGTTCTGAGTGCAAAACTTCAAATCCTTTATGTTGAAAATATGATTGCACTGGGCTTTTATGGGATTGGGAGAATCTGTACAAATCATATAAATCTAAAAAGCCCTTTAAGGTTTTTGTGTGCATGTAAAGAAAGGGTTTGGATTTGAAAATGTCGTCCCCGCTGCCATTAGAGGGCAAAATGTGCTAGCATTTTCAATATTATGGATTTGATTTGATCAGGCGAAGGTATAAAAGCTAATACACATGAATTATTTTTATTTGACTTACTCACCGGCGGCATTTTGTTCTCCAGACTCTCTCTCAGGCTTTGTTGTCAACACAATCTGTTGTACCAAAGTAAGCCCTCCTTGGAAACTTGATTTTAAGTTCTTCTGACCTTGCCTCAAAAACGTCAGCAGAGGAACAATCTCTTTTCATTCTGTAAAACTGGCAAAGACGCAGACCATATCTGATATGCCTCGGGCGATTACTGCTTGGGGTCCATAGAGCGTTCCTGCCAGCAGCCTTGGTGTAAATAGTGGTAGACAACTGTTGAACTGTGTGTACTGAAAAATCCCAAATGTCATTTTATTCAGAATTGTAATTCATACAAAAAGTGAAAGTCTGCCTCAAGTTGCTGTAATACACTGGAAATTTGATTTGCGAACACCGATTTTACATTTAGTTGAATGAAAAGGCACAACTGCAAGAAGCTGGGGACTATGCATGGAAGTTTCATAAATTTGTACATTCATATTATTTAATTCTAGTCAACCGGGTTGGCTCCCAGTTTAGGAACAGCATGGATCAGAATGAGACCTCCTTATGGCAGAGCCAGTAATGGCCTGCTGTGGCATAGGGTTATCCCAAGATGCTTCTTCTTTGCTCCATCAAAGCAAGGTATCTATAACTCTGCTCCCTGCAGAGAAGCCGACAGATGAAGACATGTAGAGTACTCCTCGATATGGAGCACCAAAACTCCAGAGCCCCCTCATATGCTAAAGCTGGAAAACTCTTCCCATCAAGTTTGTCCAGCCAGCTAATTAAAAACTGGAGGGAGACAACGGCACAACAAGAAACATGTCACCAATTGAAATTAGTTATGACACCTATCGGAAGACTGTAATTTATCAGGACAGTATGGCGTTAAAAATGTCTCTGAGTTGATTCACTGAGCTGCCAGACTCTCATCCTGGCCTCCAGGGGTTTTCTCACGTGGAGCTTGGCTCATGCATCAGTCTCCTGGTGAGCCATGTCGGCATCATCAGCAGAGCACAAGCAGCTCTGCCACTTTGCAGCAGACCTCATGCTGACCTGCAACGCCGACGGGCTGTGCTGCCTTCGCCTGGAGCCGGGTTGCTGACCTGTGAGAGGCACACTTCTGTCATGGCTGACATTAGCACTGCACTGTACCGGCAAAGAACTCAATCTATCAGCGCAAGAGACTTTTTGCTCCGCACGGAGCCCTAATGCATAAACCAAATCACCTAGATTGGATCAGATCAGATGAAACTTTAATGAAATTGGGCTGCAGTTGGTAAACAGAGGTTATTGTCATGTTCTCCTGTGTTCCTGTGATGTATTTACAGATAAATGCATAGAGCTCACGTGGGTTGGAGATTCGAAATTGTTCATTGGTATTAAAGGGACAGTTCACCCCCAAATCAAACACACATATTATTTCTCTTACCTGTAGTGCTGCCAAGATTTGGAGGTATCAGCCGAAGAGATGTCTGTCTTCAGTGTTCGGTACTTTAGACTTTGGAGTTACCAAAGATTACGGTAAAACCCCTTTGCGACTCGTTGCGCATGTCGGTTATATTGTCCAGACGGCGTGTAGCCAACTGTACATGTGCCTTTGAATGTATCGACTCGACCGTCATTTTTGTAGCCTTCTTTACGGCCCACAGTTGTTAACTCCACAGCCTAAAAATAGGACTGACAGACGCAACATAACATTTGCAGCCCTTTATTTGCAACAATCTGACAGCGAACTGGGCAGAGGCATACAATGGAAGGCACAGCTGTTTCTATGGAAACAATACAACACAGGCTCTTATAGCAGTGTATATGAAATGCAACTAATGACCCCGTAAACTATGATTACTTACATAGAAACGATAAAAGCACAAATATGATGAAAGTGCATTTGACTTTTTTTGTAATTTAGGGGTGAACTGTCCCTTAAACTTGAGTGTCAGTCTAGACAGGCACAATTTCCCCCGGTCTTGTATGCTGGAATAAGTCGATGCTCCATCTGACCCTGAGAAGGATTAAGTTAAGTAACAGAAAATAAGCTTACTCACACCAAAAAACATCAACTTGGAAACAAGAAAAACATCAACTAAATAAAACATTTCAGCAAAAACATCATAGAACAAAGTGAGATTCATAATCCATCAATATTGCATTAGGATTCATACGAATTTCCAGATGTTTACACACATTTCACAGCGGCACATCAGCTCATGCTCACACCAGACAAACACTGACAGCACAACATGAACGGGTGTGTCTGAGCAAAAAACAAAATCGTGTCTTTTCACGCTTTGACGAATAAAAGAATGAGACGGCAGACGGGCGGGCCAGTGTCCTGGAAATAAAGACTTCACTGTCTCCATTGAGTCCAAGTTTATTTGGTCGCCGAGACCCACTTACAGATCAGCACTCTGCCTTCCCAGACCGAAAATGACAGAGTGTGTTGAGTTTTGCGGCTGCATATAGATTGCTGACTTTTTCCTGTCTGCATGGCTGAGACTCCTTAATGTCTTATTTGTTCATTGATTATTTAAAATGTTTTTGTTTCCCAGCTGCACCAGGCACGTTACAGGAAAGCAAGAACATAATAGTGATACTATTTTGTCTTAGTGGCAAACATTAAATCAAATGGACTAACTAATTGTTCAGACTTTGAACTACAAAATGTTTTACTGCTTTAACTGTAATTTTCTAAATTCTTGGTGCTGGTATAACTCTTGTAAGGTTATAAGGATCACACACTCACACAAACTAAAACGGCGACAGTGGCACTGGCTCAAAGAACATCCGCTCTGGGGTGCACATATTTTACACTAAATTAGTGTGAAAAGTAATGTCGTCTATACTCGGAAATAGAAAAAATACCTTTTTTCTAAAACTACAAATCAGAACAGCAGTGGTAAACAAAGGATTGCATTAATTAGGCAAATCAGGTCATTGCTACTCATTTACATCAATTAATGCATTCTTTATCCTATTATTTAGATACATCTTCATGCTTTATTAAACATGAGAGCTGCTATAAATGCAATACAAAACAATTAAACTCTCCAGAGAATATTAAGTGAATTAAACATTATAAAAGAGCCCTCTGAGGACAATATATGTATGTGGCAGAGACCTGTGATTAATATAAGAATTCTTCTTCTCTCCTTGTTAATCTCTTATCTCAGTCCAACTTTCGCTCCCTCATCTATCTTTCCCCATCACACTCACACTGTCCCCTTCCTCTTTCCCTTCCCTCCATCTGCTCCTCCCATGATGCCTGAATGACTTTTCGATGGCTTGTCAAGAAAATGCTCACTGCGCCAACTCATTCCCCAGAATAACTTTTGACATTGTGTGTTTCTGCATACCACGGACACGTTTAAGTTTTATGTTGTTACGATGCTGTGCTTTGATGTCTGGTTGGGTCTAGGCACAAAAACCACTCGGTCAAGATTATAAAAGACCATGTTTTGGAATAGTAAGTAGATTTATTGCTACAAAGAGAACTGCAAAATGTCCCGACGATCGCCCAAATTACTTGGATTTGCCTAATACATCCTTATGCCTAAATGACAATAGCCAACCCTGCTATGGAGCAGGGCAAGCAAGACCTTGGCAAAAGTCGGGGTAGGCCCGCTTTTGATTGTGCCTGTGCGGCTACGAAAGTTCAAGGAATGCTTTCAACCTTGCTAAGCTTTTGAGGGCTTTGTAACTCTTTATAGTACTTTGACTTGACTTCCTCTTTTGCTGACGTAATAATTACCACGGCCAATAGAGGTCAATGTCTAAAAAGGAACAGAAATATGGTCTGCAATAAGCTGCTTGCACACTCACCCTGTAGAGTGTTTTTTCTGGTGGTTTCAAACAGTGGCACCACTACCATCCCCTTCTTCTCCTCATCCCAATTAGAAAGTCCACTCATATGTATGTCTTCTGCACATAATATGACACGTTTTGTAAAAAAGTGGTTATGATGGGTATGAAATGTTAAAAGGTAATATGTCGACAGTTTGCAGAAATATACAGTGCCAATATTTTATTCTAGTGACAGGGCTGCACTGGGCAACATCTACAAAATATTGCAGTCAGGATCAAAACAGTTTTCACACTGCAGATATCCTACAGCCTTTTTTTCTCCGGCCTGAAATGACTACACGCCATTTATATCCCAGCTTTTATTCATTTTTTACCTCCCTGACAATGCTAGTATGACATTGGTTTATCTTACTCCAGGAAACATTTGCGTCCACACCTCCTCATCTTGTGTGCGCCCTTGTGAACCTGCCGGTCTTATTCCAAACCTTTTCAGTCTGATGATTAAATTATTGCTCTTCACCCTCCACAAAACCAGTCACACAGCCATGCATGTTATGACCCACTGTACACACCAACGAGCCAGAATGGAGGAGAGCAGAGTGAAAGAGAGAGCTGGAAAGATTGAGATGTGACTCAGACCGTGAGTTTGCAATCTATTAACGGCCTAATAGATATTCCCTGGGCCACTATGTTTCAAGGAGAAAGAAAACTTATTTTCCAAGCCCTGAAAGCTCGATTAAATGTTCCAGCTGATGACATTAGGAAAGGACCTGGATGGACATTTTTTCTGTTGCCATCAAATAAACAGACGTTATCCCACCAGTGTAATAATCATGTTCAACGGAAATACTCATTACCAAATGTAATTAATGAACAACCCATTCCTGCCAAGCCCAACTCAGATGGATTCCCGGCTCGATTTCCCCATGCTGTTCCATGGTGGGCAAATTTAACAGAGATAAGGCTAATGAACTGCTCTGCTTCCTACTACAGAAAAAACCAAGCACACACTGTTTAAGAGTTCATTACACTTTCAATGGCGGCAGAATGAATCAAAGTAAGTTATATTGTTTCCAAATGTGTGTGTTTTTGTGCTGCGTGCACCCTGGTGTGACAGCCGGGGTGAGTCAAGTCTAAATCACCAAGAAGTCTTAAATATTAATTTGGATAAGACTCAAATCTTCAAGTCCAAATTTGAATTTTAATGACTAGTGTTGAAGATATCCTTGATGGAACAAATCAGAAATCCCACACAGAATTGTACATTTACATCCGTCACATTAAAATCAAATCAATGCTAGTTTAATATTTGTAATTCAAAGCAACATTATGCAACTTTTTAGATTAAAATAACAGCTTCAAAGTCATTTTGACGGCACAGTGTGTTGTAATAGGGTGAATGGTGTCTCTGTCTCAGCCACTCCGCCCACGTATTACTTGTTTGTAACTTCAGTGGGAGGGTAGGATCACTGGGTTACATACACGTTTACTTCAATGTACACGTTTTCTACACATGACATTGTTATGATGTAATGAGTTCTGTTTGTAGGTAACACCTACATTACGTCTGACTAATTGTTACAGAATAGGGATTTGTATTTAAGACAGCGGTGTTGCACTCAGAAGCTGTGGGGGGCGCCAAATCACAAAAAACCCCAAAAACCTAAACTTGACAATATTATGTTGTTGTTTTTGTTTTCCACTAAAACTAAATACTAAATAATCATGTAATCTTTCATAATTTGTAAGCCCACATTGAGAGACGAGCAGCTTGGTCGCCAGAATAAAATGTTGGCACAACATGTTTCTACAAACTACGGACACGTTAAATTTGTACTTGTCAAATTTTTCATATCATATCAACATTTCTACAAAACATGTCAAATCACGTTCTGATATATGAGCTGTATATCATGTCCGGAGGAGAATGGGATGGCGGTGGTGTGACAGCTAGGCAAGGGGGCTCCAAGCCAGAGACCACTGTTCAAGACAGCGTTTTAAAGTTTATAAGCGCGTGTGGATATTTTATTTCCAGGAGTGTTTGTAGCGATAGAACCCTGTAAACCAAAATGATCTTTTCCTAATCCTAACCAAGTGGTTTAGTGCCTAAACTTAACCAGACCACGAGCATTGTCACAACATATTATAAATTGCAAAGTGAACATAAATAAACATGAATTAAATTATCTGTATAAGTCTTATTCACTGATAATAACTTTACGTTTCTATTAACACCACACTTGAGTTGACGTGTTTCAACCTTTATAAAACACACTCCTTTCGAGCACTCTACTTTTCAAACATTTTTCAAAGCTTTAATTATTGAGTGTGTCTTTCTTATTGACAGGGCAACCGTTTGCCTTAACTCAGTTCCATACAGCATGAAGACCAACTTGAACAGCCTTGAAACTGATTGCTTCAGCTCGGTAATTCATGTTTGAATGTATATATGTCTTTGTCAGAGTGTGGCCATTCATTTTGACTTTCTGGCATGCAATTCAAAATCCACTTGCTGGTTAGCACTGAGGGCACAGGTTTAAGATCAGCTGCCAAACAGCATTGCATTCGTTATATAAAATCAACACACATTGACAGCAGGAAAGTAAAGAACATAATGATAATTTAAATACCTTTCAGTAGCTTCCCTTTGACTTCACTATGTTTGTATTCAGTGTTTCGAAATCAGAAAAACTGAGATTCCATAAGCGTTATGTATTAAAGGGATTGTAAAAATGAATTGGTGCAAGGAAACTGGGTTCACAAAAGTATAGACTGTCAAATGATATACTATGGGAAGAACAACACAGTCTACACACAAACAGTGTCCACCATAGTAAAAGCAAAAAAGAGTAAAATAGACAGCAGAAAAGTATTCAGAATGTTGTAGGAGCATCTCTTTAGCCTCAGACAGCCAGCACAGTCAAGTGACAAGCTTGGTTAGCAGTAAACTCACTTAATAAAAGCTAGGCTGTAATGAGAAAGATTACCTCCAGGTAATATTCAAATCAAGGCATTTGGGGAGTAGATAAAAGTTGCTGGTCAATAATTTATTGGTTATGGATCTGATAAAAGGCTTGGTGTAATATCAGTTAAACTGTGGCTGTTGTACCAAAATACAAACAAACAATCTCCCAGAATGAAGCAAGCCAAAACAATTAAATACTTAACAATTGTAATAGCTTAGATGTTGGGTAAATGGTGATGATAAAAGTGGTGCTTAAGCGATAAGAAATTCAGACAAACAAAGACTGGGAACCACTGATTTATGGCACTGAGATGCCATTAAGTCATTCAGATGTGGTTCGGACTGCTCCTGAACACCTCTGCAGTATGTCTAATGAGCTGCAAACGTAAAGCTGAGAATAAAGTGAATGGCATCTGTGATCAACAGTCCCGTCAGCTGTAAGAATAGAGAGAGTTTACATTGGCACAATTGGCTCGGCCTTACTGCTGAGATACGTGCTCTGACTGTTGAAGCCTTGCAGAAACCATCACACTCTTCACTGACACAAATTGGAGTTAAAGACCTTGAAATATGACAAAAGACCAAAGATAAAAAAAAATTAAAGACAAGCGTTTTGCTACAGAGATTGTACTCCTAAGGTTTTTACATCACCTCCACATTTTATTTCACGCTTTTTTCCTGTCTTTGTCTGTGGTAAGTCAACTGACATCGCATGAAAGGTGAACTAAGGACCTGTATGCCTTCTTCATTTCCTTTTCCTTCTTTTCAACAACTTGCCTCAAAGTTATGCTGGATAATCTCACATCATATGAATGGTGATCTATCTTAGGAACTCTCTGAGGCAAAGTTTTTTCGTCTCTTAAGAGGATGAAAGATTATTGTAAGATTCTTGCCATAGTCAAGAGAGAGCTTAGGCAGTCGCCATCATTAGTGTAAAGAATGAACATCCTCTACATCAGACTGTGACGTCTCGTGAGTCTTTGCCGATCCTTCTACAAACGCTGAGGTCTCTAAGCCCTCTCTCTTCTGCCAAACCTCTGACTCATTCTCAACAGTACAGCGAACATTTTCGTCATCCATGTGGCCATAATCCGAGTGACGGGGAAGAAACTGAACTCCTAGGGTTTGCATGTACTGAGATAAGGCATAAGACACTTTGCCAATGTGACAGTGTGCCCAGTTACCACCACCTGTCATGCAAGAGGGTGCGTTGCAGTTTTGATGCTCTCTTTGGCTGGATTGTGCACAGAACACCTCATTAAATGGCTGAACAAAGGATAATCATGAAAGGCACAACAACACCCAAAGAAAAGTTCAGTCCTTCATCTTAGTTTGCCTGTAAATACAAATTAACACTCTGCTTCCTGCTTTGTTAGCTACAGTAATACTCAGCCTAGAAGTGATACTGAACCAAAATGAAACTATACCTCAGTGGTTACGTCACATAAAGGAATTGGATTCACCGTCTTACTACAGTAATATGTCTGATTGTCCAGTTGCTTCAAATTGCGTACGAATAACATGACTTTACACGTAGGTAGGCGAAGAAGATGGCCGTGTGAACGGATTTTTCCGCAATAGCTAGCTAGAATCAACTCCCCAGAATTCATAAAGTAATTAATATACTTAGGCAGGTGGATTCACGAAACCAAAGGTATGTAATCTCTCAAATCCATCTTGCCAGGCTTCAAGCTATACGCTTGTGGCCGGTCAATAAATAGTCTGACCAATCAGCTTCCTTTGAGGAAATAGAGGCAGCAGCTACGGCCGTGATTTAGCAACTAGCACAGCTGGTAGAGCTCTCCAACTGTTGATCTGATTGGTTGAATATTGCCTGTGACAGGCAGACAAGACACCTGTCTTGTCTGTCTGTCCAATCACCTTCCCAAGTATATTTCCGAAACAAACCATCTGGCGTGTCAGCTTAAGTTGAAACACAAAGTCAATGAAATCGTAACAATGAGAAAGAACCTAATACACACACGATGGACGAGACTGAGAACAATGTGGTACAACTTGAAACTCTGCAAACGCTACAGTGGACACAGTCAGCAAAGGGGTAAACAACCTCAAAGCTGAAAAGAAAATAGACTTAGAAAATAGACCAGCAAGAACAAGTCACGTAGGATGTGGAGTCAACAAACTAAACAAGGAATATATCAGCAACGTGCTGGAGCAAGTCGCTGAAATTGTAACGTGGAATCTGGAAATGAAGGAGGTGATATTAAAAGCTTTGAAGGAACAGAAAAAATCTCCGTCTCAGTTTCCTATATAAGCCAGTGGACGATTTATTTAAGTTGTTTAATGCTGCTGGACTGTGGATTTCTTTGTGAGGGACTGACTTGTTTCTGCTTAGGTCAATAATGGATGAAACATATTTAACTCAAGTCACAGCCTCATTTTGTCCTAAACTAAGTATGTTGCCTAAAGCTCACAAAGCAAACTTTCACAACATGAACCACACGCTTACTTTTCTTCCCATGTCGAAGAAGCTCCCCTGACTTTGGGATCTGCTCTGAACAGACGTTCATGGAAAGGATTGGCCTATCACCTGCACACCAGATTGGACTCCGGTGTATGTACTGTATGCAATTTGAAAGTAAGGTAAGGCTGTAATATTTTTACACAGATTGATGAGACCCAGTTGGATATTAACCTGAGGGGCAGGTGGTGAATTGCCTGATATCTGACTGACACACCATTATGGAAATCAGCCTGTAGTTAGTTATAAATCCATCTCTCTATATCTTTCACCAGGCCAGCTGAATCTGTGATGGGATTAAATCTTCATATCCTTGAATTTGAGTGTAAATTGAGGCGGCGTGTTCGCCGGTTTACCATTACTAATTGGGCAGCTGTACAGATGCACAGCGCCTTGACTACATCAACATTAATATGTGCTGGGTTTTCTTCAGGCTGGTGAAAAAACCTGAATCAAAGATGGGTTATAAAGTCTATTGAGGATGACTTCTGTAAACATGCACCAGACTGGATGTGTAAAGCTGCAGCTTATTGCTCACTTATTGATGAAACTTGGCTGAACCGTGAGGGTGGCTGCTTAATGTTGCATCTGTACAAACTAGCACATAGCTATTAATAACGCACCCCTAGTTTGTCAGTCCCGCAGCTAGTCTAAAGTGCGTCAGTACAGACAGACAGCTTCACTGATTAGACATGAAGGGAATAACAAAAACATATTTTACTAAATTTTCATGTCTCCGTTCCTCCTCCTCTATCTTCTCTGGTTGAGGTAGTCTTCTCAATCCACAGGGCATGTTTAAAATATTATGGAAGTGCTATATGCCAACTGACTTTGAAACTTAAATTGAACCGCGCTTGGATTAAATGTTTATGGCTTTGGATCCCTGCTGTCAACTTCGTTTAGTTGTCTTACCCAATTGGTTACATGAACGTGTGCGGTAACAAGAAATGTGAATCTGAAAGTGGATAGCCGGCTGCTATAGCTACACAAAAGGGAACAATTAAGCTTGGAGTCGGTGCGAAAATGTATATGTGAGGTTTGTAACTTAAGCTATAAGCATAAGAAATAAGCATGGGATCTTAGAAGAAAGGACGATTCTTTGAATTTTTTTTTTTTCATTGCATTGTTCAGGTGTTCGTGGCTGAAAATTGCTTGTTATAGTTCTTCCATCTGGATGTTTAATTCTTAGGAGGCAGAGGAGTGGATGTGAATTTAAACTCGGTCATTAAACTTGGTGGCTTTGAGAAATATGGTCTCTGGGCATTGGAGGTTTTTTTGCCTCACTTTCTTTGCACAAACAAAGAATAAAGCCTAAAAAAGCACAACGTGTGTCTATTGGACAAGATGGACAGAAAACCTCAGACATTATTACATCTACACAACTGATTATTGTTATATTTCTAGATAAAAATGTCAAAAGCTGGGCAAAACACCTGCAACCACTAACGGCCAGCAGTTATTGTCAAAAGAGACATGAATAACCAGAAAAGACCAAAAAATCACTAGGGACAACAATAAAGAACGTTATTGTTTTATTGCTGGGTCGGTCTGGCATTTCATGTTATAGATACTGTATGAAGATGTTGTAATACAAACCAAACAGTTTTATCACCGTATATTTGACATTTTATGTGCATTAAAGCACAACAGATCAGTGGTACCACATTTGTTGTGCATTCCACTCAGTTATAGTCCTCAAAACCAGGACTGCAACCAAGGATTATATCAAAGAAGTCAGAAAGGAGTGAAAAATACCTATTCCAAGCTTTCAGTGCCCAAGGTAACACAATCAACCTTGTATGGGTAGATTCTAAAACCCAAAGAAATTCAATTTATTGGGCAAAAAAGAGAAAAAATAAAGAAAAGAAAAGCAGAACATGTTCACATTTGAAATGACAGAACCCAACAAATATTTGTAATTTTTGTTTGCTCAATTTCAGAATAAATGTTGGCAGTGTATGTTTTAGCAAACCAAGGATTTGTTAAAACTTTATTTTACTTCTATATGTTGCAACTTAACCTTTCTTTAGTTTCAGTTCATGTTGTGACAAAGCTGTGCTTATGGTCTGGGTAGGTTAAGGCACAAAAACCACTTGGTTAGGCTTAGGAAAACATCATGATTTGGCTTAAAATACCCTTTTTGGTGTCCTCTGATGTCCTGAGCTCACCCAGGTTTGTCGCCACAAGAATGATCCCAAGGTCTCCTTAAAACTATCCAGTGGTTATGTTTCTGTATCTTCATGCAGACCATCGACTGTATAAAATATAGATGGAGCTTCAGGGTCTGAAAAGTGAAGCCAATGTGGAAGTGCCTCAAGTCTGCACTCCTGCTAATGGCCAGCAGGGGGCAACTCCACTGGTTGCAAAAAGAAGTGTGATTGTATGAAAGCTTATGATAAAATGACCCTTCTTTTCACTCAATTTATTAATACATTAAGCAGTTTCCTATACGTTTTACAGTCTCAATCTGTAGTTTGAAGTCTTCTTCAATACAGCATGATGATCAGTTTGTAAATTATGATCCCAATTAGAGTAAAATAGACGCAGGGTTTGCTTAAGGGCATGGCTGGTTGTGATAGAAAAGTCGCTACCCAGCACGTCCTTCGGTTCTCAGTAAGCTCAAGTTCGGATATCCTCACCAGCTCCACCCTATTGTCCAAATGTGGTCACTTCCTGCTAGAAAAAATCAAGATGGCGACCACCGTAATGCCAAGCTCTAGGCTTCAAAACGTTATGCGTGATGTCACAGTGGGTTTACTTGCAGACATTAATCCCTGTATACTTGTCAACATCTTCTGATCAGGATATTTCAAGTTTTCTCTTCCCAAATCAGACATTTGGTAAGAATTCAGTGATTACATAGCTGATTGACTATGATAATAGAAATACGAGTTGGTGGGGAGCGCCATCACAGCTCCACAGTAGTAGTATCTAATCTCTTGCTAAATCACTACAGTTTTGGTACATTTCCGACACCCTTTAATCTCTCTGTGATTCAAACAGCGCAATCCTCTTCCTTGGTTCTTCTAATCGGGTTATATGGAGAATGACTGTGGAAGCTTTGGAAGTCTCCTGTGGGTTAAATGTCTAATTATACTCCGCAGCACAACACACAACCCCGTTTGTAAGAAACGCCTGACACACTTGACAGAAAAAGTGAAACACTTTCAAACACTGAAAAGGTGAACAAACTGGTTAGGGAGTTGTTACTTGGCAGAAGGGCAGAAGAGTTTTACATTCTCCGGAAGAACATGTTCTTAAATCGTGCATTACTATGCAGTGTGCCAGTGTTATCTCTGATCCAGTAAAAAGGAGTATTAAATTCCGAGCAAGGTGTTATGTTTTCATCATTAACACACCTTCTGGCAGAGTCTACTTCCGCCTGACAGCACCAAAGGCATATTCTTCATCAGCATGACTTTTCCACTCAGATTTTGAATTCCAATTTGTCGATGCCGAGCCCTGTCAGAATGGAAAAGATCATCAGAGAGATTAACCGCACAGAGTTTCTGAGAGCAATTCTGTTGTGGATACAAAAATCTGGTATTTGTCGAGATTGATGGACTTGATGTCATTCAGAAAAAATGCTACTTTTTCTTGTCTTGTATTGAAATCCTCATTTCAGAGGCAGAGTGAGAACGAGAGGAGGTCACTGCATCTCAATGACTGAATTTAAACAGCAAAGGACCTTTTTGTTTTTCCTAAATACTAAGAAATACTTTGTAATGATTGCTGTTATCAATCTCGGTAATAAGATCTCTCACTACCCTGCTGATGACACACCGCTCTACCTCATTATTAACCACACTGACCCAAGCCCTAATTTTTCTAGCATTCGCCTATATTCCTCGAACAGCTGGTTGTCTCTTCCGGCTAAAATAAATCTGAAATCACCTTGTTATCTATGTTTTTCAGACCAGTAACTTTTCAATAATAATGTCTTCTTCTTTCTGACAAATTAATTTCAGCTTGCCCTCTTTTAACGGATTACTTTGCCTTTGCCATACTTACATATTTTGTGAGAAGGAAATCCCATTATAATGGAAGATACACAGTGCAGTCTCTTAAGTTGTAGGTTACTGACACATTAGACAGTCTTTTTGCTGGGGAAAAGCAAATCCTACTTAAAATAAAACAATGTGAATTAGGTTAGAGGGGTAATTTTCATGCTTTAAAGTGTTATTCATCAACATTTTCATATTAACGATGGAACATATGCCACATGTGAAAGGTGTCGCTCATAGTGATGAGCCCACAGAGAATTATCACCTGAGTCTGCAGGTCCCTCAGCTCTATGGAGCATTTTAACACATTGTGTTGATTTTCCAGCCTGAGACTTGGTAGACAGGAGGACAAAATTAAAGAGTAGCTTGTGAATATAACGGAACATTTAGCTGCTAAAGACCCAGATATGTTCCTCAGGAGATGGTGAAGTGCAAAACAGTGATAAAAAGCGAGTTAATATTGGTCTTTGTTCAGGGGACACAAACACAACACTATATAAATGCTAATGTTGCTCCTGGTCTGCTAGGCTAGCTGAAGAATTAATCATTTCAACTTAAAAGATCCCATATCGTAACTTCAGCCTCGAAAGTGAGACTTTGATATCTTTTTGATTATAAACCAGGTTTAGGTGCCGTATAAATACTGTGAAAGTATCAAAACATTGATTCCACTGAGAAATGCACACAGCCTGTATTCACAAACTGTTCCCTTAAACAAGCTGTCAGGACTGCGGTTCTCGTGATTTGATGTCAAAGCCTTGATTGCAAAAACACTGGCAGAGCTGATGTGGAAACACAATGGGCGGTGCCTGCTCAGGCCTGTGAAGGCTGACCAATCAGAGCAAACTGAGATTTTTTAGGTGGCAGGCCTTAAAGGTGCGATATGCAAAAATTGGCGACTTGAATGAATAACCGAAGCAAATAAGGTGCAGCATGTCAACGGAGTAACTGCTCTCTGTCTCTAACTGTAGCTGCTGTAAGCCAGCCGTGCAGCTAGCAGTCCAGACTAAGAGCTCGGGGACCAGATATGTTTTGGTGTTTACACCAGGGGCTAGCTGGTTAGCATGCTAACACAATAAGTTTACATCATAATGTCAAAATTGTCATTTCTTTCCACGTTCTGTTGACGATTTTAGTAAATTATTTACTGTTTTTAACTAAATTCTTACATGGTGCCCCATCAAAGAGATAGGCAGAGACAGAGGGTGAATAGAGGTGCTGCAGCATTGGACAATATGAGAGAACACATGTAAACATTTTCTACTGGAGACCCTTAATAAAATTGCATTAATAAAAGTGCAAAATGTTTGAGTTCACATCATGCATGCGTCTGTGTTTGAATGTATGTCGGTATGTGAGTTTGTTTGTATGTATGTATGACTGGATGTACACTGGGTTTATGTGAAGCACGCTGTAACTATGTGTTTTAAAAAGCGGCATACATATAAAGTTGTTATTGTTATTTCTTTCAAACAGAGGAGACGTTTTACTCGCTGAAGACCAAAGACATAAAACAACAACGAAAAAAAAGGGAAGATGGCAGCGTTTTGTACCTGCTATCAAAAAGAAGCGCTCCTGAAGGATGTTAAAAGTGACGATAATTCCAGCATTGCCCGAACGAAAGCTCTGTTTTGTCGAATCAAATTAACAAGCAGGGCAATGACTCCACATGAATATTAAACATGTCATGTCATTTTCAATTTTCTTGACAACTTTATCAGAGAACACAGTTCTGCAATTTCACCCCCAAGCGGCACATTCTCAGCGCAGTCTTTAATCATTAGTAGCCACACGCGGACAGCGGCGTCACGTGTGGGAAGCCATACCTTCACCTGCAGAGAACCCCAAATAGATGCAGACGTGTCAGCTCTTTT
Source organism: Pagrus pagrus (assembly GCF_965226575.1). Classification (NCBI taxonomy): domain Eukaryota; kingdom Metazoa; phylum Chordata; class Actinopteri; order Spariformes; family Sparidae; genus Pagrus; species Pagrus pagrus. The sequence continues at coordinate 12,242,443 of NC_140208.1, read as the reverse complement.
ATGGAGGGGATTCTCACCACCAGCTCCTCTCTCATCTCATCCCTCCTGTCCAGATTTCTGCTCTACCTTGGCAGGCGATTTCTAAGCCTTGTTGAAAATTCTGTGTGAAAAATGACCAGCAAGAGGAAATTAAAGAGAAAAAGAAATGACAGAAAGAGGTGAGACAAGTGCCTGAGGGGAGCGGGTTCATTTGAATTGAAGATTAAGCTGATCAGAGTTTAAGCAAGCAAAGCACACCTGAATTGGGAAGTAGGTGCTATGTGCGAGCATCTATGCATGCAGCCACGCACACATGGTATTCAAAACCCCCAACCCTCTGTCTTTCCTGCCAATTTTCTAGTTAAGTACTTCCCTATCTGAACATTTTGTCCTTTTATATCTAAGATGAAAAGATTTTTAAATTTCCCCTCGGACATTTTCATAAACCATTCAATCATGCGATGGAATAATTCCTACGAGCCCAGTTAAAACGAACACTGAGCAAACGCTGGAGAAAACACCGAGGGAAAAACGCACAGCCCTAAAATTTGATGATGAAGCGTCTGTGCAGGGTGCTTCAATCGCACTGAAGTCGGAACCCAGCTGAGCTCCCGCGCTGCCCTTCAAGACATTTTCTTCCCGCCGTCCTTCCACAGGTGACTTTCCTCATATCAGCCCCCAGCTGACTTGACAGGAAGCAGACAATGTCATTAAAAACACTGCATCTGCCGAGGGGGTGGGGAGGAATGTTAAGTGTCCTGAGATCTGCCACTTAATGTGACAAGGGCATTTCAACACCTGACACAGAAAAAAAGGGGACTTCAGCCTAAAAAGAGATACTGCACTGTAGGCCATGCTGTGAGCTTTACCTCTAAATGCTCTCTTCAGTTGTCTTTTTTTTTTTTTCTCTCACAGGGAAATGAGTTCAAGCCATCTTTTTAATTTCCCTTCCATTAGGTATAAGGCCAGTGTAGGAGTTCATAGCCTATATAGAGTAAAAATGATACGCTCTAGTTATGTTTTATATTGTCCATTTGATTGCTAACACTAGAAACTATGACACAAATGGGAAAACTGCCCAGTTTGCAGCATCTCAGCCTCTGCAGGACCAGAAAGAAGACCACAAAACTTCATTGTCACTGCTGCTAAACCTCCCTGTCCTCACTGGACAAAACATACGTTAAAGACTACAGTGCAATATTTTTTTCGATCAGCAGATGAAGCCAGAATCTCGTTTTCCCAACGTCCTTTTTAGACATAATTCTAATGTTCACTATTGACCAGGGCTGAAATGATTATTTGACTAACTCAATGACTAAAAATCATCGGGGCAAATTTTTTAACTCGATTTAAATCCAAGATAACAATACAACGCACTGTGTTTCGTATTGATGATTATTTCTGTTGCACAACGCACTTGCTTCCGCTGTTGACGCGCCGTGACATCAGGTGTGGATTGCAAAATAATGGAGGAAGACAGAGAAGAAAACAGCGAGGGGAAGAGAAAGCCCATAGAAAAGGACAGAAAATGTCCAAAATGTGGGATTACAAATTGAAACAAAATGAAAATAGCACAGTATGTCTACTGTAAAACAGAATTAGCTGACCACATCAGCACTTCGTCAATGCCGCAGCACCTCAACAGAAAACATCCAGTCCACAGAGCGGACACAACACAACAAGGTAACGTTAACGTTAATCAGTGTGATTGCACGTTGAGATTGTGTCAAGTAAAGACTGTACGTTATTTTATTGCTATATAAAAATGGCTAATGGCTATGTCGAATTTTGTCATTAAAAGTAGCTTTTCCATTGTAGGTTGATAGCAAAAATAAAACCTTTTATTTCCTTTGAAGATGTGGAGACCATTTTACATGCTTGTAGACCTTCACATCTTGTAACTTTCTTTATATTCACTGAGTCTACCCTCACTGTCAGATCTTCCCTATCCATTGCAACTGTTAAACCCCATTCAACAAATGAAGCTCAGCGTGAGTCCAATCAGATGGACTATCTCAAAGCTCATTCATTCACAATTCTCTCTTACTCTCTCTTCCTCCTAACTTCCTCTTCATCAGCTGGCTATAGGCATTTACTCTTTCAGTTAACCAAACCAGATTGTGCCACAATTTAAATCAGCCAACCGTGTCGTCATGGTCAAAATCTCTTCTCTCCTCTCTGCTGTTGTCATTTCGGTGCAAAATCATCGCCACCCTCCTCCACCCCATTCACCTCCAGCTAATCATATCCAGTGCCCTGGTCGAGCTCATCAGTCCATTCCTCATCACATCCTGATCCTCAGCCATTCTCTTCATCTAATCACCATCGCCAGCGTCTGGGCTCCATCAGGGGGGATTTCCTCCACTACTCACGGCTTCACCTCCCCTCTTCAAATATATTGATGTAATGATGGAGCCTAACTAATCACCAAAGACTAATTTCTCATGGCAACAAAAATATTGTCTACTCGCTCAGAATGAAGTCTCCCCTGATTGAATTGTGTCTGAGTCTCCTTAATGTAAATTTGAGCTTGTTTAATTTAGTCCGTAACAGTAATTTACCGTAATTTTTATTTTTATTTTAATAAATACATTTTTATTTTAAATATACATGTAAAGCAATCTGGTCAATACATGTTTTTAAATTAGCTCTTTATATGAAATTGTCTTCAAAATGTATGTAAGTAAGGTCACACAATGGTTTCGGGAAATAAACATATCACTTTCTTGCCTATTTAGAGTTAGATGAGAAAAAAGATGCCACTAAAATGTCTGTCCATTAAAGTGAAAATAGGCATCTTTCCAACTCACTCCCTGCTAGTTTCCCTGTAGTATTATAATTGGCACCGCTGTGGCAAAGGCAGCATAAGCAACATGGCTACTGCTAGCAGCCTGGCTACTGTCCAAAGCATAAAACAACCATAGGAAACAAAACGTTGTAACTCTGATCTCAGTGCAATGAAAAGGCAGAGTGAAACACCCTGTTCTAATAATAAGTAGGCAGGTTTTGTACCTTCTCATGTCCTGGTGGTCAGGGGAAACACATTTCAACGGGGTGAATAGACTCTGACACGACACTCCTGTTTTACTTCGGTTTCTATCAACTCTTCTTCACCTTCTTTGCCTCCTCCATCAGCGGGGCTCTTTCCCTTTTGCAGTGTAGAGTTTCCACAGTTATTCCAGTTCTTCCACCATAATCTGGGGATAGCAACCTGGGAAAACAATGCTTTCTTCCAGCCCAGTGGCAGAAGTGAATGGCAAATTGAAAACTTGGTTTATACGGATCCAATCTAATCATGGATGGTGTCATTTTTCTACTGTGCAATCAGCATTTAACTTAGGATGTTAAGTTAGTGCAAAACAAGCTGGATTTTGCCTGTTGCCTGCATCTACAGCAAGCATCTGATTAGCTTAGCTCAACCACAACTTTTTGGACATATTGAACAAGACAGAACATGATAATTAGTAAGTTTTAGGGGTTTTGGCAGGCAGCGTTTTTTAACCTCAGATAAAGTCAGACAAGCTGTTTCCCCCTTAATACTAAGCTAAGTTAATCAGATGTTCACTCCAGTTATATAATCTGTCGACATGTAAAATAATCATTCTTCTCATCTAACTCTGGACAAGACAAGGAATAAGTATCTTTCCAAGAGTGTCAAACTGTTTGAATGTTAACTTGTCACAATATTGAATTATTAGCAGCAGAACGGATTCAAGTATCAGAAGTAAATATACTCACTTCTGAAGAATTACTACTTGCAGGGTATAACAGTTTTGACAGATATACATTTAAGCGGCATTTCAGTGTTGTAGCTGGTGTTTATGGAGGTAAATATTTGAACTATTTCATATCTTGTATGTAAGTGTTGTTTTGTAGGTAGTAACAGCCTTCGTGTACAGTGTAAGTCTATGTTTCCCTCAGAAATGTGGTGTAAAGTTTCATGAAAAGGAAACATTCCAGTAGAACAGAAATACCTTGAAAATGTACTAAGGTCTGTTTGTTGAGTAGGTGTATTTTACACCTCTTATTGGATGCCATGTCTTCATACCATCCACTTGTTGCTATGGTGATCTATATGGCAGTACCAATTGATCTCATGCCGTTGCAGTCACACTGCTAATATGAACCTATTTATTGAGAATGAACCGCCGCATGTACAATGTTGACGTTTGCCGTTCAGGATCCGAACACCTCGCTCCTCTCAAACACATTGTTTAAAGCTTTGGCTGAGAGGAGCACGGATATTATTTTTCCCAGATCTGATCAGAATACCACATATTTCTTTCCCTGGTTCATCTACTGATGCTGAATACTGATCTGAATATGAATTAGTCACGCCGCCGTCAGACATGTGAGCAAATTTGCTGAGAGAGAATGCCAGTGTACACACTGGCTCTGAGCTTGACACTCTCTGCGCTGAGCACACAGTATAGCTTACTTTAAAGGTACTTTACGCGTCATTTAACTAGATGATGGACATACATCGGATGGCCTAACAGATGACTCAAATTTGAACCGTGCAGGCTGTAATTTACATAAAAATGTTATGCGATTTTATCACAGTCCAGCAATCTGAGAGAATATTGATAACAAACTCATCCCCAGAAGCGGCCAAAGCTCATCTATTTTTCTGCAGCGCCCGCCATGGATGTCCCGAATGGAAGCACGGAGGATAAAGCAAGGTCACTCTCACATCACATGGAATTTTTCTATGTGTGGGGCCGACAATGTGGCCATTATTCGCAACATACTGTTCGAGTGAAACCTATTTGTGCCATTCCTCTGACAAGCAAATGGAAGCAAAATAAATGTTTGTGTTGCACAGCAGCTCACCTGCAGCAGCGGCATGAAGATCAGCTTTCAGAATGTGAGCAAGAGGGCTTTTTAATTGATCAGGATCAATGCGGTGAGATGTGATGGGTGTATCAGGCTAGCACCTGTCAGCTGACACAGCTTACCATGACTTAGTGCTCTGCAGCTCACTCAGTATCTGTTTGGCTCTCCTGACTTCTCCCTGAATCAGGATTAACCACGCTACCTAAGTGAAATATAGCGCTGGCAGTCAGTTTGCATACCACACATGCTTTGATGGCCTTTTCATCTGTAGCACTGCAGGACAGGAATTGAGTTTCCTCTGGAAAATAGGCCCATGCTGCTCGCTTTCATGTTTGTCAACAACCCCTAGGGATAATGTAGTGGTGGGATACTGTCCGAGTTGGGCAGAATACTCAGAATAAAAGGATTTTTGTCCTGAATGCCAAAGACTTCATCCTAAATGTGATCAGTAACTCATTCTGTCATGAGTTTAAAGAAAAAGTTAGATTTTCAGAATCCACTTAGATCCTCCTCAGTGGGGAAGGAAAAATGCATTTGCAAATCTAAAGGTCAGATGAATTTCAGTGTCTGAACATAAAAATTCAGTAATGGAAATCAGTCAATAAAACCTCCAGCAGAGTTTTAATGTCTAATATCTAACTTTTCAGTTTGAATATACTTAAACTTGTACACCAGGAAGTGGAGATGACTCTGACCACATGTCGTCTCAGCGACAGCACCGAACAATGAAAAGCAGTGCGTGAGGCAGCCTGCTTCATAATTTTTCATTTTCGTGGGACACAAATGGGTCGCTTCTCAAGGCATTGTAGCTGACAGCCGACAATCATGTCAAAACACACATGTCTGTTGTTTTCTATTTAAAGCCCTACACACCGGCTTTTGTTATTTCTCAGAAAACAAAAAAGACCAGGGTTTGGAGTAACATGATTGACATGCTCCCAAATTACCATAACCATGTTATTTTAATGAAGCTGTTATTTTAAGGTAAAACATGTTACATTACAATGTTGCTTTAAATATTTTCACATGGCTAGCTATGTTTTACACGTGAACTGACATTATATTTCACAAGTGATTTACTTTTGCACATGCAAAATTAGAATGTCCACATGTAGAAACAAAACATGGCAAATTAAATCATATATCTGCTTCATCACATGTAAATTCCACATTTCTTACACATCTTCAAATGTGAACTAAAGATTAAATGTGGTTTTCTACTGGAAGAATTATGGAGAATTTAATGTGAAAGTTTCTCATGTCGTGTGTCTCTGAACTGACTAAACAGGCTTTAAAGGCTCCAGTTCTGACTCTGTAAACCTGGACTTGATTCTGAGGGAATATCTTTAAACAGTTTCCTCCCCTTGTGTTATCCATTTATTTATTTCAAACTCGAAGCCAGTAGCCAGACTACTTCAAAGACAACAGAAGGTCCCTTGTGAATTCATCCAGAACACAAAATGTGATTCTTACCAGGGTGCATTTAGTGCTGCATCATCAGTTTGGCCAGAATTAAACATACAGGCCTGTTCTAATTAGAGAATGGTATGAATAATCCTCATTTGGTACAGAAATATTGTTACTCAGGGACGCTGGCGTGTAAGTGATTACGTGAGAAAAAAGGAGATTTCATCTGTATCTAATCTCATGTCATGTGTCATCTGTACATCTCAATATGACTTCAGAGTGTGAGTCGGGGTGAACCAGTCCAGGATTTGTCGAAGAGAAATGGTAATCTTTGAGATCAAGAAGGCTTTGAGATCAAGGGGGCCATTCACATCTCACTGCAGAGCCCATCTTTGAACAGAGAGAAGGGTTACAACCCCTGCTGTTCACCTGTTATCATGTGAGTGCAACTTCACACAGAAGTCATGAGATGTACTGAGCAACTCCAACATGCAGGCAATTTTGATTACTTTATATACTGCTGGTTAGCTGGCAAATTCCCCATCTGGGTTCAGTAAAGTCTTAACTATAATAAATCATGATTTAATTTAATTACATTGTGTGTTATTAATCTGAATCTGCAAAGTAACTGATCAAATGAAGGTTATGAAGTGGAGGAAAAGAAGATGGAAACACTCAATTAAAGTCCAAGTACCTCTCAATTGTAATCTCTTTGACACATTAGCTTGTTTCTACATTGAGATACACAGCAGCAGAATTTCCATGGAGTTTGGTGAAGGGAGAAGAGCCATCCACCGAGCAGTCAGGTAGTTGGTCAGCATATCCATATATGAACGTGCTGAGCAGCTCTGCTGGCACCAGGCTCAGCTGGCACCAGGCTCAAACTGCACTGGTGGCAGAATTTACCAAGCTTCAGAAGAAAAACAGGATCCCATCTGGGGTGACTGTTAAAGATATGACACACATGCTGGTGGAGCAAAGCAAAGAAAAAAAAATACAGCTCTGAGAGTGCAGCTCTGACAGTTCGAACTTGAAGACTTTGATGATGCCGATGCCAAGCCTCTTCTGGTGTGGGAGGTGAACACCACCAGCATGAAGATGAGAGATATTGGATTGGAAGCCAGAAGGTTTGTGAACTCACCGGGGGCTAGCCCTTCTTGTTTTCAACATCCAAAGATCATTGGATCAGATCATCAAGGCTCAGAAATGTGCCGGGAGCCTGACAGAGGAGCAGCAGGAGGCAGCCATAGCTACAAGATATTTGGCCCACGGGAGGAGGTGATGAAGGTGGTTCCCAAAGTCCTGCAGGGTCTATGGGTGCCTCCCGAGAGCACCTATACTGAAACATGCCCAGCAGAAATAGCCGTTAGGATTGGTAAAGGCAGCTTTGGAACAGGTTTCCATTGCTGTGTCCAACATGCTCCAACAGATCAGCTGCACCAACTCCACCAGAGACGATGCTGTCTCATCTATCTAGGAAAAGGTAAGACAGGGTTAAACTGACAAACAGGGAAATATGTGTGCTGTTTCAGCTTCAATTTTCTGGTAAGCTGAACACCAAAGTTGTGGAACAGGATTACAGTGAACAGCCAGCAGATGCGGTAGATGGTACACAGATTGTCAGCAGCCTCTATTAAAGTTTGAATGAGGAGGGAGAAGACACGGAGCCAACCAGAGAACTAACACTCTGTTTATTGCTTCTTGCCAACACGTCCATCCAATAGGGCTCCAGCTACAGCCTGGGCCAAGAGCAGGAAAAGTCGGTGCACAGTCAAGAAACTAACTCTGCTGTGGTTCCAGCTCTGACAGCTTGTCATATCCCACATGATGGACCTCCTGTCACCACTGCAGTGCAGGAAGCATATCGCCGGCAGCCGCAGCACGAGCATGAATATGAAGAAGGTTGAACTCCCAAATATGGTTCAAACCAAAAACTACTTTTTCATGTTGATGAATCAGGTTTTAAGTTGCGCCCATACTAATGAAGATGATGAAATAATAATTTGAGACTGAAACAAGGCGGCAAACTTTTATTCTGTTCACAACTGCAGTGCATACAGATGTGTTTGTATCTTTCAGAAAAAAAGCTCCTGCGTTAGCATTGTAAGTGCTAGCTGCACGGATAGCAGAGCTAAGTATTAGCAGTTACTCTGTTGATATGCTGCTCCCTATTGTTTTGAGTATAAATTTGACAAATTGAAAATTCTTACATATTGCACCTTTAAATTCACAGGCCACTCGATTAAATAGCTTACAATATCAACATTTATGTACAAATATATTTTTAGCGGTTAGCCTAGCACAAGTCATAGTTGTTGTTATTGTTATTTCTTCTTAATAGTTGCTAAAATACCCATGTTTACATTTATTCTTTCAAATAACATTGTTTTTTTGGTCACCTTTTGTTTGCATAATTTCATGAAGAAGAAGAAGATACTTAACATAATTTTTTAACCCCCTTAAGGAAACTGATTATTCTTTATTAGACCACATTATTTGCTGATAAAGTCACATGTTGTTGTTGCTCCAAATGCACAGACTGAATTATTGTTATTTCTTTGCGTCACTGGTGCTATCTTTAGTAACATTTTCTGTTCTCGAGCTGAACCGTTCTATTGTCTCCCTCAGCCACCACAGAGTCGTGTACAGTGGGCGTGCTTTGGAGCAGGCGGGGGTGACACAGAGCAGCGGGAAGAGGTGGAGAAAACATCAACAAACACCACAACAGAGGTCAGAAAGAGGAGTGGAATCTAATGCTTTCTGTGATTTACTTCAAAAAATAAAAGCATCATGTCAGAAGAAACCCCCGTGAACTCAAGCTTTAATTCCCTGTGATTGTGTGTAGACCACACACATTGCTCACACCCTAAAAATCATACAGCTGAATAGATTTTTCAGGCACTGGGACACTGGCAACATAATAAATTCATGATATAGTGATAACAGATAAGATGTAACGAGTCTTCTGGAACTGGAGGATTGATAGAACATTTTTAACCCGTATAGAACTTCTTCAATACTTAAATTCAAATTCATATTGAGCCAAGCACAAATATCGAAGCCTCTTACAGATAAGCCCCTCATAAGCATTAAGTATTGAAGATATTTATGAGAAGAATGATGATACAAAAACCAAGGCCAGAGATGACCTGGAGAGGTTACAAAAATTAAATCATATTTTGTTGATCTGCTCAGAAAAGTAAAACGTGTGAGGAAGTTTGCCTCAAATAGAAATGTGCCGCAGTGTTACATTTTGATAAAAGAGGCATTTTATTTAAGGACATGGTTTCTAACACTCCCATAAGCGATAACAGAACAATTAACACTTTGCATTTTAGTGTAAAATGCATTGAAATCTGGGACTTTTTGAAGTCGCTTAGGTTTATGTGTTTATCTACCGAACCAAAAGAGGAGCAAAGAAGGGAAACTATTGCATCAGGGAAGAAATCCGCCATGTGTTCCTCGCCGAGTGTCCTTGAAATCATATGTCACATCTAAATGTTCAAGTTTCGGCTGGATAATGGCTCTTGAAAAATGGCTCGCTGTTTGCCTGGGGTCGCGAGGGTCTTGTGCATGTCATACTATCCAACCATACAAAGTGGTGTGACTCCTGCTGCCGGTGTGCCTCGTGCCACAGCAAAGGAGGGGACTCCATGGGAGACAATGCCGCAGCCTGTATTTCATTGTGCCATCTGGGTTACACCTGATTGCCCTCGGTTCACGCACAGTGGCATCCCCTGTTCCCTCTCCCGGACTGATTGATTTGCCGTGGCAGTGGCTTTGTTCGTCTGAGAAAAAAAGAAAAGGGAAAAAGAGAGAGAATAGCTCAGGTAGTTCACACTTCAGGGTCTGGGCTTGGCTTTTGCTTTATTTATGAAGGCAACACATCCAGCTGCTACGTGACTCTCGTGGACTGCATTTCCGTGTCACCTCGGTCCAAGCGCCCTGCGGCTAAATTAAAGGAGGATTTGAGGACTTGGTGACACAGGATGTAATTTCCTCTCGCTGACAAACTGCAATTTGTTCTGTGTCATATGTACTGTAACATCACTGTCAACTACAGCGAGGCCTGCAGGGGTCCAGCGAGGGCTTTTACATCCATCAATATACCAGTACGACCAGTTCTTGGGCATTTCTTTTGATTCTTTCTTCGGGAACCGATCCCATTCATCATACTCACTCAAAAGACGCATCATCTGTCATATCGATCGCTCGCAGGGGGATCGAGTGAGAGGCTCATTCTTTCAAAAAAAAACATGATGAGAGAGGTAGAGGTGCTGTAGTGTTGACACAAACTCATACACCTCAAGAGCGGCCATCAAGCCCCTCACCCCCTACCCTGCTGACCTACAGTAATGAACATGGAGACCTTTTAACATTTCTTCAGCCATTTTCTTTACAAACTCAGCCTGCATGATTTTCCTTCCCAGCTCTCTCGGGCTTGACCCAGCATAACACAGGGCCACTCCACCGAGCTCAAAAGGTGGCAGAAACATGTTCTTGATACTTCACCTTCGCTTTTTGCCAAGTTCCGCATGATGGGAATGAGGTGATCCCTCTTCAGACCCCTCTAGACTTTTGCGTGACCTACATTAAGCATCATAAGTGTAATCGACCACCCGGCCGACATAAAACCAATTTTCAGCCGGGGCTGTATTTTTGTGAAATACTTCTGAAATCTGGTCATCAGAGATGAACTCTCTGGTAAAAGCAAAGCCTCATTCAAAAGTACATTTGGAGCCCCACTCCATTGGGGCATTTTTATAGTTCTTGTTTTTCTAAGTCATTCCCTGACAGCGTTGAAAAGCCAAACTGTTTGCCCAATAATTTTTGACAAATAACATGTTTTTGTGCTCAAACTGATTTTTTTGCTCAGAATAATGACATATGACTTAAGTAGAATCTCGGAGTTGTGGGTTAACCTCCAAGCTTGGCTGATATGGGTTATAAAGAGAGCATGGTTCCTCTAAAGAACAGTCATTTCTGCCCTTTGAAGTAGAGAGGGACCTTATTTACAATACAGCTGAGTAGATACCAGACACCAAGAAACACGGGTAAGAAACTCATGTCATGAAAAGGGCGATAAAAAGTAAAAATACTAAAAAGCCAAATTAGTAAAATAGTAAAACCTTAAGAACAGAGAAAGCACTTAAAATTTAAAGCAAATGAATCAAGTCAGACAAGAACAGCCGGAGGTGAAATAAAATGAAATTAAATATTTTGAATCGCCCCAAGGATAAAAATTAGATAAGCATTAGTTTTGTCTTCGATAAAGTAAGATGTTTGCAGGAAGTTTATTGAATTATAAAAGCCACATTATTCACTGTGCTAAGCTAAAAGCACATTAAGGGTGTAAATAACTTCTTTTCAAAACAAATTGGGCAAAACACAACAAAATTCAAGGCCTCCGGAGAGTCTGACGATGCTCGACCAGCTGCATGGAGCCATTTTATATTTTGTTCTGTATGGTTTAACATTCCCCTAGTTTGGAGAATGTTGCAACGCTCCTTTGCTGCGTTGCTCCATTAATTTTTCGTGTACCACAATTCGATCGGCATCTAATAATGACTGAACTTTTATTTTTTGGGCGAACTGTCCCTATAATCATAAAGGACTGTCTGTGACAGTGCTTTTTTGATTCTACCACTAAGAGTCGCCAAAGTCAGACATTTCCAAAATGCTACACATGCTGCCTTTAAGGCAGATAAGCATGGCTGACAACTGGAGATTGGCAGGTGGCAGTGGAGGATGGTCTGAAGAGATTGAAGGTGCTAGTTGAGTGCAGATGAGAACTGAGTGAAAAAACAGATGACCCTTGACTGGGAACCGGCTGAAGGCAGGAGCAAGAGCAGGCATCTGGTGGAAATTAGGTTGCAGGGTGGTTATCAGAGTCAGCAGGAGAATTTACACCAACCCTCCTTCCCTTCCCAGTTCGAAAGACTTGACAAATTGACAAGAGGTGTCAAGAGATTCTGCTTTAAATAGACCAGAGCAATTATCAGCAGCTGGTGTGCAATCAGGACACGCTGGGCAGGTGAGGTTAAGATAACCCAGGTAGTCTCAGGAGCTATCATCGGGTGCAGAGATCAGTCGTGATATGTAGGTGGCCAAAGCAAGAAAACATTAGCAGCTAGAGTTTGTAAAATTAACAAAAACTAAAATCTGATTTTTAGTTTCACATTGCTGATATTTTTTATATTCAAGCACCATTTTATTGAGTAATAGTTCGGCATGTTGGGAAGTACGCTTATGTGCCCTCTTGCCAAGAGTTAGAGTTAGCTGAGAAGATCAATAGCTCTCTCACATAGGCTGTAAGGTCACATCTAGCAGCCTGTCAGCTTAGCATATAGACTACAAATACCAGGAGAGCAACTAGCTTCTGTCCAAAGGTAACAAAATCCACCTACCAGCACCTCTAAACATGTTTTAAATGGCTGTTTTACACAGGTGAAGTGTTTATGGGAAGGAAGTAGTCTTGAATGCATGTTGAAGTTCAGGAAGCACTAAGGTACAGTATGCTAACTGGTGATCTTTAAAGCAAATGAGGTTCTTTCTCAAAATGTCAAATTATTGCTCTAATAAAGTGAAAATTAAGAAATATTTTAATATTTTAACACTGTGCAAACATGGGGATGTTCAGGGCAAAGATATTATTCAAACACATCCTCGTACCTAAATGATTGAATAGGTCGATTTCCAGTTACTCCGGAAATGGGACATATCACTATTACCAAAATGACATTACTGTTGAAGCGTGTCAGTGAGAGGCATATTGGACTTTTGACATATGGTCGCAATTTGTACAGGTTTTGGCACTAAATATAATTAATTAGGTTTAGGAAAAGATTGTGGATTGGGTTAACATAAGTACGTGACTTAACTTATGTACGTACATTACATATTACATATACATAAGTTACATTATGTACTTGACATAAGTAAAAAAAAACAAAAAACTCACCGTTGTGGTTTTGGTTTCACATCGGACACAATCAGGGACTCTGGAGTGAAAGCCCATGTGTTTGTTCCATCAACCCAAGCATCCAACTTCCTCCTTTGCTGCTATAATAACTACCACAGCCACAAGAGGTTGCTTCTTAACAATACAAGTAAATATGTGTTGTAATAAGCTGTATATGGTCGTTTTTATGATGAGGACGGCCCAATATGACTGAATCGGTTGATTGCTAGTGACTCCCAAAATGGCATGATGGTTGCAGCCTACCAGTGACAGGCATACTGGACTTTTGTGGTGGCGTTGCACTTTGGTTAGGTTTAGACAATAAAACTAGAATGGTGTAGGTTAAGATCGTGAAGCTTAACTTATATCACGCATAACTTACATCATGTTATGTACATGAAAAAAGTGAACTACGTTACTAAGTTATAAAATCCTCACAGTTGACTTTTAATTTCACAAACAGTGAAAGTCACAAGTGGTAATAACCTTCTTGCACAGTCGACTTACAATATAGGGTTGTTTTTCTGATGAGAATGGGCTTGTTGTTCTGATATGCCAGAATTGTTGAAATGGAGTTATCTCGAGGTGTCATGATTCACCTGATTCAATAAGATACCTTTGTTTTCCTCGAAATGTAATGAGCATCCTTACATCCTTTAAGGTCCTTGACCTTAAAATGATTGCTTATAAAATCGTACAGAAAGGTAGACCTTAGAGAAATGTTTTCTACTCTTTTCCCCTCAATTGTCAGATGAACTTATCCCGCTTTGAACTCAGCAGAAAAGCATCTTGACAGCCTGTGCATAGGGAACATCCTGATTATAGCAGAGGCCGAAAAAGTCTGAGGTCAAGACTGCAATCTGTCTTGCAGGCTGACTTGGGAGTCCCGGAGGATCAGGGGGCCTTGGCCTGAGGATGCCCCGGCAATCATAACTACCCTTCAGGGTTTGTATGAGCTGAGGGGAATCCTTATGAAAACATGACACATGCCTATCATTCCTACTTGTCAGCAGTTTGGTAGAGTTTAGACTCTCGCAAAAAAATCCTCTAAACTTTAGAAGATTGTTCTGTGAGACGATTTTTCTGGGAGTCTTTAAGGATTTGAGTTTTTTGCTTCACTATACAGAAAATCTGCTGTTTGTGTGTTCAGAGAGAGAGCTTTCTGAGGGGAGCACAAGAAGTCTGAACTCAATCGTTACTGAGTTGAAACATGGGAAAGTTTGACTAAAGTACGACCATAATTCCTCTCCCTCACCAATAACCAGTTGAAAGTTGTAACGGTAGCATTCTGCTGCCGCTACATGAAGCATCTTCTTTCTTATCTCTCTTAACACCCTAAAGTGGTGCACTGCTCCATCTAACTATGCACATTTGGAATAGATTTTTCTGAGTATTGACCCAACCTGTCTTCAAACGCACAGTCCACCTGCACGTACTGTCATTTCCAAAGACTTCCTACTGCCCGTAGCCAGGATTTTTGAAATACCGAGGTTAACATTCGGCAGGATCCCCCAACAACTTGTAGCTGCCTAATGACACCCAATCTGTGTATAACAGAGACAGCACTTCATCAGCACACACACACACACACATAGGGTATACAGTATAAATGTATATATACTTTTTTATTTTATTTTATTATTTATTTTTTATTTTATTTGTATATATTTGATTCTGTGAGTTGTATTTGTTTTGTTTCTTTGACTCTTGATGCTTTGGCAACATAGTTCTCGTAACATTCATGCCAATAAAGCAAATTTGAATTTGAATTTGAGACAGAGAGAGACACAGAGAAAGATTTATTCTGTAATCTTTTACTTTGACAATACTGTATATTGTGTTTTAATGCTTTGGCAAAAAATGCCAATAAAGCCCCTTTGAATTTGAGAGACAGAGAGACAGAGAGAGAAAGAGAGAGACACAGAGAGAGAGAGACAGAGAGAGACAGAGAGAGAAAGAGAGAGACAGAGAGAGAAAGAGAAAGACAGAGATAGAGAGAGAGTGGAGATCCTGCTCAGGCTTCTTAGCATCTCTATTGGCTATCTGTTGCATCTGTAGGCTCGTTCACTATTGTTCTCATTCTCTCAGCTTATTACAATTCTCACCTTTCCTCCTCTTTGCCTGATCATCCTCTGCCTTTCTTGCTGCAACAAATGATAACTTGGATTGATGCAGCCTCTTGACACTACGTTGCATCTTTGCTCCGATTCATTTAATTGCAGTTCTAACAATAGACCTGCAGTCACGTCGCGACCGTGTTTACTTTCGGTTTTAATGAAACGAAACTTAAAATAAAAAATACCGAGGACATGACCTCGGTGTCCTCAATGGTGGCTACGGCCCTGCTACTGCCTACTGCCTTTTTTTTTTTTTTTACTTTCTGCATTGCCAAGGCATGATGTGCCCACTTCTGGAGGTAACATAGCCTCTGACCTTTCACCTCTACGGTCCACCAGCTGCATTGGACTGTACCAGCATTGTTACAGAGACCTTTTGACTCCAATCCTAGCGAGGCATCTGGTCCTCATTAAGCTGTATGTCTTTGGCCTGTTGGGTCAAAGATGACATGTAACTGAATGCCATTAATCCCTGATAACCACAACAAACCCGCACGGTAAGGGGAACATTGTTATCCGACAGTATATGTCAACAGTTTTTGACCTTTTAGATGTAAACATGCACGTTGGTGTCAAGAGAGGAGCCTGTATTTTTTTTTTTTAATATTTCATTGACACGAACACCCAGATTGAACATTGTATTACATCGCACTAGCCTGGCTTATACCCCAATGAGTTATTATGCATGTGGTAAGTTTAGCCTAAAGCCATGCACTTTAATAACTTAATAATTGATTGAAACACGAGCTGCTTTCTATATCACTTGATGATGTATGTATTAGTAGATCCTAATGATTCAGAAATGGCCTGGACACATCGGTCATTACTCTTGATGTGAGATTTTTTGAGGTACCATGTTTTGCTACTTTGCAAGCAGGAAAATTTAAACTGTCAACTTCAAGGAAATAGCCACGAACAACCGAATAAATTCACAGGGTGTTTTTGAATGTATTAATTAGTTCTCCCTCGTCCATATGTCCCGGCTGGCCATTAAGCGCTTAATGATCTGAGTATGTCTCAAGATGCATGGGGCTTATGCGCTGTGGTTTCAGAAATCTAATAGAAAATCAGCAGGCTGGTTTTTGTGATGGCAAGTTTGACTCGCTGCTGGATGCCCATAGTGCAAGTATGGCGCCTGAAATCATACATTTCCGAGGCATCATAGCATTTCTGCCTGAATGCCTACGCTTGGGTTGTGTGTCATGCTTGATTTAAAAGAGGGCATTATTAAACATTCGTGGAAGAAATATTCAGATCTTTTAGTTAAGTTAAATACTAAAACACACTCAGAAATCACATTGCACTAAAAATGTAACTTCAGTAAGAGTATGTATTATCAAAATGTGCTTCAAGTATTAAAAGAAAGAATACTCATTGCAGAAAAATGCCTCCTATGATTGTTGTACTATTATACTTATAGTATATCAATGTATTAATATTATTATGATGTCTATGTATTGTGTTGCTGAGATATCTACTGAGGTTAGCATGCTAACCAGCTAGCCCTTGCCAGTCCCGGTCCAAAGCTCCTGTGCTAGCGATGTAAACACTTAAACCAGGAAATGTTCTGACAACTATCAAAATAACTGCCAACTAACTCTGTCGACCAATTAATCAGTTGACTAATCATTTTGTATAATTATATATTGATGGTTAGTTGGGTAAAAGTAATTAGTAATTAAAGTAATTAATATCTAAAGCTGTAAGATAACTGTAGTGTTTCACAGTTCGTCAAAAAAGGACCCAAATGTAGAGGCAGGCAGGTCAAACAACAAAAGTGAGCTTTAATGATAAGCTTATATCCAAAGTCCAAAATACAAAAAAACAAAACTAAAGACAAACCATAAACCACGAAATGAAAGCAGGAACACAGAGGAAACATGAGGACTGGGGAACAGACACAGGAACACAAGAGTAAGACATAAAGAGTAAAGGACTTAAATACACAAGGGGCTGATAAACAAGTGCAGGAAAAGGACAAATACAGGAAGTGGAAAGTAAAAACACATGAGGATAAACTTTCATCATAAAACAGGGAATCAACTGAACCATAACAGAGTGAAGCCATAAGACCCTAAAAGAAAAGACTCAAGTGGACTACAAGTGCCTCAAATTTGTACTTAAGTACAGTACTAACAATAGTAATGTGTTGGAGTTTGTTCTGAACAAGAAGTCCGAATGATCAGAAACATTTGATATTTTTGCTGTGTCACGCTGGGGACTGTGTTGCCAATGATGCCAGCGCTGTGAGCAATTCATATTCTTTGTTGATAGTAAACATTTGTTTATTGATTCCAGCCCACAATGTCTGGGCAACACTGTGGCGAGGCCGAGCAGATGGACTATTGTTGTTAGGAACTGTTGCATTGCTCCACTGATAAACTAACAACATGCTAACTACTGTACATTGTTCTACTAATCCCTCTAAATCTTCACACATCACTATATGAGATGATATACTGCAAGCGTTCCCTAATGGAAAAATGAGCCCTTGTCCTATCCGCATAGACAATTGAGTATAAGTATGATGGGATGTCACAGTGAGATATTTCCACAGCAGTCATATTAGAGCTTAATAGGGAAAAAGTAAGCTGTCAAAGTCATCATTGTTCAAGAGTCGTACAGGGACAAAGCTCTAACGTTAAAAGCAGTAGCCATAAAAGCTCAGACATGCAGACACAAGATTGAAGTTTCGTGACCCTCTCTTGACCTGTGTGATAGCTTCTTCTACCGTCTGCTCCCTCTGATGATATTGTGATTTAGGGCGTATACGGTACATTTTCCTATCTTTAAACATCACACTCATGAATACAAAGTATCATCCTATCGTGAAACAAACAACGTCTGAGAGTCTAGATTCATGCTTGCAGATATGTGAGGCTGTACAACAGTAATTTGAGCTTAATGCTAAGGTACACTTGCTAGCTATGCTCAGGGAGACCGTATTTTCAAATTCCCAATCCGGGACCCTTAAGTGCACCACACACTCATGCACGCAGCATTTTCGTTGCAGGGTACATTGCGAAGATAGGTCATTGTTAGCATACTGACAGGTTTTCTAAGGACCCTGACACACCAGACTGATGGTTGGCTATCAACCAATGTCGGTTGGCGCTGGTTTTGTGGTCTGTCTTGCACCGTTGGCACTAATCAGCTCTTGTTGGCAGCTTTTCGACAGACCGAGCAAGTATAATCAGTGGTGGAGCCCGTCGGTGAGAGATTTCTCTAATTGCCTGATCAGTTAAGCAAATCAGTGCAAATGGAAAAAGAAAGGGGAAGCTCATTGAGCCTGTCGCCGTAGTATTAATGATATAACCCATTTTTACGCTGGGTTCTCCTTGTTTATTGCCTCTGTCTCTTCACCACCAACTTTTTACCAGACATATACTTGATTAGAAGTGGCTATGTTAGCGAGAGTGGTGTGAAAATTATGCTTTATCATCATGGTTTGCATATCCGCAGTCCTGAGTCCTCCGTTTTTTTTGATTGATGATTACAGGCTACCACTGAGATACAGCATGCAACAGTCAGCTTTCGTAATTGTAGTTCTTTTATATCAGTTTGGTACGCCTGGGCCCAAACGAAAAGCTGCAAGCGTCATAGCCTATAATACTTAGGTTTGACTCATAGGCTAGCAACAGCCTTGACAACAAAATATTGATTTACTGACACACAAACAGACATAAAAGCATATATTTTGGATGCGTGGCACATTGTTTGTGTTTTAATATTTGGTAAGGTAGAAGTGAATGGGACAGAACATAACAAATATCTATGTTAAGTTTGAAATTATTATTTGATTATGGTGAAAAGCAGGAAAAATCTAGTGTTTTATAGGTAATTGTAAAGCTCGGACCACCCAGGTTGAATGTGAGAAATCTTAGTTTAGCTTCTTAGCATGCTAACATTTGCTAATAAGCCCTAAAGAGAAAGTACATCCGAGGGAGTCATTGGTTTGCAGGGTTTTAGCTAGACAGTATTGTCCAAACTGAAATCTTGACTTGATGATGGCACAAGAGGAAAGTCAGGGGATAACCAATGTCATTACAACCCAACCTGAGGGGTACATGAATGTCTGCATCAAATTGAATGGCAAACCATCCAATGGTTGGAGACGTGGCAATAAAAACTCCAAACTTCATGAGAAAAAGTCAGTGGAAGTCATTCGGCTTCATTGTCGAGGGATGGTAAGATGTTAACTGACTGACACGTAGAACAACAACCCAGGTGACCATGCCATCCCAAGAGCCATGCTGCCGAAACATTAAACCCACTGCTCTTATGTAGTTATTTTAAAATATATAATATTATAGGACTCCACAGCTACATATAGAATCCCACCTTCCCTCCTACACTGGACAGTACAGCTGGTACAGTGTGTGCAACCTTCTATTTTTGTTCAAGATGAGACATATGGCAGAGAAGGCAAGAAAAACAGGATAGGAAACTTTATAAGTTCGACCACATTAAACATTCATTGGTGTAAGAAGAAGAAGAAGCTACAGACAGAATACCCCACTTCTGTTTTTGATGAGTTTGTCGGTTGAGTTGTACAGTAGGTGATGCTGCTTGAACTAATATATGCGCTGTACTCATGCGTCAGCTGAGCACAGCAGTTGTCACCCAAAAACAAACAAATCATTTCATTTCAGGAAGGAAACTACCACTTGTATTCACACGGCCATCGGATCTGTGAAATCTCACCTGATATCCCACGTCGAGGGGAGCTGGTGGGAGATGTTAGCAGACATCCACACCGGTTGTGCTGCATTACACATGCTGGCCTGCTGTCCTCATAATCTCCATGCCATCTGGTAGGGGAACCTCACTGTCCCCCTGCACCTCTGGTACATTAGTATTCCTCTCACACCGAGCGATGGAGACCAGTGTGTGTGTGCGGCGTTCCTCGGAACACATAAAAGAGTCAACGAAAGTGAAGATTAATCAAACGGCTGCGGGTCCCACCCCCTACAAACCTGGCTCATTTCAGGTAATGAGAACACTTACTTTTTAATCTTCTTCTTTGTTGTCCTTGGTCCTGTGCTTTGCAGCCCCAATACAAAGTCAGCACACTCGGACCCACAATTATGACTTCATACTTTTGTTAAGTGTGTGGGCTAAGACGTTCTAATGACATTGACTTAAAAGCGTAACTCAATTAATGTTAAGGAATAATCTGTTTGAAAAATGTCTATTCCTTAAAAATGGCCTGAACAATGTGAAATCAAAGCCATATGTCTTCAACGACTGAACTTCGGCTGCATCTTCAACCTCTTCTCTGTGTCTCGATTACAGTCAGCCAACAGCCACAGTTCACCAAGTCACTGTAGCTTGAGGCGGGTCTCCTCTTGGTTGCTTTGCTCACTTCTTCAGTAGGAGAACCCAGTTCGCAAACAGCAAGCTCGGGAATCTTTTGAGCAGTGCTTCAAACGGTGTTTCCAGCGTTTAGTGCGAGCTGTGATCAAAGACCGATCCCTTCCATTTCAAATCCACATGGCCTCTCATTAGTGCCACACTAGGAGAAGACTTCTCTGACGGGAGTCTATCATAGTGTCATCGTTTCTGAGTTGTTAATTTGACTGCAAAATTTCATCTGCACTACAGTGCTGCTCATGACTGTGGGCTTTAACATCGGCTATTATGCGAATTCACTGTTGAAATAAGAAGATCGGTTAAAGGCAGGGAAGGCTGTTCTTGAGAAGGATAGTTGATTGTTAAGTCTCACTCCCAGGTCGACAAATACCAACGCTTTGGGTCAGAATTTCGGGCCAAATACTGACCCAAAGTGTTGGTATTTGATGACTTGGGAATGAGACTCAACTCAACTATCTTTCTCCAGAATTGCCCTCCCTACCTTTAAAAGGATAAACTTACAATAACTGAATCTTTGGCCATGGGGGAAATTGTGAACACAGCATCGGCACATCATCACAAAGTTGATATGGGCCCAATAAACACCGTGCCCCTACCAACCCTGGGTAGGGTGTCCCAAATCTTGTTTGTATAGAGGGGTAGGTTGAAGTGTTAGGGCTACATGGTCTTCCAAACTCCTTTACTTTATAACAAGCACAACAAATGCCTCAGGAGCTAACTAGCTAGCTAATGCTATATTGTTCTTGCAGATTTGGGCATGCTTCCTGTATTTTGACATATGTCAGTGTTGTATTTCCTACCTTGATAACCTTGATGGTATATGACACCAAAGTTTAACTTAAGTCCTGCAGCAAAGTTGCAGCACTTGGTAACACTCCTCTGATATCAATGCAGTCTGGCAGGGTATGAGAACAGGCTGCTAACATCAGCCTATAAAGCACTGCTAGTGGCCAGGTAATGAAGCAGTGTTCTTTTATTATTTGATGACTTGATTGATACCGTGGATGAATTGCGAGGGTCCTCGCTTATGTCTCGATCAGATAAATGGCAAATGACATTGTGGATTGCCACAGTAAGTCAAGAGTAATCACCACAGCTGAAGACGGCACATTGGAAATGTCTGGTCACGTCTGTTTATGTAAGGGTCTTAAAGGGTTTTCCCATATCACGGGGAGATTCCAACCACTACCCTTGTACACCCTTGTAATCTCTTCTGAGGGGCGAGGGAGTGTTCGAAAATGAGAGGTATGGGTAAAAATTGGAAATGGGATTGAGCCATTGTGAACTTGTTAGCAAACAGTTGCTTTTTTACACATCCAACAGTTATGGAGCAACATTATCATTATCTTTAAGCACTGTGTTTTCGGCCACCTGATGAATTTAATTCCTATATTCGCTCTCTTTCAGCTCTGTTTTTAGTCTATCTGACTTTTCACCTGCCAAAACCTTCAAATGTTCACAAGTTTGTCGCTAACTGTGTTTGCCTGCTGTATGGTGATGTGCAGGTTGTGTACAGTTTTTTTTTTTTTTTGTTTTTAGAGCTTTTTCACGAAAAACTTCCACTGCATAAGAAAGAGACACAATGAGAGCGGTGGGAGTGAACTAGAACATTCAGGCCTGGGGGCTTAACAATGAGATGAAGCTCGCTGTGAAGTCCTGTAAAGCTGAGGGAAGCTGCAGTCAGGTAATAATTCTTTGCAGGTTCATAAGTGGTCGCATCATCATTTGATACAGTGTTATTACAAAAATAGTGGTAAAAGCTGCTTCAAGCAAAGCAGTGATGTTAGAGCTTTTAGTTGTCAAGCAACATGTTTGGGCAAAATTGGACATTTTCCATCAACAAGGAATTTTGGAGCTTTTCAATCCAGTGCTGTATCCGACTGCCCATTATACGGTCATCTGTTGGATAGAGCCACTCGTTGCATATCTGTCATTTCTTGTCAAAAGCATTCTACAAATCAAAACCATTTTCCAATATACATTTTCTTGCTCTCCTTCAAAATAAGGCCCTAATTTGTGTGTGTGTATATATATATATATGTAAAGCAGTTCTGAAACTGCAAAATGACTTTTCGTGAAACAAAATGAAACACAAACAGCAGAAGCGGCAGCCCACATATAAGTTTTTGATTTTTTTGAATCAAATGAAGGGAATCAGAGCATTTAATATGCAACATGCAAAAGCTTTCACAAGCTTTCATAGTGTTCAGCTGGATAAAAATGTTTTTGGCAATTTGCTATAATATAATGTGGGACAAAGACGTGTCCTAGACAAGAGGCCATTTAATTTATATTATAAAGGTTTTTTCCTGTGTGCTCTCAGGGTTTGCATTTTAAGCTCTGGGTAATGGTGGTGTTGCATACAAAGTGGTTGTTACTGGATTTCTGTGGCATCCTTTCCTTTCCACACTCAACTTCTGTACAGATTTCTGCACATATTGCCTACATTTATTAACATCAACAACAGCAGATGATGCAAAAACGTACATCTGAATCATAAGTGTGACTGTAGATAGATAGTGATGCATAATAATGGGTGTAAGGTACCGTACTGCTGCTATCCCTGTTGCAAATCCTTTAACTGTAAGGAAAATGACAACTTGTTAACATTGCACCGCTTTCTGATTGATCAGCAAGTGAAAAGACAATGGATAGTGAAAATCCGGAGAGACAACAGGGCCATATTTCAAGGTAAAACAACATATTTGATAACCCATTAGCTAAAGTTAGCATTCAACCTCTTCCAGTAACTTTAGCTAGAAAGTGGTTGAATGCTTACATTAGCTAACTGGTATCAAATATGTTGTTTTACCATGAAATATGACCCAATTCATCTCCAGATGTTGACTATCCATTGTCTTTTTATATGGCCTGCAACCTGAACCACAGCAACATAACAATATCCCAGCATTCAAGCTCCCACCCTCAGCATGACGTCAGAGGAAAATGGCCGCTGTGGGAATATGGTCCATTGAGCTTCCAGGACGGGTTAAGTGCTCCTTGGAATAGATTCTACTTCTGGGACTATGCTGGGGGGATGAACATAATTTCCTTGAAGATAATCCCTTATTTTATTTTTTGTTGATGGTGCCGAGGAGCTCCTCAGTCCAAAATCTCTCATAGGTGTTGAGATTCACTCATCAAACCATTTAAATGCACTGTAGTATTTGTATTCAGTGTATTTTATTTTCTTATTAAGATTGTTCCTTTCATCTGTCACATGTCTCCATCTGCACACCTTACCTTTGTGGTCTTGCGCTGCGCAGTAAACACAATACGTAAATGTAAATCTTTAAACATAAAAATTCAGTGAAATGCCTCGCAGACAGCCACTGTATGTGTTTAGAACCCTAAATATTTTCTATTTATGGTAATTTTATCTTTCCTTTGCAGCTTTCTTGGCTCAATTTCTCCTCAGGGATCAATGAAGTTCATTTTAATCTTCATAAAAACCTTCTTATAGAGTCAAGATTTTATTCCGCAGAGCAGTGATGAAGAAATCTCAGTAATACCCATTTGTAAGTCCTGTACAACTTACCTTGCCAGCAGTCATAGCGAACCTGAAAGGGGGGGAAACTCAGATATACTGAATTTGACGTAAATGAGGCATAAATACAGAATTGTACTCGGCTCGTGTGCTGCTGTGCTTCATTTCCATCCGCAAACCTCTCGGCCATTGTTATAATTCAAAACAGCGAGGTTGATCTTCTTTAGTGTTTATAGCCTATGGATACAATATAAAGTGCATCATGGGAAAAAATGAGTATAGACTGAAATACCTTTTCCGTCACATACACGGTGTTAATGCCCCATCACCAAAGCTTTAACCATTATCCTCTGCTCCTTTTATACCCTCACTGTGAGATGTGCGTAGGGATTTCTTTTTTCTATACTAGGATTTCAGGGAGAGCACTTTCTCCTGCACCATCTTTACCCTCGTTAATTCCAGTCGACCCCCCCAACAACACAATCACAAACACACAAACACACACCTGGAGACCATCTACCTGTATCTGAAGCAAAATTAATGAGCTTTACCTAATTAGTGTGGCTGTTTTTAGGTTTGGGGTAACAGGTGCATGATTAAATTCAGCCTGAGGACTAGACTACAGGTGTCTGTTGCCATGGAAATAAAGGGAAGACTCAGCTTAAGTTTGCCCTGACCTCGGCATATGTTATGTCAGAATAGACTTGAACATTTTTGGTATTTATATCGATTATTTTGTACATAAAAGGTAAAATCATTGGTAAGAAGTGGCCAGAATTTGAAGGTAACTCCTGCTGCTCTTGCTGTAGCTATCTTTGGCTGCAGTTAGCTGCCGAATAACTAGCTAGGGGCAAGTGCTGTTATAGCAGTCTTAGTAGTCACCACAGGAAACCGGGGGCAGAGGGCTCCTAGTGAATGTGGCTTGACACCAGACTGGACCAAACACACCCTCTGAGATGGAGGTTGGTTTGACGACGGGATGCAGTACAGAGGTGATTTACAGCAGCTATGACCAGGACTATTACTCCGGAGACAAGAGGAGAGAGTCGGGCATCAGCGGGGACTTGTGAATTGTGAATTAAGGATTTATTTCGACCAAACCAGAAGTGATTGTGTAAAGATAAACCAAGACTGCTTGGGTACGTTTTTATTTAGTTTATGTTGTGTTTTACGGTTACGGTCGTCTTAGTTCGGTAAAAGAAACCTGAATTCAGACAGAGTACGCTTGTGTTTTTCTGTTTATTACGGAGGTTAGGTGTAAAAATATTTCCTTTCTTGACATTTTGTGAGTTTATCTTGTTTACTTATAAGACCAATGGTGCGTTCAGACCTAACGCGAAGAGAACATTCGCCTCACTTCACACTCGCGAGTTTGATCGCTGGATTATAATTATGTTTTTCGTTACCTGTGCGGCACCAAGCTCGGTCTGAATGCCCCATAACTAGCAAACTCGCTAATTCTTGAGGTACAAAGTGGTATTACGAGACAGGAAGGGCCAGGGCTAGCTGGTTAGCATGCTAACTTCAATAGACATCTCTGCAACACAGAACACAGACGTCTTTCATGTAACATAACATAATGTTCATTTTTTTTGAATGTTTTAAACTAAAATATTGGCCATATCTTACACATTGCCCCGTCAAAGACAACAATCTACCAGCACAAGCAAAGACATTCTGCATATCATGTAGTAAAAATGGATTGAGATAAACAAAGCCCTTAATTAACACTGTTATCTTAGTCTTTATTTTGTCACAATTGTAGTCAAATATATATACGTCTATATGACGTATATTATATGACATATATAATTTCATTTCTTTACAATAGAGAAACAACATAGAGATGACACACTATTTTGGTTTCTAAGTAGAAGCTCCTTTTAAATAGTGGCATTTTTTTCAATACACTTTTTAAGTCAAGCTCCCACTCAAGTCACGGTTTTTGTTTTCCTTATTGAGTCACATTTATTCACAATGTGTGTGTTTGTTTTGTCTCTTTTTCTTTATAATTTGATGTCTTTTGTTGTGTCAATATTTTTTTCCTCCGCAGTTCAGTCTGTTCATGTTCCTTCAAAATCGACCGCCATCTGTCATTGGTCCGTGCGGCCCCACAGATGGTCCCACCTGCTAACCATCCTGTGCCACCAGCAAAGGTATACAGTCATTGGAAACACTGTCTGTGAAGCTTTACAGAGTTAATCCAATCAGCTTGCAGAGGGCTTGGCATAAGCGTTTCCAGTTCCTCTGCAGCTGGGTCCTTTGGTGGCCAAGGAGCCGTTTGCGCCTCCATACACGAGGGATGTCTGACCTTGGCACTGTCCCTGGGCTTCTCTTTGGCCTGCTGCCTTCAAACCTCTGGTCCCGATGCCTGTGTGCACAACTCTGGCTGAATACTGCACACTTTTCCCTTCTGACTCCCGCGCAGTCCCGGCCTCGAGAGTTTTTGTGCCACCGCCGTGGATCTCGCTCTGAGACCCAAACATTTTCATGGGGCCGGAAAGGCTTTTCTGTTTTAATCCCTGCGCGAGTTCCACTGTGATTTCAATGGAGCAGGGTGTTTGTGAGGAGCTGAGATTCTTCTCCGAGCCCAGCGTAGCAGTGGTGGTGGTGACAGGAGGGCAAACGCCGCTGGGCATAACACCAGAAGCCAGCACAACAGTCTCACAGGCAGTGGAGGGAGAACTGCGAATGGGCACCGTTGTCTTTCCAGCCAGCATGGGGTGCCACTTGAGGAGCCCCCCTTGGTTTCGGTCACTCGTGTTCATGTTCCCCGCCTCAAGGTCACACGCTTGGAGCGAAGGGATGATGGGCACGGATTGAGTGCGCAGGGAGGGTGGAAGGAAGGTTGTTCCCTTGTCCAGGCGGGTGCAGGGCACCTCGGTCCATCCCTTTCTGGCTGCGAAGTGAGTGAGTGAAGTCCTGCTGAGGAGGGCGCCGACTCTCCCCCCGGCAGAATCACACCTTTATGGAAAGAACAGAATAGAAACGGCAGGATGAGAATGAGAGACATTTAAATTGTGACCTTTTTCTCCCTGACACTTATTTCCTGAGAGGAATTAGATAGACGGGTAATAAACTCTTGTGCATTTTACCCCTCATTGTTCCACAAAACATTGTCTCGCACCAACAAAATTACAAATATTTAGGTATTGTTCTTTCATAATCTTGTGTAATTATTTATAATCCTCTGCATGAGGGGCCTGTTTTGCTGCCGCACGAATGTTTAACTGAAAAATCCCTCCTCTCATGGCTGCCTTACTGAAGATTTAAGGCTTTGGCAACACAGCTGCTGGATTCCTGACCCCGGCCTGTGTGAGTACGTGGACAAATTTTATATCGCCTCCTCGAACATTCGCACATGTCTTCTAATTTCACTCATTACCCAATCGTCTCACAGGTTTCTAATGCGATATTTGGGGTGAATTCAGGCGAGTCTCACCTTACAGTCATGTATCTGGAATGTTTTGGGTATCGCAAAACGGCGCCGAGAAGATTGAGAAAGCACGACGTTAAGTGTGAAAGTGATACAGCAGAGGAGGGAAACTTATTTAGTGTCGGGGGGGTAAGTTTGTATATGTGTTGCATTTGCACAAGAGTTAATATTGTTACTAAAGACTCGACTCACATTTAGAATCACCCCGGCACAGCCTTAGGAGACGGAGCATGTTATTGTCAGCCTTCAGAGACTGTTTGTAGCATAACCAAGTTTAAATAATTGAATTACTCTCCCACTCCTCCCCTCGGTATTAGAAGGGCGACTGCAAGCTGGAGGTAAATCCACCAGATCAAAACACATCTAAAAATAACTCCCGTAACAAATTTGCCTTCAATGCTGTCCTTATCTGCGATGGGTAAATATATGTTTTGACACTGGATAATGGAACTGACAATACTCAGCGGGGATTTGTTGTCTCAAAATGGAAAACACGGGAGAGTGTCTTCGTGTTTGTTTGCCGCTCTCGCTCGCCCCTCTCCCTAACACTTCCTGCCACGCCGCCGCACTCCTTCCTCGGCTGCACCCTCATCATCATCTCTGCACAATCTTCCCTCTTTCCTCACTTTACCCTCTCTCCTTCTCTCACTCTCCTTTCCACCTCCCGTTTCTCATTTCCAGAGATGAGAGGGTGTATCCATGGCAACAAGGGAGAGGTGGGGGGGAGGAGGAGGAGGACGATGAGGAGGGGGAGGGGGCTGTAAGCTTGGTAACTTCTTGTTGTGCGGCTGGTAAGTCCAGAAAAATACGTCACATCGACCTCCTGAAGGCCGGCGAAGTGTGCTCGGCTGATGGATTTGCAAAGGAATTATCAGTGGCTAATGAGATCTGCGTTGTTTAACTGTACAAATGCAATCTTATCCCCACGAAGAAGACGAGCCCTCTCTATTTCAGCTCTACTCCTGACACGTGTAAAAAGCTGTGTTAGATTTAATAGCTTATAGCGCGCAGATTTTGCCTTTTTAAAAAAATAACTCTCATTAACGTCTTTATTAGTTTGTTTGTTATTCTGTCTGCCTGTGCACATGAATGAGTGTGGAGGATCTCTCCGCGCAGCCATTTTGAAAGAACTGCTGAGCTCCGTGGAGCTTTGTTTAAAAATGTAAATTATGGAAATAGGTCACATAAAGAGTTTGGCAGCTTGCAGCGCATCTTACAAGTCACTGTAACGCTCAATCAGGTTGGCATGCTAATAGGAACATTGCTAGGCACTCTTAAGTGTGGGGGAATGCACGAGGGACACCGCGGCTTTAATGACAGACGTTTCTGATAACAGTGCCATCCCTCAAGTTGCAAACGCTGACAGCAAATTAGGCTGTTTCGGAGGCATATGCTAAATAGGACTGCCTTACTCGGGCTTAAAGATGCTCGCTCCTGCATCTGTAAATAAAACCGAAAATAATTCAATGTTTTCATTGCTGTTGTTTAAGAGGAATATGCCGGTGGAGCTGCTTGACATTATGCATTATTCTTCTTAGGAAAACAAGCACCTCAATGAACAGCATCAGACTGTTTGCTTTGGCAGATGTTATGTAACAATAAATCTTATTTATAATCGGCAGGAAAAGTTGAAAATAATGTGCAACTTTGTCTCCACATGGATCATCCCCTCCCTCCTGGATGAACACCTCCTCTTTGATAACAACTGTGCAAGAGAGGATTTCACATCCAGCTACCTTTTCTGAGCCGGTGCCAGCGAGTATCATCAGACAGTGCTTTTTCTTTTCTTTTTTCTTTTTCACATGTAAGTTATTTTAAGCCCCCAGATAGCCAACTGGCGCGAGGTGGCTCTGCCAAAGTCCTCCCTGCTTTTTAAGCCTCCTGAAACAGCGCCAGTGGCTCTGCTTCACTTCTGATAGCCATGAAAATAGGGCAACTCGCTGTCCTCACTCGACATCACGAGGGGCACGAGGAGAATTCAAGATGTGTAAATGGCTGAAATTAATCCTTCGCAATTTGTGGTCTTGTTCTAGAAGGCTGCAGTCACCCAAAACGGCTCCACGTTTAGCATGTAAATGACAGAAAATGTAATTATTTATTAGATGTGTGAACCATGAAGCTTCCACATAATGCCGGAGCATTAGCCAAAATCAGGCCCTTGTGGACTTCTTCGGATTCATGTGAACTCGTCCATCATCTGGTAATTAGCTTTGGCCCCCGTTGTTGTATTTTTAACCCTGATAAAACCAAACGCTTTTTCATTCACAGCAAAAGCCCAGTGGCAAGTGTGCGGAGGATTACACACAGTCTCATATCGCGGACTTCCCCGGCACCATGATACTGTTGAGCGGTCGGGATCAACTGTGTTCTCCAAATTAATTGTGACAGTCCCAGTTGAAGGAGGCCACAGCAGATCTAATTTATTTCCCTGGATTAGATTTCATAAGCTAGTTCACGGATTTGAACTGAGAGCATCTCAGTCATAAACTCATTTCTCCCAAAATTATCCTTCTGCCACTCCAACTTAACCTCACTTAGTCCGGGGGTCTGTATCACTGAACCGGCTGTTTGACCTCAGCGCAGACGGGGGCAAAGAGAGAGAGTTTCCTCTTTGAGGCACAAATACAGATGACGAAACCAACGAGAAAGGAAAGGACAAAGTCTCACCTTCTAATGGACTCCACGTCTGTTGACTCGTCCTCCTGCAAGTGTTTGTAGACGTGGCCGGACGCTCTGGATCCATCGACGAGATTGGTTGATATTTTGTGTTTTCCTCTGGAAATGGGAGGGGTCCTGAAGTAGTTATTCTCCCTCCGTTGTTGGGCAGGACTTAGGGAAAGGGAACTACTCCTGTAACCAGAGGGGAAAACCGAGTTAACACACTATTTTAGGTTCAAACAGCGCTCGTCCATTTTCATTTCATTCATTCGTTCGTTGTTATCAAATGTATCCCATCTCCTCATCTTCATGGTTGTAATATGGACCGGAATGGATTGACCTTTCCGCTCCACGTTTGAGTGAAAAACCCCATCATATGCCGCATTCAATGGACGCGTGCATAAACAACCCTGGCGCTGAAATCTAGGCATCCGATTCCGGTGAAGACAATAGTAATTTACCATTAAGCAATACAATTTACATAAACATGAAAGAATTTGTCACGACTCAATCAAAGAGGGGAGTGAGTGAGTGTGCAGCCTTGCTAGCGGCTCTGTCACCAGCTGCACTGTGAGCTAAATGCTAACACGCTCACAGTGACAGTGCTCACATTCTGATGATTAGCAGGTAATATTTACCAGGTTCACCACCTTAGTTCGGCCCATTGGCATGCTAACATTTGTTAATTAGCCCTCAACACAACGCACAGCTGAGGCTAATGGGAATGTCATTAAGTATTTGGTCATAAAAATATCCACTGCACTCTGTCAGCACTGGAGAAAGGTCTGGCTGCACCGGGTGTCATTCTGGTCGGGAGGGAAAAATGCTCTGCTGGCTTGTTTGTATTTTAGTTTTGGGGTCATTACCGGGGACCACAGATGACGTATTCCAATTAAATGTATTTAAAATGAAGTACTTATTGAAAGCTGCTGTAAGTGTTGTCGTCATTTGAGCTAACTTCCTGCCTGTTTTGCAGTTGGCAGTCCCCTCCCTCCTATCTATGTTCACTGTCCTGATTGGATAAAGTGAGCAGGGATACCAGGAAATGCATTTTCTCTTTTTCTGCATGAGGGGGAGGAGAGGAGAGACATGGGTCACTGAGCAAACACTCTATAACAGTGATTCGTGTTGGAATATAGAGCTATTTATAACTTTTTTAATATAAAATATATCACTCACAGCAGCTTTAATGTAAAAAAATGTAATTGTAACACAATGCTTATCTTTACTGTAACTTTAGGGACAATAACTCAAACTCCAACAATAATTCATATTATGATTAAATAAAGGTTTTGCTGCATTTTGTTGGGACTGAACAGGCCCCAGGATTTACAGCTAAGATATCCTCCTTTCTGACTACTGACCGCTCAAAGCGCTTTACAACACTTGTCACATTCACACACGGCAGAGGCTGCCATGCACGGTGCCGACCCGCTCATCAGGAGCAATTTGGGGTTTAGTTTCTTGCTCAAGAACACTTCGACTTGCAGTCGGGGATCCGGAGCCGGCGACCTTCCGATTACTGGGCGACCCGCTCTACCGCCTGAGCTACAAGCGCCCCGCATGTGAGCCTTCCCCGTCCCTCTCAGCTGCCTATGCACGCCTGT
This sequence comes from Pagrus pagrus, assembly GCF_965226575.1. Lineage (NCBI taxonomy): Eukaryota > Metazoa > Chordata > Actinopteri > Spariformes > Sparidae > Pagrus > Pagrus pagrus. Next base: position 12,210,582 of record NC_140208.1, on the reverse strand, counting down.
GGACGACTTGTTTAAATTGTTTAACGCCCCAGGACTGTGGATTTCTTTGTGAAGCTGAAGTTGAATCCGCCAACATAAATTAATGACCAGCTTTTAGCACGACACAGAAGTTCCACAGAGCCCCCTTTAATGTCAGACCCATTTTGAGGCTACTAAATGCCTAATTTGATGAGCAATTATGTGTAATTATATGTTTAATTTGTAACAAGATACTTTTCAATGTATTTGTGCACATCTCTGCTTGGGAGCACGTATGATCATGATTGACTAGCTACAAATTCAAATACATCTTGAACATAAAACACTGCGTGTGACTAAACGCTGGTATACAGGGCACATTTGTTAAACCCATGGGAATATGAATAGCGCATATATATTGATATCCTGCTGCTGTTAAGGATGGAAGCGGCAGTCTTTGGAAACCGTGCTTCCTGCCCGGGCACACTGTTTTTACATTGTTATGTGGGCAGCGGGTGGTCGACTTCAAAGCAGATCCCTGCACGGTTGCTGCAATAAAGCAATGACATCCGACGTGAATCAGAGTTATGCCGCACTATATCGCAAGCTGATGTGCGAGTGTATCATCCGAGAGCTAACAACTCCCGAAACACACAGAGCTAAATAATTTCCAGTTTATTTGAATGCATCTCGGCATCGTGGCTCTCTCTTTGATCACAAGCTACAGTTCCTTTTGTGAGCAATAAGTCACTTGATTGCGTTCGATAAACTGAACCACACAAACAACTTATGACATATTATTACTGCTGGGCGGAAAAATGTGTTTGTTTTGAGGCACCAAACACAAAACAGTGACAAACATTCTCCGAGTTTGATTCGGGCTCTTAAATAATTTGTTATTGCAGCAGCCACACACAAGAGAAAAATAGTGTGTGTGTGAAGCGGCGGATGGTGTTTAATAGTAATCAAGATGTCCAAACTTCAAGATTTTTTGACTCGTCCTCAAACTGAACTCCCTCATTCCTCTTAAATCATGCAGAACACTAAATAGTCCAGTGGACTTTTGGTTATTAATTGATAGCTGACTGGGACACTGACGGAAAATACTCGGCTATAATAATTACTAAATGTCCGTGGCTGTGGAACAATAAGCATGGCTAATGTTGGCTCTGGTCTTTGGCAGCATTAGCTTTTCGTGTCGACTGATGTTGTAAAAAGTTGATATGAATAAAGCTGAGTTATGTCAGTTTTGTTTGCCATTAACATGCTGATTTTTTAATTAGGATTAACCGAAAGCTGGAAGAATGAAAATGTGTTTTTGTGCACAGAATCACCAGGCTGTTGTAATTATCGGATGTTAAATGTTACAGGTCTAGAATTGAAAGGCAGCTGCTTATCTCCACAATTCACCATAAATGTACTGCCTCCTGATGTTTAACGGGTGAGCCCGGCTGTGAGAGTAATTCAGCACATATTTTAATCAGTTCTTCCCTCTTTATGCATTTGTTAGACGTAGTAGAGAGTCAGAAAAAGAGCGGGGGATGCTATTTTTTTCAGAGAACCTTTGCTGAATCTAAAAATATAATGGCACATTAAAAGAGTAAACTCTTTCCCTCCAGAGTTCTTCGCTTCCAACGTGTCGGTCCGTGCTCACTGACTCGACTTGAGCGCATTGATTAGCCTACAACAATTTCCTCATAATCCAATCACGACAATGGACTCATGGTGATTGATCAAATTCCACAGTAGCCGAAATGAAAACACTGATTGATCTAGCGGCGGTGTGATGATTATACATCGACTCAGTCAGTGTTATTTCCGTCAGATTTTGCCGGTAAAGCAATTCGGAATTATGCTTGAGAGCAGGCAGAACAGAGCGAGCTGCGCCGCTGAGTTCATTCAGAATGTATCAAAGTTGGAAATGATTCATTTCCAAATGATTGATAGTTCATTTTTCCTCGCTGACATTTGTGCTACAAGCGGCTTCAGTTTGACTATTTACAATGTAAATTCATAACGCAGAGACACATCGCTCGAGGGGCGTCTGTCTTCAGTCCAGAGTGAATTATCTCATCAACCACTGGATGGATTTAAATGACATGTTGTCAGTCATACATGAGCATGTTAGCATGCTATGGTTAGCATTTAGCTCAAATTATGATAGCGAAACAGATCATTTTGTGAAGGTTGTGATGCTCAATAAATTATCCAGCGTTCTACAGCCACTTTTTTCTCAATGTAAGCTTATCGGAAAAAGTATTTTTAAGCCGGTGTAGTTACACGGTTTGGCCACTTTGTAACGGCGACTTCAAAGCCCGGTGCTGTTGCCATGGGCTTGGAGGTCACCCACTGGTGGTGGACTACTGTTTTGAAGCCTCGGTCATTGACATTTTGTATTTTTGGTGCTTAACGTGACCATATTTTGGTGTATTTCATCAGGAGCATAATTTACAAAATGAACATCATGTTGAATTGAAAAAGACTTGAAACTAGGGATCGAGACCATAAACTCACTGGGAAACTGTTTACTGAGGCAAAAAATCAAGTGAGAAGTAGGGTAATTTTCTCATAAGCTTATATAAAACCAGTGGAGTCTCCCCTTGCTGGCCGTTAGAAAACATGGCACTTACGGATTGGAAACATGGCACTTCCGGATTGGTTTCACTTCGAGCTTCGTCCTTGTTGTCTACAGTCAAGTCCATCGCGACAGAGCCTCTTCTGTGGCTGTAGTTTCTTGATACATGCTCTTTTAATATCTATCTTATGTCTATATTTTCAGTGATTCATGTGATGTCTACATTGTTTCGGCAAAGTCCCCACTTCAACAGACATACTCTGCATTCAAGCAGGTGAATCAATCTTCTAATGCTCATGCCCAGTGATAAAGCCAATGATTCACAGGTAACCTTTCGCAGCGATATTGATGGACCATATTGACATGCTTTTATGGGGCATTTCTCCTGATAGCTCTCGGTGTGGCCCGGTTTCTCAGGTCAATAGCTGAAAGCATCTCCACATCATCCATCACAGTCTAGTTCCCCGCCTGCCTCCTCCGGCTCGGAGAACACGCTCAACACATGATTGACTGTCAGCTGCCCTCCGAGACGCACCTGCGCGGCACTCGCCAGGAAGCGGCCTGGACGAGTTGGCGCCGTCCCTGCAACTTCACACGACAACCTTTTTGGGAAAAAACTTTCCTCTGTGACACTGCACTGGTCCATTAAAACAGAAAGTGACTGCTGCCTCAGCGGGGGGTTCTCGCTAAAGTTGTCATCACAGTCCAGCAGACATCTAAAAACTCCCTCTGGCTGTACTCGCGCAACCTTTCCACCTCGCTCTCAGCAAACAGACATGCCTCTAATCACTGTGCATCCTGTACTGTGTGTGCTGGCTGCATAAGAATGAAAGCTTGTCTAATGCAATGAGATTTGAAAAACGTGTCTCCCATTTTACAGTGCAGTTGCAACAAAAATGCTGCTTAACAGCATCAGATCAAGTGAGCGGTTGACGTTTACCAGCAAATCTTAGTGAAATTGCCAACAATGAGCGTAAAAGGTGCTACGGGAAATAAACATCTCCTTGCACGCTGTGTGGCTGAAAGTCATTAATTGTCAAAGTGTGCCTGCACCCATATCATCAAAGCAAATTAAGCCTTTCTGTAAACATCCCACATCCCACATTGTAGCGTGCTCCGTACCCGCAACCCTGTGTTCTTCTGAGGATTCGAAATGGCAGCGTTTGATACCGACGGCAGTGATCACAAAAGCGCCACCGCGTCTGACAGTTCCTTGTAGCGAAATGTTGTTAATTTTGTTCAATCTTCTGTCATTTGAATGATGGCACGGGGAGGAAGTTTGTTGAATCAATGTTTGCCTGCACATTAAAATTCACTTCTCCTCCCTATCAGTGCGCGAGCAGTCATTTCAGACTCTGCCTAAGCACACATTTAATCACTTTGCACAGTTTACCGGACATGCCATGTAAATAAAAGACTTTCCTGACTGTTTTGAAGGACTCCAGCTTTAATTTCATCAAACTAGCTACACCTTTAATGCCAGACTAAAGATATGCACGCAGGCAAAGCTTATGAAGTTATCAATGATATATATTAACATAGTTCCTCCCACTTATAGTCACCGTAAGTCTTTATAACGATTGCATTAATGGTCTGCGTGTTATTCTGAGGTCTCTATATTCCACCATATTGCAGGATGATTACATTTCTCACTCGGCTGCCTCTTGTATCTGGACAGGGGGAAAGGAAAAAAGATATGAAAGCAAGGCTGGAATAAGATGATGTCGCATTTTCACCTGAAGCGTTTTCCTTTCGACAGCGCTCTGCTGAGAATAGGCGGGGCCGCTGTTGACGTGCCGGGTGCCACGCTGCCGTCCTTAGCAGACGATCCGTGAGAACTGCAGCTCTGCAAAAAAATGAAGAAGAACAGCGTGTACAGTAATTGCAGCTTGGGAATGTATCCTCAGTGCCCAGATGTTTTCGTTATAATGATCAAGATCAAGAACTAGATGCAGGTGTAAGTGATTATGTATGTCAACACAGGACATAAGCACAGGGTATAATGCATAATGCTGGGGATAGTGTTTGTGGCTTAGCTGCAAGTCCCCAGACAGGTTGAGGATGCTCTCTCGCTGACGCATCCCCTCCTTAGCCAGGCAGAGTGTCTTTAATTACACTTTACATTTTAAACTGCAGATTAAGAGGGGACGCTTTGTGAATCAACTCCGCCATGGCCCTCACAGTGCTCCCTCTGCACTGAAGAATTAATCCCACACAAGATTACATTAATGGTTTCCTAAAGAATTTCCCCCCTCAATTCTCTCCCTTTATTCTTATCAAAATGAACACCATTATCTTACAACAGGCCGCAGACAGAGTGCTGGCACAGCGGCCATGAATGCCCCAAGAACCCCCTTGTGAAACACTAAGTCATGAGATAATTCTGCTATTCCGGTTACAGTACCTCCTGCTCTGCCCCGCCTGTCCGTCTCATTGTACATCATTAAAGCGACTGCATGTGACTTAGCGCTGGTTCAGGGTTCTCATGCCTGATAAGCCTCTTTTTCTCCCTTACACCCCTGACTCCCAGAGGGAGCTGTTACTGCTGTTCACTAGTTGTGCAAGAAAATAGGATCATTTTGGCCACCCTCTCATATACCCTGCGGCTGCACAACGCCTCACTCTCTGGAACAATTGCTGTGGCAAACTTTCCTGGAGGATGATATCTATGTCAGGGGATAAAATAAATAGCTTATGGCAGACCTGCATGGCGTAACCCATTTCACTTGTCCCCCCCCCCCCTTCCATATCTCACTTGTGCCTTGTTTTATGCCACTTGTGAAAGCCAAGGATAAAAACAACGCACTGTGGGTTTACTTCAAGGAGAGGCGAAGGGAAAATACAGGAGCCTGACGGAATAACAGCAAAATTTACATAACAAGGAGAAAGGAAAAGCTATGCATTCAGAGCAGCACTAATCCTCCTCGGATTACAATCAAATCGCAGGTCGTGAACTGTGCATAATGGGATATTTGACCATTCTTCATGAAGGACAATCTTTGAGCCGGCGGCAGAACAAACCACCTCCAGATGAAGTCGACCCTCTGAGCCGAGACGTGACTGCTCCTCGTGCCTCTACCTGATATCAAAATCAGTTGTTTCGGAGCTGTGCACCGTCATGCACATTACACAGAGTGTGTAACTGTTGACAGCATTATTAATTTCAAGCTGCACTGGCCTGTTCTTTTATTAATCACGGAAACACCTACTGAAGCTTTCATATCATCCCAACTGCCGTCACAACACTTGCTGAACAAGTGGCTAACATGCTTCCTCCGTTTTCTGTTCTCGCCGGCACCCTGGTTAACCCTGTGAACGCGCTGTTCCTTTTGTTTTCTCACAGATCTTTGAGAGACAGAACTTTAGTTTGTTATTTCAGAAAATACTCCTCAGATATTTCACGCGTCAGGATGTAACTTTTAAAGTAATTCTTGAGAAAGAATTTGATTGTTGAGTCTCATTCCCAGATCGCTAAGTACCAACGCTTTTGGCCCAATGCTAGCTTGGCTCGACTCCAGACCCCCGCAACCCTGCAAAGGCTATTACAGATGATGAATGGATGGATGATGGAAAAACACTCAACAATCAACGATCTTTCTGCAAAAAGTTACATATTGTTGCTTTAAATACCACAAAACTGCGCTCAGAATTGGTTTAAGGTGCAATGTGTAAGAATTTTAGTTTAAAACATTCAAAATTATCTAAAATTATAAACAGAAAGTGAAGAAATAACATTTCTCATGTAATATCAAAGACATCTATGTGTTGTGTTGCAGAGAATATCTAATGAAGTTAGCATGCTAACCAACTAGCCCTGGGCCTGAAAACCCCCTTTTTCCTGTTGGTCTAAAGCTCCTGTGCTAGCGGTGTAAACAGGATTCTAACTAGTTGCATGGCTAACTGAGCTAACAAGCTAATGGCAGTTTGGATGTATAGAATACAGTTAGCAGCAGTTAGCATATTTACCCTATTTGTTTGGAGTAGAAATTCAACAGGTGGTCAATTCTTACATATTGCACCTGTAATAGTCCTCTGCTTAGCTACCTACCTCTGCTGGTGCTTCCTGTACATCTATTCAAATAATCAGAAATCATCTTTATTAAAGAGCCTTTGGTATCAAAGAATTGACGCTTTCTTGGTGTTAATCGTGTCTTGTAAGAAAGAAAACAGTGTCTTTGAGAACATAAGGAGCTCAGAGCCTTGTGAAATTGATTTTAGTCGGACATGAAACAGCCTTGAGGCACACCAGAACTTTCATTAAAATATTCTGAAGTCATTTTTCGGTGGATTTTAGCACTGAAGTCTCTGCTCTTTGGCCCTTAACAATTCTCTCACTCCCAATGAAGTATTCATGCAGTAGCTTGGGCTCACTCCTGAGGGTCTCTTCTTCGACTGAGGCTAGACTAGTTAGTTACCACCACACCAGCTTCCGGCTGATGGGAATTGAGTTTCCTCGTCTTGTCTTCCCAGTCTGAGTGCCCCTATTCCTTCAAGTCGGTGCGTGTCTGTTTCGTTGCAGCGTCTCATGGGCGCATACCCCATCTCTTTTCATTTGAGACACAGTTCCATCGCCGGAGAGGTGTTGATTTAATTCTCAGAGGATGCGAGAGGTGTTTAACTATGCAATCACTGCCCTCCTTTGATTCCCTTTCCCTTAAGAGTGCGACGAAACGACTCGCAGAATCTCATACGACTCCTAATATTTACAGTTAAGTGTCGCAGGGTGAGCAATTCACCTGGCCATTCCACACATGCAGATGGCGGGAGCATATGCACAGGAATGTTTTCCAGATGCGCAAACATGCATGGATTTGCAATCGCAGATGGAAGAAACACGCAGGTGCACAGCCAAGTCGGACTTAGTAGAGTATAGTATAGTAGAGTACACTAAAAACATAATGCTTGACAGGATGATGGATGATGTATATCTTAATAATAGTGAAGTACACACTGTATAGAGGCAGTGCAGGTGCCCAGGTGCATGTTTTTTTTAAAGGTGCCCAGGGTTTAGTAACTTCTACTTGGCTCTGACTTTGAGTATTACTGCAGTGTGCAACAGTGATGTCAGCATATCCTGTGCAAGTCTTTACATTGCTCCTCAGCGAACCCTGAGACAAAACATCTTGGTCTAAGCTTGCCTGAGTTCAGGGAGTTGGCATATTCTTTGGTGGTAGGTTAAAGACACCGGTGCCTAGCGGAGTATCAGTTTATCACGCTGATGGTATGGAAGACACGGACTAAAAATGGACTCCGGTTTCGTCCTCCCCGCTGCACCTGCCCCCACAGAGCGAGCCTTTTGTCTCCAGCTCACTGTGCTCATCCTCCACCTTCCTGCCTCAAACGCACACGGTGAGAACACCACGGTGTTCCGATGCTGAGCAGTTGCAGTACGCAGCGCACGCCAAATGTTTTGAGCCTCATTAAGAACACGGCGCTCTGTTCTTTCCTCGCAGAGTACTTTTCCATTTTGTCAGTTTGACTTCTCCTTGAAAGAAAAAAAACCCAGAGAACTTGCAGGACTTGCACCACCCACAGCACATGTCCTCTCCCTAGATGGTTGCATGCTGAGGGAGTGGGTGGAGAGAAGCTGTGGTCTGGGGTCGCTGTGTCAAATCTGTGGAAAAATAGGTTTCACTTGTTAATCTTTCCTCGCTCTGTTCAGCTCATGCCCCCTCCTGGGTGCTCATAGCCAGAGATCTTTCACATCCCACCTTAAGCTTTCCTTCACACTGTTCTATTATAGCTGTTGCTGTGTTGTTGTGTTATTACAGTCTTTTATTTTTTTCTTTTGCCTTCCCCTTCCTCCTGGCATCCTCCCTGTGTCCACCTTTCAGAGCATTTTGTGGCTGGACACAGGCCTTCACTGCACGCTGAGACCTCATGCGTTCCTGTCACCACATTCTCACAGTCATGGTGTTAATATAATAGCCTGCTATTGTGCTGTGGGACAAGAGGCGCCTGCATCTGACTGAAATGCGTAAAACTGGGCGCTGAAGTGCCTAGACTGGTTGGGCTTCAGTTGAACTTTGTGCACGAGTGACATTAAAAATTCATTTTTAATTTAAAGGGGCCCATATTACGCTCAACTTTAGGTTCATACTTGCTTGCAGGATACTTTGGATGTCCACTATAAAGTATTTTCACACTTTAATGTTCAAAAAACATGTGATTTTTCTCATACTGTCCATTGCTGCAGCTCCTCTATTCACCCTCTGTCTGAAGGCCAAGCCTGCTCTGATTGGTCGGCTCTTACAGGCCTGAGCAGGCATCACACACTGTGTTTCTGTATCAGCGCTGCTTGTGTTTTTGCAACCACGGCAGTGCTGAGAGCATTGCTGAGGGCGGGGATTGTATAGTTGTGACCAGTGATGGACTGTAACTGAGTACATTTACTCAAATACTGTATTTAAGTACAATTTTGAGGTATTCACAATTTATTTGCTACTTTATACTTCCACTCCACTAAATTAATAATGATAATAATAATAATAATAATAATAAGCTACTTTTTACTCCATTACATTTATTTGATAACTTTAGTTACTAGTTACTTTGCAGATTACATGCTGCATCAGAGCCAAAATAGCAGATTTTAAATCAATTTCTTTTATCATCAATAAGATAAATAAAAAGACACTGATTCTGTTGATCAGAAACATGTTGAGTCGACACAGTATACTACATACATGTAAATATATATATCATCTACTTTTACTTGTACTTTAGATACTTAAGTACATTTAATATCAGATACTTTTGGGCTTTTACTCAGCTACTATTCATATGGATGACTTTTACTTTTACTTATATTTTAACACAATACCTTTACTTTTACTTGAGTATGACTATACTTTTTACCAGTCTGGTTGTGACATCACAACCTTACAGAAGTCTTCATGGCCCGTTTAAAGGCACTGTGTCTGAAAACAGGCTGTGTGCGTTTCTCTCCGTGGATTTTTTGATACTTTCACAGTATTTTTATGGCGCCTACACCTGCTTTATTACAGACACAAAGATATCACTTACTCCAATATGGGACCCTTTAATTTAACACAGCTACTTAACAGCGACAACATTTACATCAAATGTTGAACAACTTCTTCAAGCTGTCAGTGGCTCAAAGCCATCATTTCCTGCGACACCCTCAAAAAGCTTTCAGATTGTGCCAACTGCAGTTCCGTGGGTGGGGTTAGCTTCAGGGGTGTTTGTGTTTCAGTGTGTGACACTAGACACTGTTGCATTATTAAAGAGCCTCAGTTGCAGGCTACATTTGGCAAAGTGCTAACACAGAAATGACAGTACAAGGCTGAACCTGAAGGAGGAATTTTAGGCAAAAACAACAACAACTGTGCCGAAAACAAACACTGTAAAAAGCGTACCACATGCCTGTTCGTCCCGGTAATAACCTACCTTTACACATGCATAATTTAAAGGTGCACTATGTAGTTTTGGGGGAAGACATTATTTTTATGCCTGAACAATCTAAATAAACAAACTGTTTTCATGACTGAATAAACAAACTGACCTTAAAGGACAAAACAATTTCATTCTGTTTTACTTTGTTTATATTTGGCGGACCCTGCCACCTTTCTAGCTGCAAACAGTGTTCTGGGGCCCACATTTTCAGCTTTAACAGCTTGTGGAAAAAAATTAGTAATTATCATTACTATTGTAAATATCGAAATTCTGAGTTTGAATCTCTGCTCCAAAACAACACAGTGCCCCTTTAAGAGAGAGTTTGGCAACTTGCAGAGGATGCGAAGGATTTATTTGTGAGGGTCAGTAACACCTAGAGATTTATGAAGAGCCGCTGCACACTGGCACAGGCTCGTGATCAGAAGATAGCGATGGGTATGAGTTCCTCCAACAATGGATGAAAGCTGCACACTGAACAAATAAAAAAAAACTATAAAACAATATTGTATTAAGAGTGCGGCGGCAAATAACAAATGATATGTGACCATTTTTCAAACACCAAACAAAGAGGGTGCATTCAGGAAAGTGCTAATGCGTTATGCCAAGTGCACTCTTTTGATAGGACCTTTACAAGCGAGCATTAGGCTGCAATTACCTCGGGATTCGGTGGAGGAATCAGCTGTATCAGTGACATCTACTTTTGAATGTCTGGGTCAGTTCTCACCACCGCTGTGTCGTGTTGCACTGTGATTCACTTTGTGCTATTTTGTCTTTTATGTCTTTTATGTCCACCCCCTGCCATTTCTTTTCACTAAACCAGGAGTTTGTCTTTGTGATTTTTTTTTATTGCAGCTGCCCAGATGAGACTTTCCCCCCCTTTGCCTCGCAGTTTCTCTCCAAAATGTTTCCTCATTAATCAATAATTTAATCACACCACTTTGTTTTTCTTTTCATTTCTTGAGTGTTCCATTTTGCACAAACCTCTCCGTCCTTCTGCTCGATAAACGGCAAACACAGCCACTAGGCAGTCCCATTTGCAAAATCAAAATAAAAAAAAAAAAACCCAAAAGCACCTGCAAAACAGTTGTGGCGGCCTCACTCGCAAAATCCCAGCCGCAAAATGCCAGTTAACATTAATCGTCTAGTGTACAGTATTGTTGCTGCGCTTGCATGGTGAGTTCAGGGTCCGTGAAACGCCACAGATTAGAATTTCCAATCTGCAGTTTGTCACAGGAATCTGTCAATGCGAACACGACAAGCAGATTTTTCCTCTATAACACACGATGCATTCATTTTAAACCATAATTCCCCTCTGTCTCAGCTCCTGTCAGATGTGAGTGTGAACAAAAAGCTTCAGCCAGTGGAGAGATTATTAAGATACACACCATACATCATCCTGTCAGGCGCTCTGTTTTTCGGAGAAGTGCTATACATATTGAGATGAAACTGATCATAATGATGATAAAAGTATGGCGGGGGGATAAATCAATAATAGGGAAAGACTTACCTTTTGGAATTGAAGGCTGTATTGAAGACGGGGAGTCGACTTGGACATGAGGCCGGAGGCGTTGACGCTGCAGTCCCTCAGGCTGCGGCTATCGGAGAAATGAGCCTGGAGTTTTTCCCTGTGTCTTCTGTGGGGACGGAAATAGGATAGATTGCAATATTACAACTACTAAAGGGTAAACCAGAACTGTATTTAAAAAACAAAATATTTCCATGAGAGAGAAACAGCTAACAAAACAGGAGGAGAGTGGCCACAGTGGTGTACTTCTCTCTAGATGTCTGGCTTTACTTGCTGCACACACTCTTTAGTCCGGTCATTGATTTCTGTGAGCCGGCTCTTTATGCACACATGTAACAGCAAGGTACTGCAGGTGATCATATTTATAAACCTGTTAACCTTTATTCCTGGCACACACTTCTGCTGAATGTGTGTAAAAACAGGAAAAACCATGCAGATGCCTTGAGATAAGTCCTGCAAATACACCATCACAGTTGCACATTAAGGGAAGTATTTCAATGGCGAACACACGAGATCTAACAACATTTGTCAAACGTTGCAAATGTATGAGCGCCGCGAAAGGTCAAAGTGACAAAATGAGCACCAGTCAATTTGCAACTCAAATGCGGGGATTTTTCCCCCCCTCCCCCTAGGCTGTGACTGAAGGTTTGACAGATGTGGAAAAAAAACACACACCCTGGAACCGGCTACAAAAATAGCATTAGGAGAGAAGATGTCTCTGCACAAGTGGAAATTTAATCAAGGCAATGTACCGTGAAACGTCCATTACATGCCTTTGTGATAATATTCCAGGAAAAGAAAGAAAGAAGGAGATTTCCAGAAATATCTCCAGAGATGCCAGACTTTGAATCCTCGCAGAGGCAGGGGAAGATTTCTGTTCGGTAAAACGGTTTCATATCTACATACACGTGTGAACATGTCACATTAACAGCGCCAGGTAGGTGTTGATTCATCCATTAATAGCTTTGATTCTTTGTCACCTGCACAGCATAATTGCCTCCGATCTTTACCATTAGAGAAGCTCTTGCAAAACAAACACAAAGTGAAGAGAGAGCGAAGGAAAATGGCATCTTTTAGCTATGCTAAATATAAAATATGAGAGTGTTTCTTCATTTTGGATTAAACTTTGATTGGATTAAAAATTAATTGATGCTTAAGACTTTTGGATTAAATGTTTAATTCACCATTAAATGTTCATTTTTAAATACTAGGTTGCTTAATTCTCTCTGCTGCCGAGGCCCGTTAAATGTTTCTGAGCAAAGGAAAAAGTTGGAATTTAGGAAGAAAATGACTAAAGTGGTTGAACAACCATCTTACACCAGGGCCCATTTGAAATAATAGTCAACCAAATGATTAACTTAAAGCGACATATAGTAACTTTTTTACCTTAAAGATGCACTATGTAATTTGGGGGAAGAAATTTTAATCAGAAGAGAAAGAGTCATTGACTGATTTTTATGCCTAAACAGACTAAATAATGACTGAATAAACTGAATACACACAATGTCATACTGTTTTACTTTGATTATATGTGGCGGACCCTGCCACCTTTCTAGCTTCAAACAGCGTTATAGGGATCTTATTTCCTTTCCCTTTAACTTCTGGGTAAACACTTAAGTAAACATTGCCCGGCTCATGTCAGATAGATTTTCATCAGCAATGAACGTTAAAGTCAACAACTCATGACATGATCCCACGCCAATTCATGACATCGTCAAACTACTCGTTTGTTTTTTCTTGTTTTTGAAACCCCTAGTGGCAGAAAATACAATGCATTTAACTCAGGCGTGCTCAATCATCACACTTAACAATATGGTGCAGTACCTATCATTTCATAGTCCAGTTCATGATAATCAATGACTGCTGGGAGGTATCTGGCCTCTGTATCCTGCCTCTTTCATCTCTAACTCCTCTGTCAAGCCTTCAAACACTCTCAGAAATGCAACTTTAATGGCTAATCTTTGCTGCGAAGCACTGATACAAATGAAATTTTACATCTTCACCGAAGAGCAGAATAAACTTGAGCATTAGCAGGAGGAGCGATTTATCTAAGCGGCACTGTCAAAAAAAATTTGGGGTAAAGAGATTCAATTTAAGAGGGAGTGTGGATTTCATTTCCAGTAAGTTAATTACCTGTGGAGCGGGGCCTCTCTGGTCACACTGACCGATACTTAGCGTGCTACCGTACTGACAATGAAACCTATTTTTGTTTATCGAGCCCGATTCAATCGCCATAACCTGCATTAACTCCCCCGTCCACTCCCTGCCATTACTTTTCTTTGTCTTCCTTCCTTTTGTTTCCCCTTCCCCACAGTGAGTAATTGACTTTGGCGGGCTGCTTTTGGTGCTGCCTGCCTTCTTATCCGGTCATGCACACGCACGCTTAGGGTCTAACGTCTTTGAACTCCTGCCTTATCTTTGTATTTTGTTTAGTGCGAAGCATTTTGTGACACCCCTGCTTGCTGAAACCACTTCCCAAATAAATCTTACATGAGCATCGGTCCCAAATGCATCCTGCACAATTCAGATTTGATGCCCTGCTGAAACAGCGTCGAGCTGACTCACACTTAGACTTTCATTGGGCTCCATGCCACGATAGTAAAGTGCTCTTTCTGCACAGCTGGGGGCACAGTCTACTAATGTGGTGCTGGTTGGCATCACTCACTTGTTGCGGCGGTAGAGAGCCATGCATGCCACTCCGAGAAGACAGATCCCCGAGGCGATGCTGAAGATGGACAGCACCTGTCTCTGGTAGGTGTCACCACTCTCTGCGGAGGAGAGAATACAGTTCAGGCCATTGAATTTCCTCCGTGACACAAAGGATATGGGCTGTGGCTGTGATTGAGCTGGGAGGAATAAATGTATCATGAATTAACATACTGCACGCGCACACAAAAGGCGGACGGACGAACAAACACAAAGCCACACACAGACATCCACCCACAATCGGCATTAGCATAAAGCAACCAATGCTGCTGTCAGTAAATGTCAACGTTTGAGCATGGGATAGGGACATGGCAGACTCAGGCAGGGGCTCAGTGACATGTGCTAACTGAAGTGTGATAATCATTTCGTTCAGACGAACCCAGCAGGCAACACCGATGGAGTTTCTGCACAGCGGGGGCCGCAGAGAGTGTGTGCGTGCGTGTACTGTATGTTTGTCAGCATTCAGAGACTGATGGCGACAGGGAATTAGCGGCAAATGAATGCTCCCGGAGCTTCTTGTCAGACCCCTGCACATCAGCAGCGGAGGCTTAAGGTCACAAGCAGCTGGGACAAGTAGCAGTTGATCCCAGCAGATATCTGTCTGACTGAGCAGCTGGATTGTGGCGCTGCACTACTTACCACCGCGCATGGTGGTGCGGGGGCGAAGGCGGCGCAACACGCGGGCTGGCTTATCAGAATCACGACAAGTCGCCCGGTGGTCAGAGCGAGCGCGATCTAAAGCTGCAACTTGTATCTAATCCACTGACATCCGCTACGGAGAGACCTGTCCGTCCCCGAGTCACTCATGACCTTGAACACAACCTCTTGTGACATCACTCAATCACTCCAGAAACAATAAATCCCCCTGTGTCTGTTCTCACCACCCTGACAACTGCAAGGCAGAGTGCAAAAAACATCACAGCAGCCTGTTCATGACCTTTGAGGGCTTGTCTCTACCTTTTGATGTTGTCAGAGGAGAACTGTCCTGGGAGGTCTTCTTCATCCGTGCTTGTCTGCACAGGTTTATCATCTTCCTCAAACTCTTCTCTTAAGGGCTCGCTGACCATAAGAGAGCTTCCTGCGTTTAAAGAGCGCAACCAAGCAGTCCTTTTCTTTTCTGTTTTTTCCTCCTTCGTTTTTCTTCCTCTGCGTTACATCAGTGCTGCGTCGACACATTTGAGGGACGGTGTAGTTCAAACCGAGGGGAAGCCTTTTTAATATCGGAATGCTTCGGGCAAAATATAAAGATAACATCTGAACACATCCTGGGGGTTACAATATGTGGATACACATATGAGTGGCAGAGTGTATATATACATCAGAGGTCCAAACTGCCCACTCAGCTCCTGTGAAAAGGAGGCAGGAGGCACAGAGATGCTGCGGAGGTGGCCAGCTGTGACACACTATTGCGATTTTTAATACTGGCAAACAGACAACCCGCTGTGAAGATGATTTAGTCATATTTTTGGTTTTGCATTGAATTTGAGTTGTTTTTGCTGGCATATTAGCACCTTGAATTATGCAATTTGGTGTGTGATTTACTTCTCCAGGCCAATATTGTGCATTATTAGTCTGACTGCAACTAGATTTTTTTGACATTGACACCAATATTTATATTTGATGATAATAGAAAGCGGATAAAATCTAAATACATGCACATAGATGGAGTGGGGACGTAATTCAAATGGCCTTCAGCGTACTATATGTGATTTAAGGCACTGTAATGAGGGACTTTTTTCAGACATGGAGGCAGCCATGTTCACCAGTGGTGCAAGCTATTTTTAATCACAATTTTGACTAACTATCCTTTAAAAAAGTGACGGGGACAAAATTTGACATTTCCTAAAGTGGTTGGGACATGTCCCCAGTGTAAATGACACCTATGTCTATTGGAAAAGATGACAGTGACTCTATATATTAGTAGTTATGATTCTCCAAATACATGATTCATTTCAATTTTTAATCTAGACATATTTTATCATTTCATGCCATCGGCAGAATATTATGCCTCTGGATTTGTAAAGATCAACAGACATTTTCATTTTCTTTTTAAAACGAAAGGGGGTGTTTTACAAAAACAGCTTGACTTTATCCTGCTGTTTTTTGCAGATTACGGTCAGGTAAGTTCAAATGATTGTCGGCAGAAATAAAGAATTCAGAGTTCAACAAAAAAAAGCACTCTGTGGGAATCCAACACTAAATAACAAAAGATGGAAATTTGGTTTTAATGATCGTGATTGAAAGACTTTTTCAACGCTAAAGGCACTAAACCTTACGGGAAATAATATCTATGAATACTTAACATTTGCTAAAATATATGAACTTGAATCAGGAGAAATAAAGGCAGAATAGTGTACGTATACTGATGCAGCTTCTTAGCAATTTCTCCTGTAGTTTAGTGTATTGAAATGTCTTAATGTATCTTGCAACATATATGGTGATTTGATAATTATAATAAGCCAACATGGCCAATTATAAACAGTATGTGAAGAAATAACTAATGTTATGCCAAAGACATTTATGTGTTGTGTTGCAGAGATAGCTACGGAAGTTAGCATGCTAACCCGCTAGCCCCAACCTGTCCTGTCTCGTAACACCACCCCAAGCTCCCAGTCTGGACCGCTAGCTGCATGGCTAGCTGAGCTAGCTAACTAGCTAATGGCAGCTACAATTAGCAGCAGTGAGTGTTACTCTGGTGATATGCTGCACTCCATTTGTTTCGAGTGACCTTTCTTCGACAGGTGGCCAATTCTTACGTATTGTACCTTTAAAAATCAGAACAATTAAAATCTAAATTAGTGAATAAACAACCTCTGCATTGTCACATTGTAATAATCCACACTATAAGGCCAGGGATCAATACATAAAGCAGTGGTCTGAGGCAGCAGCGGTACACAGTAGTGCCTTTATGGGAGGTTTAAGAGGATTTATAGTTGTCATTGCAAAATGTGCCAATATGAGTGGCCATCGGGGGTCCCTTTTCCCAGATTTCTTTGTGGGGACCTAAACATTTGCCTGGTTTGCCTCTCCTGACGCTGCGCCTCTGTAATAGAACCTATCAAGCATTTGACACTGGTGAAATTGTCAGCAAGTCCTTGACTCACGGATTCTTGACCCTCGCTGTAATTTGTCACCAACACAGCAACAGAAATGAACTTCTGTTGTACAAATGAACAACAGAAGTTCCCCTCATAAACCCTCCGGCCTTTACCATCAGTGGAATGACCTCTCTGACGGCTGCATCTTTGAAATATATGGAAAACATCATCATTTGCTGCCACATCATCAGCGCTCATGAGGACCACCACCTGAGACAACCCCCGTCTCCTTCGGATAGATGGCGCGGGCTCCGATAGGCACATAAAAACAGCTGTCTACAAAGCTCTGCTGAATGGCTGCGAGGAAAAACCAACATGCAGTCTGTACATAAAACCATTACAGGGCCTTTCATGCCTGATGCCTACAAGACATTCTTGAAATTAGATGCAAGAGCATTGTGGAAACGGGACAAACTGAACAGCCTCAGCTACACTGGCTAAGCCATGTCATATTGACACAAGGACAACACAATCCCATATGGCCAGCTATGCCAACCACTCTACAGATGACTAGAAAGAAGTGCTATAATGAAGACCATGGTAAAGTAGCCATGACAAAATGGGGCTATTCAGCCTGAAATACATCGGGGCAAACTAGTGAGACACAGCGTTCCCGCTACTGGGCTGAAGAATGCAAGAATATCAAAAGAGGAGATCATATTTAGAGCACTCAATCCCACTTCAAACAGAGCTTTGTTGTATCCGGACCGACTGTCTCAGACTGTCACATATCGGACTTATATAACAGCTATCAAAAGATTCATTGCTAAAGCAGAAGGGGAAGTCATAATGGGACACAATGAATAAGCAAGTGAGAACGCACAGTCCCGAGATCAGAGCCCCCCAAAACCATCGGCGCCTCTGTCTGTCATCCGTCCGGCTATCAATCGATCAATCCTGTTCTCATTTTCTCTAACGCATCCGCCCACCTGCAGCAGCGGCATTCTGAACTAATTTAGTCCCCAGATTAAAATCACCGAACTGAGGAATGTTTGTGTGGCGGCAGCAGCAGCAGCAGCAGCAGCAGCAGCAGCAGCGAGGCCGGGGCTTTCTCTTTCTTTCAGAGCTTCCCCCTTTCTATTTCCTGGAGCGGGCGTGTGACGTGACGCCGGCGTATGAAGCCATGTTAATGGAAAACTTCACAGCGTGCCGTGTTGGTTTTTATGTATGCACAAAAGGCAGCCGGAGAGCGGGGGAAAGACGGCGGAGAAGAAAATGAGAAACGTCACGTGTGCGGCGGAGTGTGAGTGTGAGAGACTGTATATTCCCTCCGGATTGAAGAACAGCTTCATTATTTGAGAAAGAGGGTCGGATAGAAGTATTCCAAACAGGTTTTTATTTGTAATTAAAAAAAAGCACGTGTAACTTAAAACAGAGATGATCATTCCTTCGTGCCTTTAACAACGCGACATTTTCATAAATTGCTGCTAGACTGAGTAAGCACGCACCTGGCAGACGCACATTAACACAGGAACCGTCTGTCTTAACCGCTCTGTCCTCATTACATCTCTCCTCTCTAACAGCACTGTTCTTCATGCAGACAGAATTCACCTAATTCACCACCACGGTGTTTCCATGGCGACTGGCCCGCATTAATTTTCCCAAGGTGAGTGGCCTTGTTGTGCAGGATTGTGCGTTTCGTACTGTATGTGGTGCTTTCACGGGCATAGGGGACATGAAAGATTGAGTGCCGAGCGGCCAACAGTCAATGAAAAAAGTTCTCTTACCCATGAATTCGATCCCGAGCTCGTCTGCTGCTCCGTTCAAGATGGCATGAGAGAAAAAAGGGGGGGGGAAACAGAGGGAGGGAGAAAGAGATAGGAGGATACAACAGTTAGAGAATGATGTGCCTCTATCTTCGTCAGAATTCACATCAAAGCCGCCGTGTGTAAGATGTTTTGTTGAAAGCCTTAAAAAATGAACTGAAATTGTCAACAGAATGTGAAGAGAAAGCAGGTTTGATGTTATGACGGCTTGTTGTTGTTTCAGAGGCAAAGGCAGGTTTATCTGTATAGCACGATTCAGACACAAGGCAACACAAAGTGCTTTACAGGGGTATACAAATGCATTTAAAAGACGCTAAAAACGTAGGAAGACATCAAGAAACAAAATTTAAAATAGAAAAAGAAGCTGAAATAGATTATATTTAATAAAGACAAGGCAATGAAAGTTACAGTGCAGTTTGAGATATTGATCAAAGCCTAAAACTTGCTTCAATAAAAGGCAACTAACCGACAAAAAAGGTGTTCAGCCTTGATTTAAGGTGAGAGTTGGAGCGGACCTGCTGTTTTCTGGGAGTTTGCTCCAGATATGTGGTGCAGACTGAAGCTAGCATGCTAACTAGCCATTACACTCCGAAGCCCCTGTGCTAGCTCTCCCGCTGCTCCAAGCCCTGAGTCCGAGATGCTAGCATCACGGCTAACTTGGCTAACTACCTTATGATAGTCACAGCTAGCAGCAGTTAGCTGTTACTCCGGCGATACGCTGCCCCCTATTGGTTTGGAGTATGAATTCTACAGGTGGCCGATTCTCACATATTGCACCTTTAAAATTCAGACCAAAAAGTTTGCGTTTTCTCTGCAGCAGGTAATGAGTCAGCCAGCCTTCCATGCTTGGTATGCTTCTCTGAATTTGCCAGATTCACACAGCTCGCAGTGGCTTTGAATGAAGAAGGCAAACAACAAAGATATGGGGGCTGGGAGGGATTAGAGGAGGGATCATGAAAGTTGAAAATGACATATCATATAGCTTTATGTCACTGACGTTGCTCTGCACAGGCCTTTTATATTGATTCGAGCCTGAGGCATTGCAGTAATTGTTCTCCTCTTTCTCCGAGCGCAGTCTTTCAATATTCACAAGCTGGTCGCTTGAAGATGTGCCACATGCGTGCGCAGACACACACACTCACATACACACATACAGTATGTTGCACTCTTGCCCGTATGTCTATGTCTCTCGGACACACAAACTTTGACATACACCCTCTTCTCTTTCTTTCTCTCACACACACAGAGCCTTTCTTCTCACAGTGAACTCCCTCCCTCCCTCCCTCCCGCCCTCCCCCCCAATCCCAGTGCTGGGGAAACAGATAAAAAGGAGCACTCGTGTTCTTTCCATCCTGACAGTGCCCCTTTTTCATGTCACTGTAATGTAATCTCATTTAAATTAAAATGAAACCCTCACTAGTAATTGCTTTTCTGACAGAGGTGGTCTGAGTTTTAAATAGAAGGCGGCTCGCCAAGCTACTGACAGATTATGTGGTGGGCACACTCATAAAAAAGTGGCTAACACAGGCACACACACACACACACACACTCAAAAACAAAAAAAAAAGGGGAATAACATCTGTTCCCGGATGATTTTTGATTGCACCATGGGAAAATCTGTCAGTGCTGCAGCCTTACAAGCATGATGAAAAATAAAAACACCCCAGAGAGCTGGAGTCAGATTCAGACAGGCGAAAGACAAATGAACTTTTGGATGAGTGGATTACAACAAATGGTGTGATTCGGGGTCTTTTTAACGTGAATGATCAAATTTGAAAGACAGTAAGTGAACTTATGACTGTTAGGGAACGTTCCAGGGAGCATTTTCACCCATAAATGTTACAATAACTTGAAGTCTTTACTCCTCCACTGCCTGGCAGCTTCTTAATGAGGCACAGGGATTTTCGTGATTACACTGATAACAAGAGAGATATGAGAAAAAAAAAGCCCCCAAAATCCCCCAAATTAATCATTTTACTAATTAAACTATGTTTGTGTTCAAACAGGAAGCAGGTGCCATCATGTTTTTATCGAACACAATGTAAGTTCATCGTTTCCACATTCATCCCCTGCAGCCTTGAGGATTATTTAACAAATGTCAGCATTTATTAGAGGCTCCCACTGATTCATCACCAGCCTCACAGCAACTCACAAACTAATGATGAAAACAGTTAAGAGCCAGTCAATTCTGGCCGGCGGACATGCTGCTTTTTGCCACACGGAGTTTTGAGATATAGCTGCATGATGAAGATACGACACTTTTGTTACTTACTGTCACTGTGGCACAAACACTTGGCAAGGCCGGCAGATGTGAATGCAGTGAATCAGTGATGTTGCCTGATCTATATTATCCATTCAAGCCTTTCCCAAGTGATTGCCCATGGCAACAGCCGACACTTTTCCACTCTAAATCGCCCCGACTGTCACATCCTGTGCAGATGATGTCATTACAACACCGATACACATCCCATCCTCTTGGAACTGGCATGTCTGCAGACATTCACCAATCATAATACGTGCAGGCATCCCAATCCTTCGCACTGGCAACTCAGAGCTACCCGGGGAATCACTTACGCTGTCTTGTGGGAGCCTTGAGCAGGCTTGGAGAATACCTGTGCATCATGTCAGATGCTTTTGGCCCGATTAAGAGGCAGAAATCTGGCGAGTGGGAGAGACAATGGCAGGAGTGAATCAAATCCTTAATCCCCTCCTTCACTTGGGCGAGCAGGGACCTGGGGAGCCAACGTGTGTGTGTGTGTGTCTGTGTGTGCTATTGAACCAAATACCCTGTGTAGCTACTTACTCTACGCCTAATATCAACCGGAGATAAATAGTGCAAATTAGAGGCTTGGCCTCTTCCTCCAGATGCTGGCTCACCTCCAGTGTTGTAAAAAGTACCCTGAAGTCATATTTGAGTAAAAGTGAAGATATTGTGTTAAAATGTTACTTTGGTAAAAGTGAAAGTCACCCATAGGAGTAGTACTTGAGCAAAAGTCTTCATTTATGTGACATGAAATGTACTTAAGTATTAAAAGTACACGTAAAAGTAAATTAAACATATATTTACATGTGTGTATAAACTGTTTGCTTGGCGTTGGCATTATCGCCATTGGCAACAATCGGATCTGATATTCAGCATATTTCTGATTATCAGAATCACTACTTTTTTTTGTGGATAAAATAAATTAATTTCAAAATGTGCTGCTCTGGCTCTAATGCAGCGTGCAGTCTGCAAAGTAACAGTGACAATAGTCATCAAATAGATGTAGTGGAGCAAAAAGTATAATATTTGCCTCCAAATGTTCTGGAGTGAAAGTATAGCAGCAGCAGAAAATTGAAATACTCAATACTCAATATCTCAAATTGTACTTAAGTACAGAACTTGAGTAAATATACTTAGTTACTGCTCTTCTTCCCTCTTCAATCTCCCACCAAACACCACCTCTGTAGTCTCAGAGGTGCAACTGGCTCAACTGAACACCATTAACCTGGTCCTTAATCAGGTGTAAACTATATTGCAGGCTTCACACACTCCCATGCCTCCAATTAAAGACCCCACCACCTCCCTACTGTGCACCAATATGTGAGGCCTGAGCACCCTCTCCCCACCGCTCTTCCAAAGCCCAGTTCCCAGCAGTGGAGCTGGAGTACCTGGCAGGGAGCCTCTTCTTCCTTTTGTCCCTGGGCTTTTTGAAATGTGTGCTAGAGTCTCCGCTTCTCTTTCTAGCTCTGCGAGGACGCGCGTGTGTGATGGACTGCTCTTTTTGAGTGGCTGCTTTGCGGCCAGTCGATACCAAGACAAAAGGATGAGGGGCAGCAAATGATTTGTGACTGTAAGGTGCACAGAAATTGATTTCAGTTTTTAAAAAAAACAAACAAGAGTGGGTATGGCGGATGAAACTTTTTCTCACCACCGGGTGTGATTTGTGTCCACGTCAACGAACGAAGACGCGGAATTAAAGTCTGCATGCAAATACAAATAAAAACTGCCTTCTGCACACACGAGACACGCGATGAATTGAATTACACTGGAGCACGTCCCACTTGTAGTTGTCGTCGGTGTGTGTGCATGTATATGTGTATGTTATTACATGATTTGGCTTTTGAAAGCAGGATAATCCTCCAAACCCTTGGTAATCTGGGTAAATTTTAGATTACTCTGTATCAACAGAGATCAAAATAGGCTTCATTCTGCTCTCAAATCTTCCTGGGTAGACTTATCTCTTATGGTGGTTAAATGATTGTGGACAAAAACATGGCTTTCTCTGGTGGACCGGTGCACGCATGGAGCAGTGATACAAGACAATTTGAATACAGTCTGTAATACACTGAGGATGGGCTCATGAACTAAAGGCACTTCTGAAGATTCTTAAACGTGTTCTGACAAAAGCTTTAGCGCATTTTAAAGTCTCTTTTTTAATGGGTATTTGACAGATATGCCTTTATAAATACGCCGTGTACTCATCAAACCGTCTGCGACAACACGACAGGAGGGAATAAAGAAAGCGCGACAAAAGAAACAGACATGTGTGCGAGTTTTGCAGTGTTTGGCCTTCAGACTGTGGTAGCTGACACTCACTCACTGTATAGAACCATAACAAAAAATATTGTAATGTCTGTCCTTGCTTTCTTGAATACTGTATATGTGACAAACTGACACTCATGTACCTTCTTCCTGTAGCGCCAATGCAGCCACAGTTTTCTATTGATTCATGAGAACCTTAAGGGAACAATGTGTATGAACCAGCCACCTGTTGAATTCATACTCAAAACAAATAGGGGGCAGCAAATAATCAGAATAACTGCTAACTGCTGCTAACTGCAGCTAACATTAGCCAGCTAGCTCAATTAGCCATGCAGCTAGCAATCCAGACTGGGAGCTCGGAGCACCAAGGAAGTGTTGGAGGTGGTTAGCGTGCAAAACATACTTCAATATATAGAAGTCATTCCCAGCCCAGATTTAACATTTGATGAATTCACCAGCATTTTTAAAAAGTCCAAATTTGGAGTTTTCCTACCGTAAACAATGAATTACCTAGAAATTTCACAAACAAATCAATCTGCGAAGGGGAAATGGCTCTCCGGCTCATCGTCTACGCCTTGTGAACAAATGCAACCTGTCAGCTGCTGACAGACGTAACTTTGTTTAAAGGTTGGGGATCACTGCCTTGAAGTTCTCCGGCTACGACACATGAGCTGCAGCAAGAGCAGCAACAGTGCACATAGAGACTTATGTCTGTTGTCATGGCGATTCCTAATCCGCGTTGTGTTTTGTTTTTTACCAACGTGATGATGCAACTGTTTTAGCAACTGTAAAAGAGGTATATTGTATGTTTAATCCACTGGCAAAATCCATCCATTTTAATCTTCTGCCCCAATCCTGCTTTATTTTGAAATGGGTTTATTTCTAGTGATCTTTTCCTCCAAAATAATTTTGCTGAAGTGCTTTCAGGTCAGGCACTGCAGGAAATATAGTTTTAAGATTTGTAAATAATAGCAAATGCTCATATAGTGCACTTCAGAGTCTTAACAGTAAAACATTTAAAAATACATAAACATATTAAACAAACCCTCTTTGTCATTTTGCCTTCTGAGGCTTATTGTCTTATACATTTTTAATAAATGCAAATGTACTACAAATGTGTAGTAATCTACTTTGTTTGTTTGGTCTGGAGTCCATTTTCGTGCAAAAAAACCTAATAACATTCAGCTTATCTCAAATAACAATGTCAAAATCTCCCGATCTGGATACACACGGAAAAACTGATGTCTGCCTATAGAAGATAAAATAAATCCTATTGAGAAAACCGGGTGCCATGAGGGAGCATGAAACGTGCTTCGTGACACCGGCTTGTGACCCCATTAATGGGCTCTCGGTGGGCCTGGTGGCATCAAGCAGGAGGCAAAAGGAGTTAAGTTCTCTCTGTGACTCTTGGTGCAGAGGAGCCAAGTCACTCCATAAAACAGTGTGAATTTGTAAAGCCGCAGTCTCATGGGAAAAGCTCGGGGCCTCCAATTTCTCTTCCTTGTACCTCTGACTTTTACTTTATTTTTTAACTACACCACACAGCTGTCACGGGGATTCAAAGACTCCGGGGGAATTGTTTTTCATGAACAATAGGAAACTGAAGACTTTCCTTCCTTGCAGCGAGACCAAAGCATAGCAAGATTAAAGACCATAATAAAAGATACAGGAGGTTTTTATGCACAGGGTTTAATTCTAATATCTGTGTGGTAGCGCTGTGCCTATGTAGGCCAATAAAAAAACGCAGTCTCATGATATGCATTTTGTGTCTTATAACCAAATAAAGTGTTTTTATGGCTCTAATAACTGCCACATGTAGATTCAAATGAAACACATTATGATGCTATTACTCAACGTGCGACCACCTGTTATGAAACTAATGGACACAAAAATGGAAATATTAAGCCTAAAGTAGGTAATGCATAACGTCTTTATATTTGTATATAATTATTGTTAACACTTTATAATAACCATCATTAAGAATTTTAGTTAAAAACATTCAAAATTAACTAAAATTATGACGCTGATCTATTATGTTGAGGAGGTTTCTATTGAAGTTAGCTGCTAACCTCCCGTCCTGGTCCAAAGCTCCCACGTAAGTGTTGTATGCGCCTGGTGCTCCGAGCTCACAGTACGGACTGCTATCTGCACTGCTAACTGAGCTAACAGTTAGCGGCAATTACCGGCTACTCCAGTCATATGCTGCCCTCTATGTGTTTTGGGTATACATTTACACACATTACATATTGCACCTTTAATAAATGGTCAATTTAAAGTTATTCAAATTTTAGCTAATAATTATTCGACTGTTAACAATCAAATTGTATTCATGAACCGTCTATATCAATTGTAAAGTTTATAAACAGCAACTGCAACTTTTTAATGGCCATCCAAACAATGTTTATAGATGATCTAAACTGTATTTATTAATAATTTACATAAGTATTATAAACACCAGTTGCGACTTTACAATAAACAATTGCTTCATAAACTGTCTATAAGTCATTAAATTGTTAACAGACAAATAACATTTACCTAAAGTGAAGTTAAGTAACTACAAATCTACCATTGAATAACTGTGGTTATTATAAAGTGTTATTATTGACATACTGTTTATTCATTTATCTAAACATGTTATTATATGTTCATTAATTTAGGCATTTACTTATATGATTATTTATATTTGGGTTCAGTCTTTAAAACCCTTCTTAAAATACTTAAACTTTGTAGCCTAATATGTGGTACTCACTTAAAGGTGCACTATAAGAAAACAGTGTTAAAGAGATTTTGGGGGCATTTTATGGCTTCATTAATGAGTTGACAGTAGAAAACAGACAGGAAATGAGGGGAACAAGATCTGCAAGAAAGTTCTCCAGTTGCACTTGAACTGTGGACCCCAGAAGCTACTTTTACATAGAGTCTTAGGGCCCAGGGGGCTGCACAATCCTTTGCAGCAAACATGAATGTATCTCACTTTATTTATATTTATCTTGTTGACTGATACAGTCAGAGATTCCCTCATGGGCATGTACATGCACTTGTTCAGAATTTGCTTTCATGTCCGAGATCAATACACCAATACTGTTGGATGAAAAAATAGAAAAGAGGGCGTACTTGGATCTGACAAGATAGCATCTGTCTTGGGTACAAACTGGTCACAGCGTAGTCCGTGATATCCCTCCTTACACCTGGGAGACAGGGAGAGACAACATTTGAGATTAGAAGTAAGACAAACCAAGCAAGAAGTAACAAAGTACATCGTGAAACTACCAGCCGATTCAGATAAGCGAAGTGGAGAACAGGAAACCTAAAACCAAGCGGTAAAAAGCCGAGTGCTCGCTGAGGACCGAGGTGGTTGAGGGAGATACACACAGAAGCCGTGGAGAGGGGTGGGGTGAGAAGAAAAAGAGAGGAGGGGGGAAGATAGTTGGGCAGGCCTAAGCGGCGCCTGCAGCCTCACTGATAGCACATGACTGACAGGAATGCCAGGTCCCAGTGGAAGAAACGGGGAACTGGGATGGGAGAGGACTTGGCGTGATGCAGAGGACGCAAGATCTACAGCGGAAGGGAAGCTGCCACAGTTGGAGGAGTCATGTAAACAAAGTCCTGGCACACTCCAGATATTTGCCTTCATCATCAAATAAATATTCCTGCACTGTTGATGCCTGCAGATCCCTCAGCAACTGTCACAAATATATCAACTGAAATTATGACATCTGAAGTTT
Source organism: Pagrus pagrus (assembly GCF_965226575.1). Classification (NCBI taxonomy): domain Eukaryota; kingdom Metazoa; phylum Chordata; class Actinopteri; order Spariformes; family Sparidae; genus Pagrus; species Pagrus pagrus. Next base: position 12,183,288 of record NC_140208.1, on the reverse strand, counting down.
GGCTGCGCCTGTTACAATGTTTTACCCTTTAATATGCAAAACACTGCTTTACTTTATAATGTGCTTCACTAATGTGGAGCATTTTTTTTTACCAATCTTGTGCTGCTGATTTTGAAAAAAAAAACAACAGCGCTGTCAGAATAAAAGAATATTCTTCAAAAACTTGAAAAGTTACACAAAAATTCAAACCCAAATATAAAGTTTTGGAGCTGTTTCTCAGCCCTAGTTTGGCACAATCTTCAATAGTTTTTGTCTCAAAGAGGACTTAGGCATTTTTTATTCCCATCTTCAATAGTGGCCATACTGTGAGCACATTCAGTGGGCTGATCCATCCCTCTGCTCTTTCACGGCTTAGGGTGAGACAATTGGGGGATTTGCTTTGATGTGTCTGTTTCAACATAAACTTGTGCATGAGTGAGCGATATGTCAGAGTTGTCTATATTTCCTCCATTCCATCAGTCGATGACATATTGAAGGTAAAGCAGGGGGGGATTTACGCTCGCGCATTATCCATCAATATCTGTCCACCACATTTCCACCAGTCACCCATTCCACATAAAGTATAATGCATTGGATGAGTGACAGGCACAAGTGGTCCATTCAGTCTTGCTCAGCTTGGCTCAACCTGATAGCTTGAAAAGGAAAAAAGATAACACATCAACAAAGCCAACAACAACTGAGCTATGTAAAACAAACCGAGCAGCAGTGGAGATCACAAGTTGTTGGTAAAGGCTGGCATAAGAGTGAAAACGGAGATCGATTGTCATCTTTCTTTGTTTTTACATCTCAAGCAGCAGCCGCAGCTCCATTTGTTCAGAGTGTCTCGGCTCAATATGTGACGTTGCTGATCTCTCCTGGTTTCCCCAGAATGCATCATGGAAGTGCAGCAGTGATGAAAATGACATACACGGTCTTTTAATTTTACCCTGGAAGCTCAAAGCTGCATTTTCATTGGGCATCTATTGTTTGAGTTTTGGCACAATGTTGGTACGAGTTGGCAAGACATTTAGCTTTAAAGCTCCTGTGCTATCTGTGTGAACGGCAACACTAGCTGCACAGCTAATTGAGTTAGCCAGCCAATAGTAGCTACAGTTAGCAGCAGGTAGCAGTCATTCTGGTGATATGCTGCCCCCTGTTTGTTTTGAGGACAAATTTGACAGGTGGCCAACATATTGCACCTTTAACGGTTAACTGCACTGTGTATCTATTCTTCCTTTTATGGCAAGGAAACAAAGAAATCTTCATTATGCAAAATAGTTTTTATCCTTTTCTTCAGGGTTTTATATAGGTTCTTGTGCATGTAAAGGTCCTCTCTCCCACAGAAAACACTGCTCCTGAAACGCATCGTCAGTAGTCCTGCCTTTTAGTCCCTGACATTGTGACATCACACTATGTCCCAATGGCAAACACTTGCACAATTTCTGCGTAAGATTTGATTTCGCACAGCTGCTGTTGTTAGCGGCGCTGGCTCAGGCATGTGTGAGCTGACCAATCAGAGCAGACTATGTCTTATATGTCTTCTTTAATATAACCTTCTTTCAAATGAAAAAGAATCTTAATGTTAAGCAGTCAACAATATCGACCGATACTGGGTCAATAAATCGGAGCATCCCTAGTCTAACTAGAAAGACAACTGTGTTTTGAATGTGAGTTTAATAACAGTGACAGAAAAGGAGAGCTGAGAGCGAGAGCACCAAACCACGAAAGCATTTGGCCAGAAAATCACAACAATAAAAGAGGCTATAATTCTCCGTACAGATGAGAGGAGCTGCAGAATCTGTAATGATTCTCTGTTATTTCTTCACCACAACGATCCCTTTCACATCCAATAACAAACAGCCATCTGATCCAATGTAATTATAAGAATACTGATTATACGCTTTAAAGAAGATTTAATTGGCAGATGTACAAAACATTTCTTTATGACGGGTGCACTAGAAAGTGAGCTTTGAAAGCTTTTGAGATCTCAGCGCCGCTCACTGCGATCAGCTCCCCCTGTCAAGCTGCGGGGCGTGATCGTTGAATCGGCCATTTCGTGTTATGTGGCAGTAAAAAGTCTCTAACTGCACCTTTAAACAGTGGGACTCATTACTGTTCGACTCATGTGTGAAAAATACCCTTGAATTAAACCCTCCAGATTTCAAACCTCAAACTCTTACTGTCATTTCTTTTCCAAAGTAATAAGAAAATACACAAAACCTCTCCGGCAATCAAAGGAGGGGATAAAGAACTTGATTCTCGCCTGTCATTGTCTCTCCCGCAGACAGACTTACTACCTCTTAATCAGCCTGAAAAAAAAGCAAATGCAATACCCTGGTACTCTCAAAAGTCTCTTTCAACTCTCACACACATACACACACGCTATGTTGCCCTATAGCGAAGCACACAGAGCTACTAATAAACTGACAAAACAACATATCTTGGACCACAAATAATAAGGCGATGCTCTTGGTCTGACTGTTGCTGCTTCCTGGAGATATTGTGGGGAAACGCTCATTAGTAATCCAGATGATGTCCAAACAAACAGAGAGATCCATTGTTTGCAACATAATGAAATGTACTACAGAAGCCACTGTGTCCATGCAGTATATTGGCCATCTCTTAATCTTTGTCCATTTGTGAGCCAGGATCTGTTTAATTCATTATTTGTATCATAAATAAATATAGCATTACTTGGATACGTATGGCCATTGTTCACGATGCACTCAGTATGCACGGCAAGAGCCACCGTGTTTGAAGCGATCTTAAGTAGTGGCTTTGGGAAAAAGATGAAACAGCATTTAAAAAGTTATCATTAATCACCATGGAGACGGGCCATTAAAACAGAGTGAACATTTTACAGTGAAATGGAATCTGCAAAGGAACATGCCATATGATGCGTAAAGCACCAGTCCAAATGACTAATGCAAAGACGTCAGATTAATTACCAAATTAAAGCGGAGAGAAATTGAGTCAGGGCCACATTTGGGAGAAGTTTGAAATTAAAGAGAATCCCAGGAGAAGCTGGAGTTTTGACAAATATATTAATCTTACAGCTAATATTTTTGTCTGTATCTACAGTACCTTCTGTTGAACAAGTTATCAGATTAATATCACAGGAAGCTCCGTCACTGACACTATTTGAGTTGCCATGAATAAACTTTGAGCATCCCTATGTTCTTTCAGTTAGAGGAGACATATTATGCTCATTTTCAGGTTCATGATTTCTTTTCAATACTCTACTACTCTGTTTTCGCTCCTGTCTCTTTAAGGCCCCCACTCCTGAATACCAAGTCTTCTCTGATAGGTCAGCTCACACATGCCTGAGCCAGCACTGCTAATAACAACAGAGCAGCTGTGCTAAATCAGTTTTTATTGTGCCAACCAAGCCGATAGTCATCATTTATGTAAATGTGTGACATGGTGACATAGTGTGATGTCACAAAGTCACAGAATTAAAGATGGGACTACTGACGAGGTGTTTCAGGAGCAGTGTTTTTGTGGGAGAGAAGAACGTAAAACACTGAAGAAAAGGAAATAAATAAAAAAAGCATAAGAGGTAAAAAGTGATACCTTGACAAGCGATGTCCCTTTTTTGTCAGCCTGCCAATCTTAGTCAAACAGCCAATCATATACCGCAAAATCCAGGGAGGAACCTGAAGCAACCATTCAGCTTTCAAGGGTAAATCGTCCCTCCCCTCCCACCGCTTGGCTCTGCCCTACATCACACCTTCTGTCCCTGGGTGTGAGCTGAGACGCCTAGTTAGTATTCTGAATCACAAACCCGAAGGCAGAGCGCCTGTCTGGCGATCTGTTTACGTCTGGGCTTGCTTTTCTGTTTGTCTATGTCTCCATCTCTCCCCTTTTTTTTAACCATCTTTGTAGCACTGTGAAACAAGCTCAGCCGTCCCTCAATGAGATGCAAACAATGCTTTGTAAATGTGTTTGTGTGAGCGTGGCGTCGAATGCCTGAATGGATGACAAACAATGTGAGATAATGACGAGCTTTGAGGATGTGTTTGGGTGTGGATCTCCAATGAGGGAAACGGGAGAACAAGAGCTCGTATTTATGTATGTGTGCGGTGGCGCATTTAAAAAAAAAGGGGGAAATATCTCAAAGAGAGCCAGACGTGTGAATGTGTGTGTGGATTGGGGCACATGCGACAGCTTTCTCCAGTGTGTGTAAGTTTATATCCTGCAGCCACTGTGCGTATATGAGCAGCAGCTATATAGCCTCTGAGCATGTTTTCCCCCACTGCTCCAGAGCTGTCTCTGACTACCCAGCTGCTTTTAACACATGTTCCAGTCACAGAGAAAACACACCTCTGAGTCTGGAGGATGACGGAGGGGTGGGGAGCGATGCCTCATGACTAATCACCATCCTGCCTGTTAATTAGCGCAAAGAAAAATGGAGGACGGTTTGAGTGCAAGGGGAGGGAAAAGAGGTTCAAGGAGGAGCGAAGGGATGGGGATGTGATCGTGTCAGCCAAACTTTTAATTTAGCCTGTGACGCCCATGCATATTGGCTTCCACATGTCCTATAAAATAACTGCATCAGAGCTATTACTGATGAGGCGGAAGGGAGGGACCACAGCTTACTGGAATCGAGGGCTGCTCCCAGGAGAGTTCAGCACTTACTGACTACATTAACTCAGGCTATAGCTTACTTTCGGATTCACAATATCTGGCGGACACTGATAGTCTTAACAAAATAAATTGTGGATTTATGAGGGGATTAAGGCCTCCGTTTGATCAGCATCTGTTGACAACCAATTGCAATGGCCTGTGCAGTTGTGTAGCACAGCAGCACAAAGCAGCTCATCTAGTTTGCCATTTTTTTTGTGCACCTCAAAGCAACAGTTGACATGGCTAACTGTTTCCTCCTGTTTTCAGTCTTTACACTAAGCTGAGATAAACTAAGATAAACTAAGTTAAGCTAAGCTAAGCTAAGCAGCTACTGGCTACATGGACTGTATAGAGATAAGGAGAGGTATCAGTCTAACCATTTAACTTTTGGCAGGAAGTCAAATCAGCGAATTTCCCAAAATGTCAAACAATTAATTTAAGGACATGCTGCCGTAAAAACGACGTTTAAAGTTCACTCTTGAGCTCATAATTTTGTGCTCAGACCAAGTGGAAATTTTTACAACTACAAGCCATGACAACTGGGCAAAAATCCTCAGAACAGATACTGAATGGAGCTGGTGGTGAGACTGCAGATAATAAGTTATGATTAAAGGTGCAATATGTAAGAATTTCACTATAATACACTGAAATTAAATTACTTAAGATTATCAACAGAATGCAAAGAAATTTTAGTGTCAACATTTTTTCAAATTAGTCTGTGTTTTGTGTTTCAGAGACATCTACAGTACTGAAGTTAGCATGTAAACAAGCTAGCCCTGACGGAACAAGGCTCCTGTGCTAACCAAGTTAACACCAACACTCCCCCATTACTCGAGCTCACAGTCAGTCGGGCATACGCTTGCTACACTGCTGACTGAATTAACTAGCTAAGAGATAGCTAAGAGCTAGCAAGAGCAATTTGTTTTGAGAATTCATTCAACAGGTGGATAATTTTTTACATACTGCACCTTTAAAATAAAATAGTAGAAGTGATTTTGGAAAAACAATAGGGTAAAAAGTACGAGACTATTGGTCAAAATACTTATATTTTGCAATTGTTTCAAACGTTTGTCCAAAACCTGCTGACTCAGCGTGATTCGACAGTGTTCAGCAGAGCTTCTTGTGAAGTCACAGAGTGCTCAGCTTTCTCAGTCTTGGAGAGGCTTCATGAGAGCTACCACTCCATTCTTCAAAGACGTGCTACACCCTCTGGTTTGCATCTTTGCGGATTCATACTGCAGCAGGATAATGAGCCCAAGCACACCTCAAAGCTTTGCAAAAACTACTTGAAGACGAAATAAGACCAATGAGTCCTGACCGTCATGTACTTTCCTCCACAGTCTCTGACCTCAACCCCATTAAACAAATATGGGGGCACTTGAAGACTGCTTGGATAACATGAGTCATCGGGTCTTATACAAATGCCAGGTCAAGTGCTTGCTGTCGTTAAAGCAGAGGAGGACATACTAAACCGGTGACAGACATCCGAGATTCAACTTTTCACTCGCACTGTTAAGCTGATGTTATTATTTTTTAATTAAAAAATAGCATTACATTAGAAACTGAGGCTTTTTGACCCTGTTGCATATAATTAATTAAATACAGCAATTGCTTTTTTGAGGTGTCTAAATCCTGAGCTACAGTAAATTCCTCTGATTGAAGGCGAATAGTTTTCTAAGGACACATGTAGCTGTAGAGAAAACGCCATCTTTGATTCGAGCATTTGGCTTCCGTACGCTTCCATATGGTTATACCAATTAAAAAGACAGGGACTCTTAAACCTTTCCAACAGCATTATTTGATTAATAATAATAATTGGGCTACATGCTGTGTGTATGACTAACGCTGTTTAACAGTGAGCTCGCTATCACATTTCTTTTTTAAATGTTAGCTCTATTTGCCAGAATTAAACAAATAACTTTTCATGCTGGCATCCCCGCGATGGCCCCCCCTGGTGCCCCCATGTAAGAAAAGATGCCCTCTTGGATGCCCCTATGGTAGATATAACATGATAAATTGCCCTCTAGGGTGCCTTTCCAGTGGACAAAACGTGGCGAAGTGCCCTCTCGACTTTCTGCATGTGGTGCCCTTTGTATTTTTTGCACCCCTGCCCCATCCTGAGTCCGCCACTGGCTGGCATAAACACAGCCAGGACCCTTACATGCTATAAACTAAGAGGAAAATAAATTGCATGCAGCTAATACTTGGCACTTAATTTAATCCCACTGAAGTGATTGTGAAGTTAACACAACGCATCTACAAATCTACAAACATGGAGAATGTTGGAGCGGGTGCGTTTTTCCTTAATTACCTGACTTCTTGGAAATGACTTTCTTCAGTCTCAGTATCAAGGCAATCATTATTTGGCAGCAGGGGTTCCCACCACACTCAATAGACACATTCATTTCACTGCACCAAGTCTTTTGACTCACTGCCACATTTCATTTCGCACACCAACTGGTGCAGTGGATGTTGTTAAGCACTACTGAATTGGGCGTTACCCCTAATTTCCATAACTTGACCTACAAGTCATGCATAATAAAAACAAGATTTGCATATGCATTGGCAGCACAGATGCAATATGGTATTATGTTAATTGCTAAACATTGAAATAAATTATTTAAATTCCATTCACTGTGCAGGGTTGTTGAATACTGTGCAATTTTAATTTGCTTCATTTTTTTTTTTAGGTACAGCACCTGCTGCAGCCAGCGATACACACCTATTTTATCGAGTGCATAAATGCAGACCAGGAGGAGGCTGAGGGCACGCGGTTGATTTAAGCTGCATTTTGCTTTCCATCCTAATTTTCACCACTGGGAAGGTCGAGATGACTGACTAAAATCCATTTTTTATGAGAAGGGGGGAAAAAAAAGTGGACCTCCAGTGATCTAATTTCTTTTATAATAAGAAATACACACATAAACATATCACACACACAAACACACATACAGCCATCCCTGCTTCACTCTCAATATCAAAGCCTAATCAGCGGCTGACACTTTTCTCATTGTTATTGATGGGGTACGAGGGAAGAATAGGCTATGAGTTGGCTGCAATCTGCCGGGATTGTTCTGCGGTGGGAAAAGAAATAAATAAAAAAAAATAACACAATGCGAGGCCAAAATGGCTCCAATAAAGACAGCCTTCTGCCTTTATTGCATGAGCCGTACATTTTTCTATCTGGCTTTTGCAACGGTGCGGCGGCGAAGGCAGCGCGGACATGATTTATACCTTGAGCGGGCTTGATGGATGCCCATTACTACGTGCGAGCTGCTTACATACACGAGTGATACGCGGCTGCCAGGGGATGTGTCTGCGCTCGAAAGTTCGGTGCCGTCTCGAGAAGAGGCTAAAAGGAGGTGAAGCCAGACAAGATGTCTGTCATCGAGAAAGCTTTTTCTTCCTATTAATACAACCCAGAACATGTGGATGAACATATAAAGCGGGCCTGGGTCGTTAAATAATTGGCATCATAAATCTGGGTTGACTTAATTATGTTAATGAAAACAGAGCATTAATAAAGCCATTTCGTTTGCTGTGGACATAAAAGGTTTGATGTGTGATATAAGCGCCACAATACTGTGATTAAAAGAGATTGTCAGTCAAACAACTGTAGTCTCAGCTAGCACGCACGCAAACTCGGTTAATGAGCGCTTCATTAGGGTTCTGACTAATGAGCCTGTTAATTATTGCAGTAAATACATGGTAAATAAAGTTTAGTAAGGAATATATTGTCCTCAATCCCTTTATGAGGTTTCACTACTTTTCGGATCCTGAATACACTTTGCCTCCCTGGTAAATGGTGTTTACAGTATGTTGCCTTTTCTCGAGCTTCACCCTGCTATAATTGCTGCTGCAATGTCCCCATTTTTGCTGCAGGGATCATTACATTTTCATCAGCTAAGACAGTAAACAAGGCTGCTGCAGCCATTTCATTCATCAAGATGAACTCGCACTTGCACGATTTTCCGTATCAAATGTCAACTGAGCCAGCTAGCAAATAGTTGCATGGAACGGATACCGACACTGCGACACAATGTCCCAGTCCTCGGTGTGGCTATCTACAATACTCCAAGAAGTCATTAAGCTCTTGGAGGATGAAGACGTCGCGGCTTGTTTGCCTTGCACATCAGGCCGGGGCTTGAATGCTAGACCGGGAGCTGGAACTGTATCACGCAGGAGTGCACACTACATCATGACGGAGCTCCCAAGCTGCGAGGCTGTAACAGGTGCTGTTTCAAAGGGCTGGAGATAACAGGGGGGAGGAAAAGGGGTGACGGGGGAGACGGACACAGCGAGAGAGGGGCGCTGCTGAAGGGGATGTATTCCTCTTCATCTTCAGAGATTTCTTTTTGGCTTTCTGTCTGCACTTGTGCGTGTTGGCTTGCACGTGTGCATGTGCGCACAATTGCAGATAAATAAATAAATACTGGCAGACTGGAAAATTGTATTCTGTTTTGAAAGGAATAATACTTTAAGCTATGCTCTTGAAGAAAAAGGATGAATTTTACCAGCAGTCCATGTAGGTTAAATATTCATAAGACTCTCACTTCCAACCCGGTATAATACCAGACATCTGCATTGTGTACTATTAACCCCTGCGAGTAACCTTCTACTTTCACATTTTATTACACGGCCTTCCAGCATAATTTCAAAAGTTTACTGGGGAACTAAACGCACAAGTATCTTTTCAGACTGGGCTCCAAGAAAACGCACGAAAAAGGCAGCACGTCTTTGCTCTTTAGTACAAAACACATTTTTCTGATTTCTTCTTTTCGGTATTAATAATAATACTGAATAGAAGGCAGAAAATAGATCATATAATACCGCGTCATATAAGCAAAGAGCAAGTCTAACACAGCACAAAGGGCGAATGGAGATAATGTTATCATCCCTCAGCTTATGATGATCATCTGGTGTGTTTGCAGAAGATTTGCGAAAAACATCATCAATTAATGTGGCGTGGTTAAAGGTGCCACAGTAACATAATTAACAGCTCATAGCTTCTGTATGGAGTGGAAGCCTTTTGCGATAAGCGGCTATCACCTTGTTTTACTCCAGCTGGCTTGTAATCTACATCATCATCATGTTTCTTGTTAACAGCGCCGTATGAGTCATGCCATGTGGCCATGATTAATATCGTCAGGTGCTGAAGTCTTTAACGAAAGTTATCAACGTTTTTACAGGGTTTTTTTTTTTTTTTTTTGCTGAAGAAAAACAAGGAGTAAACACAAACCCGAGCTGTTTTTGTGATTCAGGTTTGTCATCCAATATCGCCTTCAGTGGGTGCAGTTTTACATAAATCTTACATGCTCCACGGACGACTTAAAAAGACAAGAAGACACGCTTGCAACCACGAATATGTTTCATCAGGGAGCATTACCTCAAACTGAATTGAGATGGATCGATCCTACTTGCTCATCATTCAGTGTGGTGCGCTGCTAGCTAATGCATGTGTGCACTCTCTCTCTCTCTGTCCTACTTAAACGCATGCAGAACATCTTTGCTGTTATTGACATTATCCTCTTCGTCACAGGTGGCAGAGTCTCCTTCACTGACGCTAGCGACGTCTTAGCTGGTACCCCTACCTCCTGTCTCTTGTTTGCCTCTTCGCCTGGCTCGGAGCAGCTTTCTAATGGAATAACAGCCCGAAGCTATGAAGCCAGCTTCCTCTTTTTCCTTCTCCTTCCTTTTCTGGCATCCAACTTTATATGACACGGCGAGGGAATTCCAGCCCAGTTACCAGGATAAAAAAATAACATTTCTGCAAACCACACGTGCACGTATCATATTGACATGTCTACAAAATGTGTCATATCCCTGTCACGTTACATGTTTATGACCTGACTTTCATATTTGGAGGTGGAGGCGATGGTAGCCGAGTTACAGGCGAGAATGCTGCAGATCAGGAGTGCGTTTCAACATTTGTAAGCGTGACCTCACAGAATATTTAACCGGGGAGACCTCGGGACAATTTCCAGGCATGTTCGTGGCGACGAAAATGATACTGTTGGCGGTAAGCTGAGGAATCTCTGACCAGAATTTTATTTTCCGAACCCAAGTGTCCCTGTTTATATCGCACAGTGGGATTTACGAGCTGATAAGAGCGATAACTGCTTGACTATTTTGACAAACAGTCATCCAAACTATTTTAAAGAACATCAAATGGCTTTTGAAAGCCATCAAAACAGCGTCTTCCTGACACGCCAGAGAATTCTCTGTGACTTTTATTATTCATTCGAGTTCTCCTTTTGTGAGCCACCGCCAGCCACAACACTGAGTGTTGGCTGCCTCCAACGAGACGCAGTACATTACAAATTAAGCAGGGGTGTTTGAACTGTACCTTGAGAGACCGTAATGAGATAACTAAAGAGTGATAAGGAAATATGGCAAAAGAGAGGGAAAGAAAAACATTAGAGCCCCTCGCTTGTCAACAAGGTGTGTAAAAGCTTGTCTCCTTTGATATCATATACATGCCCCTTTAGGACCGGCGCCAGCGAGAAAGTAATTAAGTTCAAGTGCGCTGCTTGGAACGCTGACAATAGATAGAAAATACAGTCCTGACATAACTCATTACTCAAAAGTGATTGCGTTTTTTTCTTATATTTGCTAACAGCGTGTTGACTCGACTTTGCCAAGGCTTGTAGAAGGTGCAGCGGATTACATCACTCCGCGGCGGCGGGGTGGGTGACCTGAATAATTCACCTCCTTCTGGCGGGTAAGTGAAGATGCATGTAACATCACAGTCTTGTCTGGACGTGTTGTATAAAGGGGGCTTTTGTCCCTTAGACGGTGATCCTCTCGGAGTAATGCAGATCGCTTGCATGTCGTATGGAGGAAACATGACCGGAGTGCATTTAAGTCTCGAATGGATTGGAGACGTGTGATGTCTTACAGAGCCGGGAGGAAACATGCTTTTGCTTTACATGATCTCATGTGTCGTAAATATAAGGGACAAATTACCTTTGGAAAAAGTGACTCTGACATTTATTTACATGTTAAATCATTTCCTACAGCTAAACGGCGCTCGTTATTTGCCCATGAAATCCCTGCCGACACATCGCTCCTTTATTAACCTCTATCTGCCCGCATCTTCTTTTACAGTTACGGCGTCGAGGACAGATAACGGACGAGCTAGACAAGCGCATCGCTTTGTAAACAAGCGCAGACGTCTCATGAATGTCACAGGTGAGAGGGATGATTTGCAGGAGACTAACAATTTAGTCCTAAAGGGGAAGTCATCGCCATTAAAACACGATTATGCTCTGATTATAGGATGAGAGACTCAGAGTGAAATACCTTTACAGTACACACTTGACACAACATGTCAGCGTTTCTTTGAACACTGTCATTATCTGTCTCCTCAGGAGCAACGGCACCAACCTCGGAGAGTCTACTTTTGCTTTATCTGAGACTCACACTAACCTAGTTATCCTTCTTTCCACAAACACCGCCTCGGTCTGTTTTCTTTTGTTTGTGCTGGTGGTTGGACGAAACAAACAGTTTGAGGGCATCCGCTCCAGCTGTGGGAAACTGTGGTTCTCCACTATTTTTTTTAGATCAAACAACTTTTTATCGAGGAAATAACCAGCACATTGATTGATTTTGAAAGTAGTTACTAGTTGAAATCATCGTCAAGATATTAACAGGGATACTTTTGATCCTGACATCACAGTACCGTAAAATGTGTTCACTTTTTCAGAGCGCTGATGTTATTTTTCGACAGTTAAGTGTATTGTTAAACTGTAAAACATCCTGCCTCCATGTTATGTCTTCGTTGCAAGAGTTTATTGGGGGATCATTGCTAAAAATGTGTGTGTATTGGCAGATATACTGATATATTAACTTTTTTACTCTTGAAGTGCAGGATCAACAACGCCCCAGGAAGTCAAGTGTGGGTCGGGCGTTAGTCAAAGTAAAAATAGTTGTTCCACCGTTACAAAATGCATGTGTCGAGCAAAACCTTCTGTAACTCATGTTGTTAAATCTTAATGAGACAAACAATGACACTGAATAACCCGCCCTCAGGCTATATAGTGACATTGTTCTTGTATCTTTGCCTTGTTTAATTAAAAGAGTACAAGGAAACATGTAGAAGGAGAGGTGTGACACGTAGCCTCGACACAAAGCTGGAACTGAACCAGGGATGTTGCAGTTTTATGGCATGCATAGGTCAGTGGGATGCCCCCGAAGTGAACCATTGCGCAATCTCGACCTTTCGAGAGGAGCGCTAACTCCAAATCCTCGTCTTCCATTTTCAACTTACTTTCATAAACAGCAGAAAATATTCAGCATCAAGGAGTTTCATCATTTAAAATGGCCACATTTTGAAGATGTAATCAAATACGTAACCCTTGGCAACTTTAATCTAATTGCACATTTTGATCAGACTCCAAACCAACACACTCCACTGATAACTCTCCTGTCAGTGGTTAACCACTGTGCCACATGGACGTTCACACCATCAGCCGCATTTTGAGTCGATGTAATAAACACAACTACTGGCCAAAATAACGCCTTGCTCAACGATTTTTGCATCAGAAAACACTGACACTGTAAATGCCCTCGAGAGCGGCGAGTAAATACTACTATCATGTGCGCGGGATTAAGCTGTGGTTTTCTCCACAAACATCAATGATATTAGTTCTGCCCATTTCCCTGCTTCCCGTCTTGCCCTACATAGTACAAATCTGGCTCTGGGTTTTTTTTTTTTTTATGTATCTGGGGGATCATTTTGCTCTGTGATGCATAACAGAGTGCAAATGCCAAGGCGCCACATGGCTCCAGGTGTTTCCACTGTTCTGCAGTCATATCAGCAGCCCATCAAAGAGGTTGGGCTCGCTTAACTTTCTGTCTGCCAATAGCTGAGCTGCTGCTCCCCCCCCCACACGCAGGCCCACCCACTATTGAACAGGGACACTACTGGCTTTTTGAATTTCTTTTTTTAGTTTTTGGATGCTGCTCACATCGGCCTGTACAGCGCTAATCCCGAGCACTACATACAACATGATTGAACTCAAATCACCGCAAATGCTAATGGCGTCCAAGCGACCTATACGTACACACTCGCGAATGCACACACTCAATTACATGAAGCCAAACACACACACACGGAAGTGTCCGACATAGTCAGGGCAGAGCTTTGTCTGTAGATGAACTGTCTTGAAGCCAAACCCCCGTGGCTCAGCTACAGTATCAGCTGTAAAAGATGGATTAGGGTGCTCTATAACTACTCTCACACCGAGGCACAACGTAATAAGGTGCGTGTGTGAGGGTTTGTGTGAAGGGAGGGCACGTCTTAAAGCGACTGGGCTGCACCGTGCCTCCTGTGTGCTGAATGTGGTATGTTTACCTCTGCAAGCTGCCTACAAGTGCAGGAGGTTTAGAGGAGTGTGCTCTGATAGAGACGACTGGAACAGCTTACACACAACCCAAACAAGTGTCTGGGGGAAAAAAGAGATTGCTCCCATTGTGATCAATCTGACTGCCTTCGCCAACCAGCCTTGAATAGACGGTCACATTTCTTCCCCCTGCAGGCAGACGCCGCCATGCAACACTCTGTCACACACAATGAATGACTTATAAACTCATTCTGTGCCCGGTGTCTTTATAATTATTTCTGTGCAATATCTCACAGTATAATACTGACTGAATGCAACCAAAGTGCTTCCAATCATAAATGCGTGTAAGTAGAGAACAAGCTGTTTATAAGACCCGGGCTTTGGTTTGTTTTATTACACCTGTGGTCGCCTTGCTAGAGTTCATACAGGCAGGTGCAAATGGAAAATGCTGTCAAGGCGAAATGATTGATTGCTGCAGTCGTGTCTTGAGAGCTGTGGTTATCACAAACTGGGAACTTTCAGGGGCGTCGCAGCAGCTTTAAAAGTTATGCAGTCAAACAGTTAATATCAACCACATTATAAGCATGACGATGCTTTGACACGGAAACAGATCTGAGCCCTGAGATTCCAGCCGGAGCACAGAACAAATATAGTCTTTAGGCGGTGAGAAAACAAAATCCTCCCTAAAAGATTTAAGTTATGGATTTCACATTTAAAATGAAAAATGAGGCTCCAGAGCAAAGTTATAGCCGGGATGCTAATTGGAAGAGAATTGAGCCGGAGAAATAACCTCACAGTCTCACCGCAGATGTCAACCATATGGATTTTCTGCGTTGACAGTGATCTATATATTTACTATACACTCTGTAAATACACCAATATTTTATGATTTACCTATCGGTGAGTTTTTCCAGTGAGTAAAGGCTATTCTTTAACTTGCGGACAGCTATGAATTGGTATTGATTAAATTCTAATTCAATTCCCCTCGTTTCTGCTGTTATTGCCAGCAGAAGCTGAGATGTACCGCCTGTCTAGGCAAATGTAGCCCCGGCACAGGAACAGACGACCTCTGTTGCTTTAATTACCCTTGATCCCATGCAGCTCGTTCAGCGGGGTGTTTTTTGACTTGCTGGACCGTATTATTTACATTCATTAGTGCACAGGATGGGGAAATGGTATACTTAACTGCAAAAATGTCTTTATTTTCTCAAGCAGAAATACCACAGTTGTGACTTAGCACCTGGTGGATGTTTCACAGTCGATTTGAGCCAGTTTTCAGTTGAATGACAACATTTTGAAGGAGCGCAAAATACTCCAAAGAAATCAAGATGTCCCCCCCTCCCCATTTGTTTCGCTGTCCAAAAGTGGCACCAACATAAACTGAAAATTATGCATCCGTCTGCGGCAAGCAGGGCTCCGACCATGCAGTTGTCAGCGGGTTGCTGTGCTCCCATGTTTTGCTGTTGGTTAAATTCAGTATATCTATCTCTGTCACAGTTAAGAATCACGGCTAAAGGGATGAACATGAAAGTGATGGGCAAAAGAACTGAAAATGAAGGCTGGGTGAGTCTGAGAATTATAACATGGTAACCGTCAACGTGGAGTGCATCAATGTCAGTCAAGCTCCATCCCCAATGATGGTGGCTAATTAGATTTTCCCATGCTCAACAAATCATGCTGATAGGGAGAAACATTTTTTGCAACTCAATAGCCAGCTGACATGTGCTGATAGCATTGTCAACACAGTCAGGTGTGCTGCCTGCTAACATGGTGTCGAGTGGAGAATTACGGTTGATATCGCAGATGCACGTTCTGTTTACATACAGTGACAGGCACTGTGGAGGAGAAAATCGTACTTAATTCGAAATGAATGAGTGCGGGAATGAATGAATGACCTCAAAATAAATGTGACATATCAATGCAGAGACATCCAGAAATAAACAAGGGATAACATAAACTGACAAATCAGCCAGCAATTATTCTCCTGTGTGTAGATACTATAACCTTCAAATTCACCTATTTTCATATTCGAATTAGAATAACTTTCTTTCACTTTCACATTAAACAGACAAGCTCAGCTCAACCTCAGTATTTCATATTTGATCAAAATAAATGAAATATGTTCAATATAAATAAACATACGCGTACACCATAGTGCATCTCCAGTACCATTTTTCTCTATCGTCTTTTTTCTTTCACCAACTGAAACTTCAACTAGGTGCAATAAGATCCTTCAGATTCTGACCGCTCAATTTTTTGTTTGTTTTATGTGGCATTATTGTCTACCTGTCTCACTCAAGAAAAAAAAAATGAATAGTGTATTTCATTTTTGTAAAATCAAACCCCATTTTGATGCTATTACTTTTTCGCTTCAACCATTTGATGCATCTACAGTCAATAATTCTATATATACATGTATATAGTAGTTTTTCTTTTAAAAATTCTGGAAGTGGCGGAGTCTGCCACTCCTGCACTGGATTCAGCTTGCCTACCTTTGTACAAAAGGACTCACAGGCTGTTAGGCTGCAGCGCGAACTGATACACCTGTCGTAGCTGTTCAAGGAGTGTTTCCCTTTGTATTTAAACCTAAGCTTCTCTTACCACAGTAACCACAGTTAATCAGAAAAACAACCAGGAGTAAAATCTAGTAACTGTAGTTGCCCTGCTACAATAAAAAACACTTTCTTATTCTCATGTAGGCGTTTGATGTGGGTCAGGTTATATGTTTCTTGACAGCTGTACTTGGCTGACAACAAAAGTTTCCCTCAAAACCAGCAGAACTGCAGTGCAAAAGGACAACAATGCTTCCCCTGATTACCTGCTTTTCAGCGAACTCCTGGTTTGATTGCTGTGTCTGAATGTCACAAAGCCACATAAAAGAAGAAATTATCTCACATCTTGTGCAACAGCAAATACAGAAACACACCAAAATAAATCACAAATGGAGAAGGACAGTGTTTTTAATGTTTCACAGGAATTTTGCTAAAAATGAGCTCCAAAGCCTTCAATCATCTGTCATGTTGGATTCAATACATGCTGTTGCTCGCAGCCTCTCCAACCAATCACCACGGCTTCGTTGCGGAGTGGGAAAAATCCTCAATTGTAGTCTTCTTGGCATCGACTAAATTCTCGGTCAGATTCCAAGAAACGGCTATTGACAGCAGATACTCGACTGGCTCTTTATAATGAGGACAAATAAAAATAACAAAGACGGAGGAACGGTAAACTCAAACAAGTCAAATGATCAGTCTTCATATATTCAAACACAGATAATTGTGTCAAAGCTGTTTTTCTTTTACAGTCACTCTGTATTTTTCATTTTTTTCACCTGTAACTGTCAATGTTATGCGCATATTTTCTCTCCCAAACTGGTGCATCTTGTTGCTATGTCTATTAATTACTTTCTCATCCGCGGCTGATTAGCTTTGCCTGAAGCTCTGAGTGTGTGTGCGCTAATCACTCGTGTTGCCACTGAAATAACAACAGGTCTGCAGAATCAATTTGATTGCACCCAGAATATAACACATTTTCATAAAGAAAAATCAAAGCTCGTTTTATTCCGGCTACGAGACCAGCAACGATCACATGAGATTTCGGCACTCGTCGTCATCTGCTGAATCGGCAAGAGGTGGCTCAAGACCCCTCACTGCATCCGTTCACTTTGAAGTGTTCGGCAATGATGAGATCACATCGTGCAGTGATCAAGGATAACCTTCACTGTTTTATCTCTACAGATCCTCCCGTTTGTCCACATCTCTGGCTCTGGCATGCTGGAACAGAGTGCTGCCAGATGTCTGATGTCTTATTAGCACCAAAACCCATTTCAAGAGAGGGCTCATTTCTGTGGTTTGGTTTGTAATAGGCGTTTATTCTTTTCATACAGTTCTCAGCCAAGCACTTCCTCTGCTTCATAACCGGCATTTGCTACAGCGAGGTTTAAATTGAAGAGGAGAGTCAAGCACATTACAATGTCCTTGCTGACTAACTTGTTTGCTTGGAGGACGGCCAAATAATACTTGTGGTGAAGTAAAAATCACTGATACATTTGTTGTGGATGCAAAACTTGATCAAATCCCAAAAAAGTAATTTCAGACCTGCTGTGGTTTGGTTACCGGCTGATTTTGCATTTCTGTCTGTTAAATGGGCACAACATGAAAGGTCTATCATCTATCCTTTTCATTTTGTGCTTTCATATTTTCTCTTTCATGTTCACACGTACAGTCGGTGAATTTTGAGAATCATTTAGAAATATAACTCTAGTGTTGTACTGAAACTGGCTTTACTTCCTCGTTGTTTGCGGTTCCACGGACAAACTTTTACAATAACAGAAATTCAAATACACTCATTTGAGATCCCGAGATGTAGCGATGCATAGACAGAATGATCAGCACCAATCACACTTACAGAACATAATGAAAATGCACTGTATTAACTGTTGACAAGGGTTGGAATAATTGAGATCGGCCTTTTTGAAGGTTTCGGCCTTGTCTTGGAATCTACCACATTTTTGCTCGGTCTTGTCTTGGTCCCTGACAAAGAGGACTTCATTTCAAGGCCAGTCAAGACCACAACTACAGGTATATCACTGTGCTGAATGATCGTTTGATGCATTCTGCGTCTTGACTTGGTCTCAACACCTCAAAGTCTTGGTCTTGACTCGGTCGCGATACACTATGGTCTTGGTCATTACTCAATCTGGTCCTGCCTTGGTCTCAACACCTCCAAGTCTTGGTCGTGACTTGGTCTCGTCCTTGTCTCTGTGTCAATACACTCTGGTCTTGGTCTTGTCTCGGTCTTGTCCTGCCTTTGTCTTAACCTTGACTTGGTCTCAACACCTCGAAGTCTTAGTCTTGACTCTGTCTTGTCCTGCCTTGTTCTTGGTCTCAACACCTCAAAGTCTTGGTCTTGACTTGGTCTCATCCTTGTCTCTGTGTCAATACACTCTGGTCTTGGTCTTGACTTGGTATCAACACCTCCAAGTCTTGGTGTTGTCTCGGTCGTAATACACTCTGGTCTTTGTAATGACTTGGTTTTGACTACAGCACTGCTGTTTTAAAGGACTGAAAGTAACGCATCAGTTCCTGCAGAGGACTTCTAAAATATGCCATCACTTACCGAATGATGTCTCATCAAGCAAGTATTAAACTGATAAAATAACATTTAGTATGTTATTTGTGTGGTTAGAGGGGACAAATTAAGGTGGGAAAGCATTCAGAACAAGGCCACATTGGAATAAAAGCAACAAAACGAAAAATCTTTATCACTGTAACGCATGATTATCTCTGAGAGCATCCAACCATGTTATTCTTCGCATGACAGCCTCAGTTAAACAGGTAAGCAAAATAACAAAGAATGAGTTTTATCAAGGCAATTATCTGAGCTGAACTACGCCGGCGAATGTATTCCACTCTTGACTTCTCTTTGATGAAAGCAGCAGGAGCCTTCTCACTCCCTCCTTCTTATCACACTGTCAAGCCAGCTCGCCTGCTCCCACACTGCGCTTGCCAGCAGAAAGGGCACTGCTCGTTAATGCCAGTGAGCTGGAAATGAGTCACAGCACCTTGTCACGTGGCCCATCTGTACCCCGCCGGCGCCCTCTGCTCAGGAACTAAAGAACATGGTTTTCCCCACTCGTTGACATTCAGTGCTGCTATCATGACTGCTGTTCTCGTCAAATTGAGGGAAAAGAGCAAATGCGTCCATTGAGTAAGATGTGAACTGCAGGTCTTGCCTTGTGGATACTGGATCCTCTGCTAGTTAGGTTTTGATGTTCATTTTATACATTGCAGTCTCCCCTATGGATATATTGAACTGGCTGATTTCAAGATAATTAACAGCACAGCCATGAAAATAAAAATGTGATATAAATGAGCTTCAACATCTGTGATCTTCAGGGATACCATAGATCCCGAATCAACTGAATTTTCTTCTATATTTTATATCACCGTTGGTTATGCCACTGTGACTTAAAATGTGTGATAATGATCTGCAGAAGGTGAAAAAATATCAATATCCTTGCCTGCGCACGCTACAAACACCAGGGAGTCGTGCAGCATAGCTTTACTTGTGCATTGGTGTGCTGAGATTATATAAACATGTATTCTCTCACAGTTGATTTGCTTCAACTGGCTCTGTGTTTTCAAGTGAGAGTTTGGGAAATACATGATATAATGAGGTTATATTCTGCAGTTTCTAAGCGTTTTGTTTGGAAGATTGAAGTCGGTTTCTGAGTGACTTCAAACTGTCACATTAGCATTACGGAAAGGTCATGTCCTGAGAAAAAAAACACAAAACAATGCTCTGATACGCTTACAAGATAATCAGTTGGATAATAGATAAATTGCTACTTACACAGCTACCAATTGTATCACCAATCTGAGATTAGTTTTCGGTGCTTTCCAGAAGATAATTTGTGTTGAACTGTAGTAATTTAGTCTTCTGGTATACCCTCTCCCCCTCAGTCTCACTGATTTCTTTCTACTTCATCTGGTTTGCATTCAGAATTCGGATAATGTGACTTAACTTCAGCTGGGTCAATGTGCCGACGCTGTTGTCAAGCACCGCTCGAGCAGATATGTAAACGGGTGGAGATTACCCAAAAGGAGCTGACATCACTGAGGTTCAGACCTCAACAAAATGTCTGTTCTATTGTGCAGTGTCTGCTCTAAGGAATAGGTGGCCTAAATACAAAGTGATGGTTGCCACATGCAGCTGAGTGTAAAGTGTGTTGTGATAAGCTGTGTTATTATATAATTGTTAAGAGAACGTGTGCAAAGAGTGGTTTGGTGGCTGATGTGTTGTCACCTCATCTACAGACAGGATCATGAATGTAACATAAATGTAAGATATGTTTAAAACGTATTGCAATGTATTACCATATACATACAGTATGTCATGTTTAGGGGGCTATCCCATACAGAAATGACGAGAGTGACGCTGCCATATATGAAACCTATGAATGTAAGGAAACATTCTCTTTACTGTAAGTCATTATCTTATTATGTACCATAACAACCGGGAAATAAGATGCAATGATCTGTGTTGCAAACCCTAGGCTATTCTAGCTAATTAGGCCACCTAATGCACTCCATTCTGATTTTACAGTAAATGCTGATCACATCTATTATCTAATGAACAACGAACAATTTCCTGCACACGTTGTAGGCTGTTGCTCATCCTCATTTTACATATCAGGTCCTGGGTTAACATTTTGCCATAATGTCTCACCAGAATCGGCAGCAGCCAGTTTCATCTGCAGGTGCTGGCAGAGAGCAAATGATTCATTCTCATATGTTAGTTATCATTTCATGGTTGGTGCACGCTATTTTCAGTTAAGATTCTTAAACAAATTCTACTTTTATAAAGTGATGTTAACAAAATCGGCCATTTCATTTTGTTGACATGTCCCCAGGATCCAAATTTCATCTTACTCAATGCAATTGTTGTTGGACTATATCAGTAGCACAATGGTGGACGACTGAACAACAACAGCATCACAAATATATATATATATATTTTTTGCAGCCAAAAAAAAAAAAACAGTCAAGTCAGAACCATAATTTTCAAAGTTCCTTGGTGGTCCATCTAGCCTGGTTCCACAGAATAGTAAATCAGGCACTAGCTGTGCTTTAGCACTGTTTGCCTTTTTCAGGTTTGACTTTGTCTGTGATCTTTTCCTCTCCTTTCCCTTTGAAATCACCTTACTACATGAAGCAGATGAAATATAGAAAGCACAGTGGGCATACAGTCAGTGAATTGTAAAAAGGAATACTGCTTACCTCCCCCACTCGAGTAGCTATGTGTAAAAAAAAAATCCTTTTTTTTGTGTAAAAAAAAAATCCTTTTTTTACACATAGGATAGAGCACTGGCTGGAAAATTGAGCATAATTCTGTGGTCAGAAACACTTTAATGGACTCATTATGTACATGTAATTGGCTGCCTGCCAGAATGTAAACATTCACAAAAGGCTCTTCATAATCTCCGGAGACGTTACATAGTAGAGCTGAACCAGAATCACTCCGCAAGCATTGAGAAACCGATCAGAAATCTTTCATTTTCAATTCGTTTTGTTGATGTGCAGTTCTGACTACACCAAGCGCTGCTTAAAGCATAAGCCAAAAAGTTTGGCATGCCTTGTCTACCAAATTGATTTTCAAAGTGGTTTAATTCAAAGCAGCCACCCTAATGAAGTTCTGGGTCCTCAGCAAGGTCAAATGGAAAGGGATTGAGGGTAGAAGACTTTGAATATGTGAAAGGATTGCTTGTTGGAACCAAATTCAATGTTCATGGTCAAAGTGAGGTTTTTGGCTCAATTCATCGTAATTTCCTTTTAAAATCTTTAGCACTTTGAAAAAACAACAACACAAAAGTACTGGTGCACACTAAAAGCGTACTATTGGAACTCATCGGCTGTGACAATATTACAGTAAATTCAGTGGTAATACTTTGAGGAAAGTTAAAGCCATCACATTTGGGGGAGCGTCTGGTAGCCTGATCCTTTTCAGTGATTCATTCATTTTGCGTCTGGACCTCGAAATGAGTCAGCCTTCTCCTGTTTTTGAGTTTGCTCTGCGAATGAGCTCACTGGTCTTCATAAGGTCACCTCAACATCCATGATCCATTCAAATGTTCACCTGCATATAAGCAGTAATCTCTTGTGTAAGTGAACAGCGTGACCACAACACTGATACCACTGATACTCGACAGCCTGCAGTATCAGCAGCAGGTTCGGGATGAATGCTTTGCTCATGCTGTTTTTTGAGGCACAAAGAAAACTTACATACTTACTTCTTCTCGCACCTACAATGCATTTCCCAACCTCTACATCTGGAGGCAGTCTCAAAGTGTAAACGAGTTCGTATTAATCATTGTGTTTCAAGCAAGGAGGTTGGGAAACTGAGAAAGTAGAGAAATAACACTAGCAGTAATACAGGATTATGTAACCACGATGTTACCCCCTGATGCCACCGAAGCTGATCACGACCATTCTAGACATTACTCATGGTTCCACCAGGCATACCAGAGCGCTTCCCAGAAGTGGCTCTTTGCTCTGCTCTGCAGAGAATACACGCCTATTTTTGACAGAAGTGGACAGACGCATAAAGCAAGAATGCAGAATGAGAAGGATGACAGACACAGGAACGGCTTAGAGCATCAGGTCATTTTTCAAAATAAAACATCCTGTGCAGACTTGGGATCTAAATCACAACAAAAGGCTGATCTATAGTGCACGTGGGCTTTATGCCTACACACTGAGCTTTGATGCAGGACTAATGTTACTTGTTCCCAGCCTGTCTGCTTAAGCCCAGAGACACCCAGGCAGCAAAGAGCAGCTCAGAAGGGGGCTTAAGAGAAGAAGAGCAGCAGCCAGCCAGTCAGGAGGGACTGCGACAGTCACAGAGTTCTGTGTGTTTACTGGGGAAACTACAGGTCACAATACCCTGTATTAGCACTGGAGGAGAAGCTACAAATGTGATGCTACTAGCAGACCAATCACAGTTGTTGTCAGGCTACAGCATAGGGTATGCATCTACGCAGGGCTAGAGGTAGGTACAGCGCCGATTCGAGCGTGAATCTAAATCTAAAACGATAAAGATGATTTAAACAGGCAAATAAAAAGAAACCATTTAATGACATAAACTACTCACCCATGCTAGAAGCATAAAACCTGATGAAAAACTACAAAATAAACACAATCTGAGCAGGTCAACAATATCAGGCGGGCACAATGCTTCTGCAACGCGCACGCATGACATGAGACGTGCCCACTGGATTCAAGGTGTTCATTACAAAACAAACACAGCAGAACACTCTATATACACTGCCCTCTCTCCTCATGCTTATACCTGCCAAATTATACCGAAATTATTTATTTAAAAGAAATAACACGGACATGTCTCACCTTGCTGCTTTGGTGTGATGCAACAAGGTCACCAACAACACGCACACACATGCTGCAGTGCACACATCATTAACTCTGCTGGGCAACTAATAGATAGCCTGCAACACTGTTTACACAGATAATACGTAAATCCCTAAGGCACCTAAACCTGCCTTCACTGTCCGAGAGAAACGGTTTCAAAGCCTAATTGGTCAGCGGACAAAAATAGATCTCTGGTGAGTAATAAAAGCAGGTATCCTTCTTTTACTGTGCCACTGTAATAAATCCAGGCTACTTCATTAATGCAGTTTCATCCGGTACTTCCTGGAGAATACGAAAATTTGATTAACTGCAAAGATAATCTAAAAATGCAATTGCACAACTTGTGCTGAATGGTTTAACGGTAATTACCTGATGATTGCTAATGATTAAATTAATCAATAATTCAATTTCATTCTGTTTTCCGCGACTTAATTAAACAATTTATTTAACAATTTGTTAAACTGATTGTAAAAAGGAATTCAATATCTGTTAATCTCTTGTGTTTTCAGTACAATGCCGTTTCAAATGCGCATTTACAAGCCTGCAGAAACATGTTTGCTATTATAAACAATGTCTTATAAAGGCCACATGACGCTAAATGTGTCATATATTTGTGCCAATATTTGTAACAGATTATTTTGCTCTTGTAACAGGTGAACAACGCATATCTAACTAGATGCTGAAAGTCAACTTGAAATGTACAGTGATTACATCAGGTCCATATCAGAGAGACATCAGAGATCATGAGCAGGTTAGCCATGGGTGTTTGATCAACATTACATGTCAGGAAATGGAAATGAGCTTTGTGCAAATTAGCGATGCTAAGTTTTGCGAGCTGCTAATGATCAGATTAATAGATGCAAACTGGGGATCCCTCTGGCATGGCTTGGAACTCAGGGATTGGTGGCATGAAAGTAGATTAAACCTCATTTAAGCAGTGAGGCGATTATTCATGGCTTAATGCAAGCAAATAATACTCATACTTTGAGCCAATTCAGATGACCCAAAATATCCTCCTATACGCAGGAGAATAACGCAGTTCAAATAAACTAGGCTAACACCTCGCTGCCAAAAAAGAAACTCAGAAACAAGTTGTCACTACAGAAATCTTTTATCGTGTGTATCAGGACGACACAAAACCCCCTCACGAAAAACATAGCTTTGGTAATTTACCTTGGCACTTGTTTGGGTGTGCATATTTTTAACAGGCAAGCGAGTGTCGCTGAGGGGTCTCGCTCTGAATCTGTGAGAACTTTACCTGTGATTTTCTATTTGAATTGTGAAAGTTATAAACAGTGTAACATTTGACATTTTTAAGGAGTTTCAAATGTGAAGATTTGACCTCTTTGATTAAACAATTAACAGCCTCTAGACTTAATTCTGATTGTATTGGATTGAGATTGAGTGAGAAGTAGCCTGATTAATGACATTCTCAGTGTGTTTAATGAACCTGTAAGGCAAGCATAGGAATCAGTTACTAAGAATACTCAGAGTGTGAGGAGTGTGTGTTTCTCTCTCTGTGTGTGTTTGTTTAGGCTGAAAATAATAAAGGTAGCTGTCTTGTTTTATTCTCTCCCACACTCTCTCTGCGCTACATTCATATATCATGGAATCAGCCAATCATGCTGCAAACTACAGTGACTTTTTGGGTGATTTTGAGGCAACAGCACTGCGCCAGCAATGCAGAAAGGTCTGGCTGTACCCATTGTCATTCTGTTAAAGGGGAAAACATTTTCTGGCTTGTTTGTATTTATTCTAACCACTCACAGTCATCTTGGGAGGCGCAAAGCCCAGGATGCAGCGATGGTGTACATGCAAAATAATCTTGGGGGAAACTTATTTTGGTGGAACACAGTGGTGGACTCGATTTTCGAGGATCAGGGGCGATAAAAAATTAAAAAGGGCACCACATGTATGTGGCGGGCACCAGTGCGCAGATAGTCGTGATATATTTGTAGTTAAGAGAGGGCACTTCACCACATGTTGTCCACTGGAAGGGCACCCTAGAACTTGTTTAGGTCTTCACTGTTGGCGACCAGGTTAAGGTTCGGGTAACTATCGTGTAGGTTGCTAGCCTGGAGGTTGCTGTTGTTTCCCGTAGAGACAGGAATTTTGAAAATACCAATACACCGACAGCGGAAGGCAGGAGAATACCAACTGAAATAATCGACCAGTGGCAGCCTTACACAAACCACCCGCCCTTGGTGTTTTTCAAGTGGGATCCACATGAGTCCCAGGACCAAAGGTTTCCATGGGGTCACTAATGGTAACAAACTCACAGAATTATCACCTGACTCTGCAGTTCCCATTAGCCTAGCACGCTTTTAGCGTCTGTCAGCTCTGGATGACACTACTAATACCTTGTAAGAGCCAGGTATTTCCTTTTCAGTAGTTAGGGTTAGGGGTTGGAGTTAAGTAGAGTGAATGTTGGACTTACATTTGTTGGGTCATTGTTGTTCCATGTCTGGCAGATGTATAAAGAAGCAATAGTCAACTTAATCAACTTAATGGGCCAGTATATGAGTAATGAGTGTATTTTTTAGCTCATAGAGTTCTGTACCCAAGTAGAACAACAGAAAGCAGATTAATGAGGCTTTAATGGAAAACAAGCTTGGATTCCTGATGTCTTTCTAGTGTTTGTCATGGCCTTTAAAGCACAGCATGCCTGAGTGAGTCTGCACTACAGTTGGAAAAATAACCCTTTAAACTGGAAAACTTCAAAAGAGCATTCCGTCCTGGAAAAATCTGCGACATGTTAATTAAAAACTGAAGCGTGAAGTTACCATGCATGGCAACACCATGGTACACATCAGGTATCTATTCAGAGGCACAGCACAGGTGATGTGAAATAATTATGCGGATTCAGTGTTGCATATTTATCATCCACTGAAGTGATTGCCTCTGCACCTGACTAAGTCAAGCGTACTGCTCTCTGGCCACGACAGACCAATGGAGAAACATAATAATACTAATCTGGCCTTGAAAGTAATTTGTGAAAACAGGTGCCTGGGAAAGGGTTTTAGAAAGAGGTGGACAACTGAAATCAAGCATGACGTGTTAAATTGCTCCAGTGCAAAAAAATAAATATGTATATATATATATATATATATACATATATATATATATATTTATATATATATATTCGATTTGAGACACAAAAACAAGTAGTTGAACGGGGTTTGTTTTGCTCTGCAAGATAAAGAAAGCAGTGAAAATGAAAACTTCCTGCTACAATCAGGACTCCCTCCACATATATATATGTGGGCTGGAGGATGTGAAGGGAAATTAATGAGATAAGAAGAAAGCTTATTAAGTACTACACCAGTTGACAGTGTCAGGGGATTGTGCGGTATCTCTGCAAAATATTTGTTCTTCAGGTCAAAGCTTGTGAACGCCTCGTTTTCATCCTGACAGTGTGATAGCGCTGATGCGATGGCCATATTTTGCCGCACAGGTTCATTTGACTAATTTTGGGCCTCTGCTGTGGGAACCCAAGCAAGCCCCAAGATAACTCATCTTATCTTACAGCCGACACAAATGCCCACCTCCATCAACTCAATGGGCAGAGGGTGTCCCAGGTAGCTCTTATCAGCACCCCAACACATCCCGTTGCCAGCCTCCACTATGGATACAAACCCCTCAGTCACCTCGCCATACATGGCACGCTGCCCAGTGTCAGTGAGCGACCTGAGCAGCATTCAGCCCTGCAAGTGAATCATCAGTGAGAGGCCAGGAAACAATCATTTGTCCAACTGACTGATTATTTAATAGAAAGGGGGTTAGATAAATGATAGAAGTTTAATGATTTGAAGACAAACTGCATTAATCATTTTTCCTCAAGTGAACTCAGTAATAGCATCACAGTCAACAGAAAAAAAATAAAATAAAAGGGTGTAAAGCTAGAAAAGGAACAAGGGTATTCTGAGGCCAATTATCAGTGTTGTTGGGAACAGTGCAAGAAGAAACTGTCAGGTATTCTGTCAGGGGAAGATAGTGTTACTTTAGTCTAAATCAGATGTTACATGAAACATACTGTTCCTCGGATTAAAAAAGTGATTACAGAGCTAAACACTAACTAAACTCTGCATTAAAGCAACATTATGTCACTTTTTTACCTTAAAATAACAGCTTGAAAGTCATTTTGATGGTAGAGTGTCTTGTAATAGGGTGAATGGTGTCTCAATGGGAACTTCAGTGAGAGGGTGGGCTCACAGGGATCACATTTCTACATAATGTTGCTTTAATATCGTATAGTAACCATATCTACAGACTCTGAATAAAAGAGTCTTCAAAAGGTTGTGAATGTTCAAACAACCCAGTCTCCAAAAAAAGGTTGTGTAAAACATAAATAAAACATTTGCTGATCCCTTCTGACAAATACTCAATACAATATATTCAATGTTTTATCTCAGCAACTTCATTGTTTTTTGAAAATATCTGCTTATTCTGAATTTGGCAAACAACTTGGGATAGGGGCAACAAGAGACTGAGAACGTTGTGGAACGTTCCAAAATCACCTGTTTGGAACGTTCCACAGGTGAACAGGTTCAGTTGGTAACAGGTGATAGTTTGGTGACTGGGTATGAAAGGCTCAGTCGCTCACAAGCAAGGATGGGGTGAGGTTTGCCCCTTTGTGAAACACATTATTACTACAAGGGCTCGGGAACACTTTGTTAACTATTTTCAGTAAACACAGTTTATTTGCAAGTTATTGGATTCTGTTTTTATTTATGTGTTTCACACGTACAATCTGACTTGTGATGATCTCTTTCTATATTTATGTGTGAATCCGTAGATACAGAAACAGCAATAAAGTAGAAATTAGAAAAATATATCTTGAGTCGATGCCACGTTCACTTTCCAGCGGCTGTAAATACTTGCTAGAATACTAAATGTGTATCAAGTCCCCCGACGAATGCGATATTTTCTCCAAGTGTGAGTAGCATCGGCTAAAAAACCACAGTGCCCAGCTGTTTTTGGGAAATGACTTACTGTGTTTTGAAAATTTAACAACATATCTTTGACCTGTTTAAAGATTTATGCCTTCAGTAAGACAACTTGGGGTTAAGGGGCACAGACAGGGAATGTGTTGTCAAAAGCAAACATTTATAAGCCCGGATAAGCCCTGTGTTGTAAAATAACACTGAGGCTTATCCTTTAAGCACTGATATTATGGTGCTGACATGAATAAATGATAATCACATGAGAAGAATAATCACAATAAACTGCATAAATCGAATTATTTATTAATGGCACGGGCTGCAAAAAGGAATAATCTTTAAAGAAATGATTGACTGATTGATTTATAATTCATTCATCTCTACAGTCCATCCGAAACCACATAAAATGCACACATCAGAAATCATTCACACGTTTCTGGCTGGGGTTATCACATGTGATTCATGCGTCAGCCGTGCATTCTCGCTTTAACATTGGATCTGTTTGGCTCAAATCTTATGCATGCAAGTTACTTTGTGCATGTTTATTACTATGTGCAAATGCGCCCATGCCCATCATGACGGATCTCTTCCTTTTTCACAACCTTCCTTTCACTGGCAGACAACCTGCTAATGAATTATTTACGCTGCCGCTAACGTCCTCAGATTAGACGGAGAAAATTGTTTCGGGAACACATGAATGTTTAAAGACGAGTCACTGAACCTCTGGCGTCTTGAGGGGGCTCACTGGTGTCATTAATTTGTGCCCAAACTGCTATCAGAGGGTTGAAGCGACAGCATGAGGTCCCATGCAAATTCAGCAGAAAAAAACAAAAAAATCACTTTGACGTGGTGCTAGGAATCATTTGTTTCTGTGCTGATGCCTTTCCAGACTGATACAAATGAGTGAGAAGCTTTACATTTCGGTGCAAAACGCCAGACTGCTGTCGTCTTTCGGGGGGAGGGAGGAGGGCCGGGTAGGCGGGTGAATTTTAAGCCACCTCTTAGCATTGTTGGCAGTGTATCTGCATGTTTTGGCAATACTCCCTGTAAGCTCTGCATACAAGGATTCACTGTGCATGTCCACACTGTGCATGTGCACACAAACACAAACTCTTATCTCTGTCCCAGTCCCGAGCAGGGTATTTACATCAAAATGAAATGAAATGAGAAATGAAATTAGAAAATAAACGTCTCTCCGAATGTTTTTCATCCCGCGTGTGCCGACGTACTGCATGCGATTTCTCTGATGATGAATCGGAGCACTTTTCGCACACGTGACGCAGTTCGTCTGCTAAGGTCGGCTGCGCTTTACGTCGAAATGAAGTTTCGAAACACAACAACAGGTGTTTTATTTGAGATGGGAAATGCAGTGTTCCAGTGTTGGGGAGCACTGAACTATGTGAAATTAAAGTAGTAGCTGAACTAAATTGTGCAGTAGCTTGATGGAAGTTCAATTCGCTAAGTGATTCAAGTTGTTAAATTACTTTTTTTTTTGGGTCATTTTCGGTGAAATGGAAATGGAAATGAAATGAAAACTTAATATATTAAGTTCGGTTAGCCATAAGTATTGATGATTGTTGTAATTCATTTACAAATGTTCACAGAAACCAAAACAGACATTCCTTGCACAGAATGCTTAGAGCTCCGATTAAAATGCTTTGCTATTGCTCCCACAGCTCCGTCAAACCCCACTGCTGAATCATTTTACACCAACACAAGCTCTGCATTTCTTTTTTTGCTTGTGTAAAAAACACTTTTAATAGCTGCATTTCAGTGTAGCCAGCTTCTTTTTCATACAACAGTGGGGCCATGGGGTTTCAAGTAACATTCCTCAACCAATGGAAAAGCTTTAGTCTCATCCTCCTTTGATTCTGTCCAAATATTTGAGCTTTGAGGTCTTTGTTTCTGAATTAGAGAGAAAAAGCTCTTTTTTTTTTTTTTCCTGCAATTTTCTTAACATAAAGTACCCCAAACTACAACAAGGCGCCAGTTTCTGGAAGGATCCTGAAGCTTAGTTGATCATAAATCCCTGTGCATCTTCTGAGATTTTCTGGCGTTCCTCCTACTCACTCACAGAGGGTTAAGAGCAGCGCAGAAAAGCTCAAAACTCCTGCAGGAGATGCTGAAGACTAGATATTTTAATCAGAAACAATGTTTGTGCTCATTCCAGTGCGCATTAACTGACCACCGATGCCCTCTGTGAATGTTTTAGTACTACATCTGACATAGAAAAAGAGGCAAAAAATTGGAAGAAGAGAGACCCTCTTGATTGTTGGTGTTTGTTTATTTTAATTTCTCTTGCCATGCTGAAGCAATAATCTGCAGCAGAGCCAGCACAGTAATGACTTCACAGCACTTTGACGTAAAGAAGATACTGGATTTTTGGCATAGTTATCTTTGCGTGTGAAGCAAATATTAATCTCCTGGGTGAGGGGCTGCTTTTCCTGATCTTCGGTTTGTCATTCCATACCTTCATTTTACCCCAGTGTCTGTAAGTACTTCTTTTATCTCACTGTGACTGGAACCTGAAGGTGCGCTTCTTAGAAAGCTCCCCTGAAACATTCTTGACATCTAAACACCCTCTACCTCACACATCAGCCATAATTGGTGCGATTTGAAGGGCGACAGGGCACCGCTGCTCAGGTGTGACTGTTTCTTTGTCTCATCCACACCCACTGTCGTTCCTTCAACTCAAACTCTGTGGAAATTAGTTTCAAGTCTATGATTACTGACACACCTACCGAGCAGCATTAATTTTACAGTTTTTCTCTTATGCCTCTGTATTTTCACGCCATGTCAATGAGCCTGTGCTGAGACAAATTGTGTCATGTGCGACTGTCGGATACAAGAGATATAAAAGTCTGACTCACACTGATTATTTATATAAATATATATTTATTAGAAGGTTAAACATGTATGAATAAGCCACCTTTCAAATTCATACTCAAAACAAATAGGGGGCAGAATATCACCAGAGTAACCGCTAACTGCCACTAACTGTAGCTGCCCTTAGCTAGTGAGCTCAGTTAGCTTCAGTAGGTATCTCTGCAACACAGTACATAGCAATAAAAATATTTGTCAAAACTGCTGTTTATTCACGTTCATTTGATAGTTTTCAACAAAAAAAAAACTACATATTGCGCCTGTAAAGGTGCGGGTTAGGGTTAGAATTGGCCACCTGTCAAATTTATACTCAAAACAATCAGGGGGCAGCATTTCACCATAGTTACCGCTAACTAAAGCTGCTGCTATCTAGTTAGCTTGTTTAGCTGTGCATCTAGTGGTCCTGACTGGGAGCTCAGAGCACCAGGGGAGTGTTGGTGTTGGTGTGGACTGGTAGGGGCTGGGGCTAGCTGGGTAGCATGCTAATTTCAGTAGATATCTCTGCAGCACAATACATACACATCATAACTCACATAACATATTTCTTCACATTATGTTGATCATTTGAGCTGACTACTGTTTGACTATTTTCAACTAATTTTTACATATTGCACCTTTAATGTATAGTATTGTAAGACGTAAAAAGGAAATGTAAAAATTTGACACAAGAGTCAATGTACTAAATTCAAAATAATAAGAGTGTAATGGCTACATGTATTTTAAAAATAACCATACAGACAATGATCTGATTCCAAGAAAGAAGCATTGTGTTAAATCATTTTCCCTCTTTGTCCAGAAGATTATTAAATTCTCGGCTCTAATACCATGTGCTGTGTTGTTGTCTACTCCAGGCAATAATGGAATGTAATTCTATCTGACCATGGTCGCCTTCTAAAAACTCATTTCTTGTCTACTTTCCCATTTGGTCTTTGTTAAAATATTCATTATTAGTGAACATCCAAATTATGTTTTCTGGCTTTGATTTTGCAACAACAGTCAACTTTAATAAATCATTGAAATAGCAACTTTCTCTCTAAAATGCATAATCACTTTGCATATAAATGAAAGCTCTACGTTGCTTCAGCCTCATGATTAAAATAATCTATGATTCAACATATTGTAATTATCTGTAAAACTAATGTATTTCAGCTTTGGTAGATATGAGCAAGATTGAGGAAATGTCCAAAAAGACCACATTTGCTGCCCAGAGGATGATCTGCAACTGTAGACACGGTTATGTTTTGGTCTTCTGTGTATGAAACAGACAGGAAATGTTGTAAGAAATGAAAACAAGTAGCTCACAATAGCACATAAGTGAGCTGATTCATCTGAGTGTGTCACAGTGCAAGATCACATTATTCAGAAAGCATCATTTGTGAGATTGAGAATTCATTACCAAAACAATAAGTATTCAACTCATTTAAACAATAACAGCATTAAAGTTAAAGCTTAGATTGATGATGATAGGACCTTCTGGGACTACAAATCCAGCATCGAGACAAACTCAGCCGTTTAAAAAGTCAAAAGCCATCCATAAAATAAATCGATGAGAGCCTAAAGCTTAAAGTGACGGTTAAACTGCAATTATCATGTCAGGGCGACGCTTTACTCATCCGTCTCACAGGAGTAATGGTGTCGTCCTTAGTTATTCAAGTTAGTTTCTTTTGTTCCTAATATTGAGTCGATTTATCCAGCTCTTGATTGCTTTTAACTATAGCACTGCAGACGGCTTTGAAGAAAAGGCAAAGTTAAAAAAACAACAACAAAAAAAAAACCAATATCAGCATCATTCCCTCTAAAACATCACTCATCTTGCAAGTAGAAAGATGCAATGATTGCTTAGACAACACGCTGCAGTTTGCAAGTCAAAATGTTGAAAGGCTTTCAATGATCAGTTCAAGGTTTGTTCACAGAGTGCAGATTTGATAAAAGAAAATTGGTTTCGGAAGCAGTAAGAGAGATATTGCTGTGTCTCTGTGTGTCTGTCTTCATAATACGCACACTTCCATCTACTTTTTTGTTGTCAAGTTTTACTTCGCATCAACGAGGCTCCTTGAATTTTTAGATAGAAGCAGTAAATGGTAGTTTACAGCGCTTGAAGTCGTGCGGACGCTGAGCGATGGCTGGTGAGGACTTTGAAGAGCGTGTCCCCGTATTGTTTGCATCTTATGCTCAACCAACAAAGTGGGAATGTGCTACTACTTTTGCCGCCCCTGCAGCATTGTGAAGACATCGTGGGATGTTCATGGCAAAAGAACGAATAGAGAAGATTTACAAAATAATCAATTTGCATTCTGTATTGAAGATTTGCCATGAATTTACCGGGCAATAGCTGGAAGGTGAACAGACAACTAAGTCTATCTCTGTGCTTATCAAGGTGTTATAATGATATAATAGATACGTAGGTTAAACTCAATAGATGTGTTTGTGTGAGTGTGTTATCAACTTTTTTAAGCAGTATTTAATTTTTTGTCCAAATGAGGATTTGCATGAAGGCACCTTACAATTCCCTCTGGATGCTCCATGTGTTACTGAGCCTGAACCTCTGAGTGGAGCCACAAGGTCATTGAGCACCTGAGGAGCCTGATTATGAGGCATGGATGGATTTATTTATTATGGATGAGTGAGATTAGCAAATTTAATAAAATTATCAAAACTTAACATACTTAATTTCTTAAGAACACGGCAATGATGTGATCTTATTAGCTTCCTCACCACAATTTGATTTGCTCGATTGTATATCATTTTCGAAGGCTTATTACAAAGATCTTAATATAGGGTGTTACCCTGATGTGTTAGTTAATAAAATTAGCCCCAGTTTCACAAAACTTTACATATCATATCATAACTGGTGATGCTGCCACGCTGTAAAAAAAAAAAAAGTACCAATAATGGAAGAGAAGACGTAAAACACACTGAATTTGTAAATAACAAATCTTACCACACCGTCAGATAAAAGTCAAGTGTAAATCAGCCTCCTACCACTCAACAGTTTGCATCCTGCCTGACGCATAAATACTTAGTTTGGAAAGAGCAGAGATGACCATCTGCTTGCCGCTAGACAGTCCAAAAACATGTTTTGGTGGTCATGGTGAAGGCCAACAAGCTGTCGACTGAAGGGGGTAAATATAATTGGAAGAACTATTTCCTTCACTCGTTTTGGAAAATCTAGTGAATCCAGTTTGTGCAGAAAGTGGGTCAAGGAAAAGTCACTGAGGGACATTTTGAAAAATGAGATGTTTCATAAAATCCAAGCAGCTGTCACATGGAGGTGGCTCGTGGCCTCTAGTTAGACAGCAAAAGTCGAAATACACAGTAGTACTACTAATTGAACAAACAGAGCACAATCAGACTTCACTGAATTATTGTGGATGAATCATTAAAACATTTACCTGACTGCGATGCCATAATTAGTCTATTGTGTGACAATATTTCCAACGATTGTCGCTCAAAACGGGCAACAAAGCCACGGGATACCTCAGTGAAACTCAACAAATCTTGAGGTGACACACACAGACGACTCTTCCGCCTGACAGGAGCACTTCCAGCTGCAGTCTGCACTCCATGGTACATTAACAGCAGAGTGCCTTGTCAGTCCCATTCCCAGGCAGAGGCTCAGAGAGGCAGACTATAGGACAAGGATAAGTGGGTTCCAGGAGGTAGGCTCCTGCCAGATTACATAACAATGGAGGATGAACTCTGGCAAGGACATTATGTGAGGGGGATACACCCTTGATGAATATTATCCTCCAGCAAGTGTGGGAGACTTTCGGTTTTTTTAGGATCATCTTCAAGAGCAACTTTGGTGTCTGTGATCCATTTTACATCATTACAAGTGATGGGAAATAAGCAGAGCATCATTGTTGCAGGGCTGTGTCACAGAGTAATTCTGCTCAGTTGTACTACAAAGGGATCTTGTCACAAATGTGACTTTGGAGCTATAGATTTTTGGGTCAATTTTCAATGCAGCCGGAAACTCTGCTCTACTTTAATACTTCCTTGGAGCAGATTAAGATAAGCATCTCCCTTCCTGTCCTAAATTCAATGAAATGACAACCCCTTCCTTGCCCCCTGATTCTGACAAGAGAGAAAAGCCGGGGCTGTGATATGTCTTGCTTAAGCAAACTGGCACTGAATTCTCAATAAGTTTGACCCAGGTCAGACTTAGCTGAGCCTAACCTCAATCCCAGACTTTCAAGCACAGAGAAGAAAACCCTGCTGAATATCCTCACAAAGGCTGAGGATAATTAGGATGACTGGAAGTGTTTTCACTAGGCTGCGGTTACCCTGCGGTTCTTTTCAGTATGACTTTTCTCTCGGAGTCACGCCAGGATACACTCGCTGACATATCTAGACACATAAAAATCTGATTTTGCTTGCAGTTTTACTGCACTGTCAATACCAGAGACTAACAGCGCCAAGCTGACATTGAGATTACAATTCTGAATTGTCTGCTTCTGTCCGGGAGCAATGCACATGCAGGTGTGATATATGTGGAGATAACGTGAAGGGGAGCAGGAGAAGGTAAGGTACAGATTTAAAAGCATGCAAGCATATCTTTAACAATAACTATTGACTCAGTGATAAAGAAAATAAATTGCAGCCTGAGAATATTATATCGTTCAGTCGACTGTTTCACCGTCCAGGGCAGGAAATAATTATTTTCAAGTTGATGTTACCCACACTAAATTATGCAGACATTGTCTATCAAAATACCTCAGAAGAAAATCTTCAAATGTAGTTTATAATAGTGACCTTCAAAAACAAACAAACAAGACCATCAGCAAGAATACACTCTCACATATATATAGGGGACACCCGCACAATAGTAACTTTACAAGGGAAAGTTGATAACTTTCAGATAACAGCTTTTTCAACAAAATTAGTACTATTACCATGCAACCAAATCTGTTAGCTGTAGGTTACATTTAGGCTAACCTAGGCTAGGTGTATGAACAAAGCCTACTGTGTTTCACCACTGTCATATACAGTTATTAAAGGTGTCATTTGTAAGAAAAATTTAATTTTGAGTCTCATTGCCGACTTGTTAAAAACTGATGCTTTGGGATTTTAGTACAGGTCGGCCGCCATTCGGAACCATCTTTTCTTACAAATAGCACCTGTAATCTTACGTAGCCACAAATCAATGAACATCAACACTATGCATCTTGCAAACAGCTGTTTAAAAAAGATAGATAGTTTTCGGGGGCTAGCCAAATCAAGGTCTTAACAACACAAGGCAGTGGCGCTCATACCTATGTTGTCCACAGGGGGCGCCAGAATCAACAAAAATTTAAAGATCCTGTAGCCGCTTTAAAGCTCCATCTGGTTGGAAATATCCTACCCAGTTTAGATGGATTAGCTCCTTTTGTTTTTTATGGAATCTCTTCTGTTCAATCAACCGTCTATTGTCCCTAATTATAATTACACTCTAAACACTCTTACACTAAGATACAGCTATGCATGGGTATATGTAGATTCACTGTATGTATTTTGGCTTTTTTTTTTTTAGAGGAATCAGTTGGAGTGACTCAGCCTGGGAGAGCTTTTGTGTGAGTGTACTCATGGTTTGTTTACTATATTCTATGTATATTTGTGTCAAGAGTTAAGAGAGTTGGGTCATCTCAAGGGCTTTATCCTTGAATGAGTTGGTGTGAACCATAACAGCCATTTGTGGGCTACTTGTAGACATGTACAATCACAGTATCTCATAAGCGGTATCAGTTATTCAAAATCAAGTATGAATGACAAGTAAAGCCCGAATGACAATCGACAGGGCAAAAAATCCCACTGTGATCCGAACAATAATTTGTGTTTACAGCATCAACAAGGGCTCAGCAGGCGGGCCATTGAGGTTACAGTTTGTTTGCTCATTTTGTGGCCTGAAATATTATTCAGTGGTTTTAGTGGCCACAGTGAAAGGTGTCAACATCTTCACGTCACACAGGTTTTATAGGAGGAATCAAGGAGCTCTCTGCGGCCAACTCAAACTCCCCTGCATCCTATTGATCTGTCACTGACATGGCTGTAACGCAGGACACTGGCGCTAATGGAGGGTGATAAAGTAACTATAAAGCTGCTGCAACTTGCCAGTGCATCACTGTAAAGACTGATAGCAGCAAAAATGAGCCGCAGAGGCAAGAAGACTAACAAATAGGATCCCCGCATTTTTTTTTTATACTCCCTCCATAAACACAAAGAGGCCTTTTATGGATTCTTTTGCGAGGATGACAATAAGAAAGCATTTCACCACAGAGAGCAACAAATGTAAAGTGAACAATTTGGGGGGTTCACTTTATGGTCTTCAGAGACCGTGAGCTCAATGTAGTGTTTGCTTTCCACTTGAGCCTTAAATATGCATGTGCTGAGAGCTTCGAGGAGAAAAATAGTTGGCCTTTTTGTTTGTTTACCATTCCTCCGGGGAATTTGTAAAAAAAATGGTTGAGGAAAGCTAATTGCCTTTTTTGTTACTTCTAACCTTTCACATTTGGATGCATGTAACTTCCTGCAATTACACCGCGCGCCGACGGATATGTGATTTTCCCCATCAGATTTCAGTAATCTGCTCCCTTTGGAGTAAAACTACAGTTATTTGCTGTGCACTGACGCGACAGTATTAAGCAAAACTATAATCTGAAAAGTTTCTTTGTCTTTACCATATCTTATCGCTGTTGGGGGACAGCAACTGCCACCCATCAAGCATGTCACTTGTGAAATAGTAGTGTGATAATTATTGATCACCACGAAGGAAGGCAGATTTAGTGGCTTTGCTGCAGGGGATCGGGTCTTGCTTGACGACACTTCAGTTCTGGTATGTCCGGTTGAACGGTCATCACTCTAACCCTCTGGCGTGCCTATAGAAAGGTCACCACATAATTACTGCTTTTATGATTATGGCAGTGGGAGAGAGCCATGCGAGAGGAAACGCATGTATGTTCAGTATGTATACTGAATGTTGAGTTGGCTCTTCTAGTGAAGAGATGTTTGTGTTGGCAACATTTAAAGAAAATGTATGGCCACTAAGACAGAGAGCGTTTGATCCAACATAACAGGACTGGTTATTGATGCTGTCTAGTGTCTTGCCAGCCCATGTGAGCCACGTAATATATGGTGCGGGACAGTTAAATAAACAAATCCATAAATCAATATGTAACAGAGTTAGGGAACTCACAAGACACCGGAATGAATAGTCAAAACAGCAGAAGCCAAAATATTTTGACCTTTTTCCCTGGTTCCTAGTGGGGGTCAAGCTTTTGCAATGAGTGATCCTGCAGGTCCAATAAGGCAACTTAGTAGCATTTCCGAAACACAAAAATCCAGGGAAGCAGACAAGTCGCTGTTACTTCAGTGGCATCTCCCTACAACATTCGCTTGTGAACGTGGTTTTAGTTAACAATTTTCTACTTTAACCTTTACTTTAGATGTGCCCAGAGACCCTAGCCTAGACTGTACAGTACATGAGTCAATATCATTGTAGTCAACAATACCCTGTGAGTGACCTGTAGGCCTAATTGGCAATGTCTTGCCAGGTGATTAATGAGCTAATCTTGTAAAAAAGAGTATGTACTGTATTACGTAATATGACTGGTCTGATTGAATGCAGTTCTAGTTGGATTATTCTAACTAGCTAGCACAGTGTCATCAGTATATTTCAGAGTACTTAATCACCTTTATGTATTTGGGCTTTTTTTGTAACTAATGTCTCATAAGTAAAGTCTAAATACTGGTAGGACCTCCATCCATATTTGGCACCTTAGTCAGTGGGGCCACTGTCTAAAGTCTTCACTCCAACTACCCATGCTGCTGTCACTGTCAGCAGGCAGCAGACAATGAGCTGCCACCGCAGTAATGGCAGCACCACTTGACAGAAATTGGTCACCAAATTCGACTGCACCCTCTCTGCCTCCTAAACGGCCATCTTCAAAGCACACACCTCCAGGTTGTATCAAAGGCTCTCTGTAACATTTTGAAGCCTCAAGCGGGGTAACACCGATGATATCATCCTCTCTGAAGGCTTGGCCTCACCTTTTTGAAACCTATGTAAGCTGGGTGGTTTCGACACGTCTCGCTTTCTTTCCCCCCTGGAGAGCTGGTAGCTTTCAGGTACCCAACTCGGTTTGATTTTGTTTTGATTGTGTGTAGTTAGAGCCTCGGTATATGGTGCAGGTAGTTCAGGTTAGCACATACATTTTCCTTGTACCAAACACTCACACTTAACTACTGATCGCTAATGTATTGATTTGTGGGCATTCCTTTCTTGTTATGCTCCTTCCTTAATGTTGTGTGCTAACTGACAATGTAATTACTCAGGATAATTAATTAATAATGAATTAATTGGGTGACAAATTAGAGGAAAATCTGAATAATTGATCAAAGAAACATAGCAAATGCAGAAGCCTCTATGCTGGGCGCCAGGGGTCATTGGATGGTTTATTGAGTATGAGAAATTTGGTAAATCACAAACTACGGCCTCGGCAGACACACTTTAACACTTGTTGGAGATTTTGCACCAATACGATAGCGCTCTCCACTATCACCACCAGAAGAACTAAGCAAAGGAATATACTTCAGAAGAACAGCTTTTTCTGGCAGCTCAACACCTTAGTTAGACACTTTATCTTGTTTGTTGAAGGCTGCAAATGCGTTACACTTCTTTCAGTGATCTAGATGGAGTGAATGGATAATCAAGCAACGATAACAACAGTAAGTACTGAGGTCACAGTAGTAGGTTCTTCAGTATGAACCCAAAAGAAGCAGAAATTGAGAAAAAAAATCCTTGAGCATTCTGCCTTTTAACCTTGTGCTGAGCAGATTTTCCTCTTACAACAGCTTCAATTTGTTCAACCTTCCTTTCGACTGCTCAAAGGTTATAACCATTCATATAGTCTTTATGCAAAAAATACCAAAGGTATCCTTGAAGCATACTTCTTAACAGAAAGGGTTCAGCGTAGCGAGCGTTTCATCCTGTTGACTGGCGGCTGAGTTAGAATAAGTGCTGTCATAGGTTGGGCAGACTCACAGCAGATGCCAGAGAGCTTTTTATTCAGTCTCATACATCTGTAATGGTTCACGGTGAAAAGATGTTATTGAAACATATGTTGGGCATGTATAACACAGATGTTACAGATAAATACTGCATGGAAGGAAGTCGACGGAGAAATGGAGTGAGAAAGACAGATTCAGTTCACGGGCATTTTAAAGCAACTTTATATGCAAACTATTAAGAAAATCAAACCGTTCCGTTAGTTTTATCCGACATATGACATCCCTAGTTATAACTCAGCCATCAGTCAACATGATTGTATGCTTGTTACTCTGGCAAAACCTTTTTTAAGCATTTATATGCAAACTATTTGGAAAATAAAACCACTCCAGTTTAGTTTGAGAGATTTATTTACCCCCAAATTTGATTTAATTATGGAACAGCGTTAGCCGCACTCTTCATTCAGAGGTATCTTTTCTCAGCTTTCTCTGCACAGGAAGCTTCAGAACATGGCAACACTGCAGATAATGCTGGCTGAAAAAAAAGCTTTTGAAACTCAAGCATTGATCAAGCTGCAGTCGCGCATAGAAATAACATATGAAGCCTCAAATTGGCTGCAATTCCCCCTTTTCAGCGGCGCTATCGATAGTTCTCATTTCTCATAGACTTTCCGCAGTGTTAAATGGATGGCTGATATAGATTTCTATTAAGATGGCGAAGCAAATTTTATTTCTCCTCTAAACTGTTCTGTCAGACTCTTTCACAGCGTAGTCGCATTCGATATAGTGTCTATTTTTTGCCCCATCTAACTTCCAAGATTCTTTGGTTCAATATACATCACGCCTCACACTATCAACACCTGGCAAAATAGCCAGCAGCCTCGTTTCATCCTTGTCCATCCTACTCTCACTTCCTGCTCTTGACACCCCTTCTCTGTGAACTGACTAGACTAAATCCATATATCTATCTGCCCCTCCACCTCCTTTGACCTTCTCTGTTCACTTTCTTCCAGACTTCCCTGTCAATCCGCCTGCCTCTTTGCTGTCTGAAGCCTTGCAAATTGAGCGAACACGAGTTCAGGTTGCTGGAAGAGAGTGGCTCAAATCTGGCACGCCTGATGACCTCTTGCGCTCTCAGTGGCTCCTCACCTTCTTATCGACGTTTATTTCAGCTGCTACCTCAGCCGTCCTCGTCTAATTCCAATCCTGTGCCTCTAACCTCAGCAGATAATTCCCCCTTATATCTCTCTTCGCCCCAATCCTCTCATGACTCCCTTCACTCCTCCCTCCGAGGGTTCTGTCACCTGCCTTGACGAGAAGTTGGACAATATTCGAAGCTCTTTCTCTTAAAACCGACCCTGTCCTCAATTCCCCCTACTACTTCCCCTGCTGACCTCACTGACTTTGGTTTAAATTATCTATCTCCCTTTCTCCACAGATGAGGTCCTGAAAGTGATCCACAGTCTTGCCACCTCTCCTGATCGCTATCATCAGCACCTCTCTGAAGGCAGCCCGATTGCAATCTGCCTTCAAGTCGGGCCGAAGTGCTGCTGTGGGACCGCTTCACAATGATGGAACTTCACAAGCTTTAAGAAACGTAATCGATATCAATGATATGCTTAAAACACTATTTACATTGCTAGTAGTACATCATTAGTATTGACATTTTATATGAGTCATAAGAGAGGAAAAGCAGTGATAAGGTTTATACTGTATGTCATTATCTCACTTCTGTTTGAGACTCGAGAAGATGGAAATAGCTGCAGTAGTGCTGTTACAGGAACGATATCCAAAATAATATTTGATAATATTCTTTATACCATGGGGAAAAGCTGACACAGCAAACTAGTCAACATATAAAATTACACTTTTTAAAAAAACATTTGTTGTTTTCTCTTTAAATCAGGCCTTTAAAAAAACCATATGCAGGGTTTCCGCCACCTTAAATGAGCCTAGGTTGGTAGTTTAGAGTTAGAATTAGTGCTGTCATAGGTTGGGCAGACAGAGAGCTATTAATTAAGTCTCATACATCCGTGATGGTTCACAGTGAAAAGACGTAACTGAAACATATGTTGGGCATGTATAATGCAGACATGTTACAGATAAATACTGCAGGGAAGGCAGTTGACAGAGCAATGGAGTGAGAAAGACAGATTCAGTTCACAGACATTTTAAAGCAACTTCATATGCATGATCGTATGCTTGTTACACTGGTAAAACCTTTCATATTCAAACTATTTGGAAAATAAAACCATTCAAGTTTAATTTTAGAGTTGTATTTACCCCTCAGTTTGAATGTATTATAGAACAGTGTTAGTTTACACTCTTCAGAGGTTTCTTTTCTCAGGTTTCTTGTCAGCAACTTATATAACACATTTAGAAGTATTGTATTGCCAACCTGCTGGTCTTGCAGTACACCGGCGGAAACCCTGACGTGGGATCCTAGGCATGGGTTATGATTTTCGACTATTTGAATAATGATTAAATGAGAAATATTCAAAAGAGTTCACGAGTTCCCTTGTTTTTTATTGGCACCTGTACGGTACCTGACCCGCTATCTGGTGGTATGGTGTGACTACAGGCCTTTGTAGTATTGTTTTATTATAACCAGGCTCCCATAAAACATGTACATACAAACAGCAGATCTTTGAATAATCGTTGAATAGCATTTTTGCTTGAACTGCCCATCCCTAATGTGTGTGTCAAACAGTATGCTGTGTGATGTAAACAGTGCAGTTTCAAGCACCATTCTCAGCCAACTGCGTCCGTTAACAACCGCAGCCATAACATGCAGAAATTATGCTTCTATTCTGATTAACCTTTAGCTCATATAGAAGTGTTGCCCATCTACCGTATCATAGACATCTGAGGCCATGCAAAAGTGAACTACAGTTTGCAAGAACAAACAATGACTGACTTGGATTTGCTAATTTACTATCAAACATCTTTGGGTTAGCCGATCTCATTGTGACTCTGCTGTTCCTCTAACCTCAGCAGCGCATTTTAGTGTCTTCCAGCTCATTGTTTTGGTTTTTTTGTCCTGTTAATGTTTTGGTTCACTCTAACCACTCTCATTTCCAGACACAGCTGGCAGCCTACTTCAGCGACAGAGCTCATTGTTGACCCGCTGAATGCTAGCTGTTGGATATAATGGAGCATTTAGCTCCTGAAGAGCCAGATTACCTCACAAATTGGTGGACACCACCAAGTGGACACAAAGCACGACTCCAAATGAAGGATAATGTTACCCTATGTGGGCTTGATGTGTAAATGGTTAACAATCTGTATGAAGCATCATGGTTTGATGTTTAACATTAAAGTGTGTGTCTTATATTTGAATATGCTCAACAGCAACAACATGAAGTCTCAGAAATCATCGTATAATTGAATTGACTTTCAGAGGGAGTTACAACCTTTGAACATTGTAAGCTTCGCGAAGGTGGTATTTATTGCATGGCTGTTGCGTTATATTGCATTATATATTTCAGGTGTTCATGTTCTTCCGTCCACTCCCCTGAGCCTTTCAATGTTAATGGACTCACTCTGAGAGACTGATGAAAGAAATCAGTTTGAATCAAGTATATCTGCAGGTATAAAGTTTAGTGTTCGAAACAGCGAGGATAATAGTATCATTTTGTGCAACCGTCGCTATCATCGTAACAGAGGAAGCATATTTAGAAAATAATCTTGTAACAATTACTTCTCAAAACGAGACAGCGCTCTAGACACTGACTTTTTTTTAAGGACCAGTGGCAGATTGAGG
Organism: Pagrus pagrus; assembly: GCF_965226575.1. Classification (NCBI taxonomy): domain Eukaryota; kingdom Metazoa; phylum Chordata; class Actinopteri; order Spariformes; family Sparidae; genus Pagrus; species Pagrus pagrus. The sequence goes on along the minus strand of NC_140208.1, from coordinate 12,138,848 downwards.
TGTAATGTTCCCATCTCAAGCAAAAACAACTGATCGCAGCAGAAAAATGCCTTAGAGAGAGCACGAGAGAGACAGAGAAACATTGCTTATATAAGACATGGTGAGCAAATCATACACCCATCCAAGCAGAAGTCTACAGGGAATGTCAGTAGCCTACGGTAACCAGGGGCCAAACCATAACCAACCAACCCTAACTGAACACCAGGAGCAACTGGTGCCAGTTAGTCTGGCGGAGGGGGCGGGGGGCATGGATTACATGCCTGTACACACAAACATCACATTCTCCATCTTGAAGACAAAAATGAATTCCTATACACAGTTTTAAAATGAGTTTTTTAATTACATTTGCTAGAATTTTAATAGAGGCCACTGAGCTACGTTCAACTTAACTGATCGTACTTATCAGTTTGCTCATTCGCAACAGACAGAAAAATTAAAAAAAGGGGAAAAAAGGACCCAAACGCAAAACACACAGAGGCAGGCTGGTTGAAAAACTAAAGTGGGCTTTGATAACCAAGCAACAAAAAAGATAAATCAGGTACAACAGGGAACACAAGCAGGAGACACACACAAACCAACTACGAGTGAGGGGGGAACAAAGGCTTAAATAGACAGGAATGGTTAACTAATGGAACATACAGTAGGTGAGCAGGAAAAAGGGCAGGAAAACAGACAAAGACAGGAAGAGGAAAGGCAAGGCTTGACTATTACTCTGTCAAGTTCAGACCAAACCATTTATATGTAGAAAAACATTTATCATACTGTACATTACTCTTGCTCCACGTTACTATCTGATATCTGAAAACACACATGGCTTTCTTCATTATTGCATATGTTATAACATTTTAGATCAGTGATACCACATTCAATAAATACCAACAACAAAATATTGCACATATTGTGGAAACTGAGCTTTTGACAGCATATATTTACAACATATATTAAAGTTGTAAATGTTGTGACAAGTCTAAATTCTGCTCTAACAATATTCTTCTTGTTAGACACACTGCATCACCTCCCTGACACGCTGCTCATGTGAAACTTTAGTGAAAATAAATCACATCCAAAATCAAATCGCACTTTGTCAAGATCTGAATAACTTTCCTGCTCACGAGAAGCGCTGCGCAGCCTAAAACGGAGTGCAGAGTCACCTCACCTTGTGATAAACTGCCGCCGCTGATTTCTCTATTCTTACTTCCCTCTTCTCTTTCCTTCCTGCCTCTTCCCCTTTGAGAGACAGACTAGGCTTTCATAAGAGGCATAACCGCTTGTCGCTTTAATGACTCGAACGCCTTCGTTGTTGGTGATATTCGTTTCCTGATCTGACACAGGAACTTCTTCCCCGGTGTGCGATGAATTTGATTATGTATTTTTACATTTGTGCATGTTTAAGTGATCACAAAAACATTACTTTAGCTATCATCAGACTGTTTCTAGTTCATAGTAAACTGTTAAAACAGACTGCGGCCATTTATAGATATGAAGCACACTGCACATAGCTTTAGCACATTCACACATGTATGAAAATGCATACTGATTACCACACTCTGCTCAACAGTCTTACTCTTCATTAACACATTTTTTGTCACGCTTATTATCTTTTCAACACATCCCCAAAATGTTATGTTCAATTTAATGTCATATATATAGCCAATCACATGCTGTTATCGAGCTTAACTGTTCGTCTTTCTAGGTTAGGGTTAGTTAGAGTGAGATGCTTCTATAAGCATGGTCGGTTTTTGTTATCTCCCCTACAGAAAGTGCGAATTCAGCTAGGCTTCATATCAAACATGACAGTAAAATGTACATAAAAAAAAGAGATGTATAACGAGCTCCGACAAATTGGGCCGAAGCAAGTGTCTGTGAATATAACCATGGAAACTGTATGTGTGCACTGCACTGTGCAATACTGGGACCATCTGTAGAGGGAAGTGGAGGATACACTGCATGGCAGTAGATAAAAGAGACTGGCTGACAAGGTGGGAGTTAAGGTGGGTTGTATGCTGCGCTGAATAAATGGGAGTCTGGACTTAAATACTGAGACAGCGTCTGGTTCCTTAACTTTGGTGGGAAGCTTGTCCGCATAGAGGGGCGCCCATTGTCAGAGTTTTTTTGTTCCCAAGCTGTTTTTTTCTTTTGAATGCGAGCACCAGTAATCCTGCAAGTCCATAATCGATATGTGCATTTGCAGAAAGTCAGTGAAGAGACAGACTGGATTATGTTTGCGTGTTTCTGCTTTGTGTGTAGGGGCTGCGTATTTGTGGATGGCTGATTTGTGCGTTTGTGTGTGTGTGGTGTTTTAGGAGGCCTTTGCATTGCAGCAGTTGGTTCTCTCTCTACTTTTGTCCACTGCTAGAGAAAAGATAGAGTAAGTAATCCAGACACAATTCAAGATGTAAATAGACTTTTTTTTGGATAATATGTGCTGCAGTTTGCAAACCTCTGGGGTAACGAAATGTATGTAAGTGACGGGTGATATCTTGCGTAACAGAATAAAAATAAACTTTTGGAGTTAAAGTTTTTAATTAAAGACAGCAGTGTTTCCTCTTCATTCCACCACAGTAAGAGCATTATCACCACAACTCGATAATAGATAGATAAGACTAGGGTAGTTCGAAAAAAACGCCACAAAAGTGCCCTCTTTGATGCCCCAATGGTAGATAAAACACAATAAAGTGCCCTCTCTGGTGCCCCACCACAAACAGCTGGTGCCCTTTTTGATTTTTTTTTTGCCCCTGCCCCTCAAACATCCTGAGTACACCACTGAAAAAAATGTAGTTGCCCTTAAATCATGAATCAAGTAACAGAATATGATATTAGTGCTTAAACTGCTTATAGTACTAGAACCAAAACTAAGACCAACAAGAATGGACGTGGGGCAAATAACTAAAATGATCTCCTGCCAACACTGCTACAGGAAAATGTATGAAGATGATTTATCAGTCGGGTATTAGCAAAACTAGCGGAGGACAGGAGGAGAGGTGCCAACAAGCCGAAGAGAACCCAGACCAACAGCATCAAAGGCTACACTTGAGTCAAAGAAAACACTGACTAATGCAGAGCCGCGGTTGAAATAGCAGCTCGTTTGTTACTTTCATTAGAGCTGCCTCAGTGCTACTGTACATTGCAGTCTGAGGCAGATTCATGGAGGTGATAGATACAGAGAAAGTAAGTGGGCCCGAGGTTGCAATTAGGTCTGTCATTTTTCAGACTTCAGTGTTGCTGATGAGCTTTTTTAATCCTGGTTTGAAAACTTTTTCTGCACAGAAAACTGTAACTTTTCTTCAGGAAAGAACATACAGAGAACTGAGAACTATTGGGCATATCAATTAAGAGTTTCTGCACAGAGTGGACAATTGTTCTTTTAATAGGTTTCTGGGAACTATGAAAGGAGCGGTATCATTTTCATACCACCATTTGCACATTTCCTGAATTTTGAAAATGAAAGAAAATCGAATATCCCCCTAAATTAGTTTGCTAAGAATGATCTCTTAAAGTTAAATAAAGTTGTTTAACCGAAGAAAAAACACACAAAGGCAGCATTTTGCATCGACACAGTCCATAGAGCTTTGGATTTTGTAAAAAAGCAAACAAAATAAAGTCAATTCCAGCTTCTTAAATGTGAATATTTTTTGTTTTCTATACTCATCTATCAGCCCAGTCGCACCAAATATAATGTTAATGTTTCTAATCAACAGATACGCCCCAACATTTGTACCAAACTTGGCATCTTACATTCACATTATATGTGTATTAGCTGACTTTCATTTAGGGAGGTGGAGGGGATAGTGGTGGCGTTATTTGAAAGCCACAAGGCCACCAAGGGTCGTGGTCGCTGTTCGACTCTGTGGGGGGATTTCCAGCCGTTTTTGCAAGAACCATAAAGAAAAGTTTTGATTTTGCTGAAAAGTACTACGTCAACGTCTATTCTGGCTTTCGGGTTGTATCTATGACAGTAAATTGAATATCTTTGGACATTTGAGGATTTCATATTGGTCTTTGGGAAACACTGAACACTGAACAAAACCTCTAATAGACCAATTCAGAAAACAATCAAAATTTGTAGCTCTAACATGGCTGTATTTATTTTTTGGAGTTTTGTGTATGCAGACCGCAAGCCTTTTTCCACAATGTGGTGCCTTTTAAACATTTACAGGAAATTACAGTGACATTACAACAGCACTGTGAACGTAGTCAATTATAGTAACGGACAAAAGAGTATTGCAGCAAATTACGAGATGCATGTACAGTGCTCTTTACAGGAGCCATCCTATCAGCAGCACAGCACACGCCACAGACGAGCACCATAATAACAGTATTTTTCTGATTCTACTGCTGTCCCTCTTTCGCTGTTAACTTGAAGTTGTATTTCCTGGGATTTAGTGTCTTAGAGGAGGCCCAATGTTTCATATTGGATCTTTAAAAAAATCAGTTTAGACGATTAACCCCCGTCGAAGGAGATACGTGCCTTTCATTCTCGCGTGTTTAAAGGTAATAACAAGCACCAAAGATCTCTTCAATCAGACTACTCTTCGCTGAGCCCGCTTAAATTGAGACAGTGACCTTTGTGATGAACAGACAGCATTATTGAACCACTATTAGCTCTCAAACCGTCTTCATTCTTGCAGGAAGAAAAGTTCCAGCAGGTTGTTTAGCGGTGACCAGCATGTCAAGCAGAGAGGTCTTCACAATTTCTTTTTGCAAACGGTTGCTCTCATGATGTGTGCAAGAGGCATCTTTAATAGTCCAGTATTAAATTATCATTCAAAAGAGAAGCCATAGTGTTCGTCTTTGTTGTTAAATGTTCGTTTTAGCAGAGAGTAAAGTGTTGCAGCACGAAGGAGATACAGACTGTACAAATAAATTTTTCTAACTCTAACTAATTAGACCGGTAATATCAACAATATGTTTTCCGGGGCAAAGGATCAAATCTGTATTTATCCATTTATGCTGTCGAAAGAAAAATATCTCATATAAATATAAATGTGAAAAGGTTGCTAGCGCTGCCAATCCCACTGAGATTCAAACTCAGAATTTGTAGGCTTAAGCAGTGTCGAAGCTTCAGCTCCTTGTTTTCTCTGACTCCCAGCGGCTCTCCTCGACACCCCCATATGTTCTGCGTATAGCATGCCATATAATACCGTGGCCAACAGCTCCTTGTACATCCTGATGGTATGCTACTTGGGTAGTTCTCATTGGCAGAGAGCCAAGGTAAACAAGTGCAGAGTGAAGCGAGTCAAAGACATAACTTTTCAAGAGCTTAATGCCAGTGGATACTTAATACTATAACAAGTGGCAAGAAAAAGGACTCCGAAGCTCATGTCATCTGCTTCATAGGCATAGTGCATCAAAACTCTGCTGGTGTAAGTTTCTCCCTCTCTTTCCTCAGTCTTCTGTGCTTGGACAGCAGTGAACAATATGAAAAAAAAACCCTCTCGCTTTCACAAAATGAAATGAGGAGAGTAATGTTGTCCGAAATAGTGCAAAAACAAATGTTTCTTGGAGAGAATCACCAGTTTGGCCAACACGTCTTATATAACCGTCGAATTGAAGACAGACACTTTTTAATTTATTTCACAGTCTAGCTGGTTAGGTTGAAAAAGCGTCAAGGCTGCTCACTCTACTCATGGTCCACTCCTTCCTGCTGCCAAGGCACTCCACCCTGCAAATGCTGCTTTTGGCTTTTGGGCTCAATTCCTTTCCCCTCAAAACAAAGTTACATGGGGCAGTGGTTCAAATCTCTCCCTTCAGGACCCTCATACGTCATCAGTTGTCCGTCGTCGTAGCGTTTATGAGACCAGACCTGACATTTCCAATATACCGTCTGCAGCTGTGGTGATTTCTCTTGAGTTACCGTGGCAATCCTGGTATTGGTAAATGATAAAATGGTCTTGCATTTCTATAGCGTTTTTCCAGTCTACTGACCGCTCAAAGCGCTTTACAATACTTGGCACATTCACCCATTCATACGCGGAGGCTGCCATGCAAGGCGCTGCTCATCAGGAGCAATTTGGGGTTCAGTATCTTGGTCAAGCACACGTCGATATGTAGCTGAGGGGAGCCGGGATTTGAACCAGTGACCTTCCGATTACTAGACGACTCGCCCTACCTGTTTTCTGTTTATCTCATGGCGACAGAAATGCATCGGTGCTCGCAATTCACCCACAACTTCACGCTATCAATCAAGTCATCATGTAAAAAAGAACACTGCTTCTTCACCTGGCAGCTAGCTGTGCTTTACAGGCTAACATTAGCAACCCAGAAATAACAATGCTATTTAGCTACTTCTGCAAACAAGAAGCAAGTGTTTTATACTTGGTTTAAAGAAAAGGTTAATCTCCGTTTGGAGGAACACTTCACCTTACCCTTCTATCCCAGCAAGACACCCTACCCCTAGGCACCAACCTGCAACATTGAGGGGTAGGCCTGAGTGGTAGGGGTAAATGATGAGTGAAGTTTGCAACCAATCGGACACCCTTTGCCTCACCTTCCTCTACAATGGCTGCTAAAAATGCCAAAAAAAGGCTCTCAGTGCCAGTGTCTGATTGGCTGCTCTGGGCTATTGTAGAAATATACTGGAGCAACATGTTGGACTCCTCCGGAAGCAACACACTGGCCCTTTAAGTTGTTGAAGTAATGTTACACTGCCATGTACCTGTTAACGACAGCCATTGGAAGAGCTTGTCATATGGTCGGAAAAACTCCAAACCTTTCAGACATTGGATTAGTGAGAACCGTGTTTTACCGTACCATTTCTGTCACTTTTCTGACGATCAGACATTTACAGGACTATTTCTGCCACCTGCAAACAAGACATGACTCTCAGGAGAAACCGTGCTGAAATATGGACCATTATCCCCATAATCAAACGATGCTGGATCTCCCTGTTCTCCACCAGCTTCCCACACTGCCTTTGAGCGTGGCCATTCGGAACAACTACAGACACTTTTGATCGCCGCCATGCTTGGACCACACGAGTGTACTCCAGCCATTATTGTACCACTTCCACCACATTTATCCATCCCAACAATCAAATGTGAAATCCTAATTAGAGGCTTGGTTGGGAGTGACGGTTAGGACAGATTATCTGCTAGTGTGAAGGCTTTACAGATTTATCCATCCATCTTAATCACCCTAATTGACTCGTGGACGGTCCTGAGCCACCCTGATAATATGAGAATTGCTGGCTATCAGCGACTACACAAGTCCTTTCAAGGGGATCAGCGTTTCTCACCTGCCACGGCGAATTCTGTTTTGTAGGTTTTCCTTTTATCGCCGCGTGTTAATGCACGCCGCATCGACATGCATGTTAATGTGATCACACGGGACGCCGTGAGATTAGAGGTCTTGACATCAGAGAGACATCAGGGGGATCATCTCGCTTACACCGTCGTGTGCGATACTGCTTTTCTTAATCTAGGGGAGGGGGAGCGAGGCAGAAATATCTGTGAAGTTTGTGATGCGAGTCATTTTGACAATGTCAGGATTTTAAAAGTTTCCTCATGTGGATCTACTGCTGTTCTCAACCTACCGTGACTTTACAGCATGCACTCTGTCTGCGCCTCTACTCTCCCTCCTCGTCGCCATCGCTCACCGCATCTCTCATTTTGCCACACGGTCGCTAATTATTTTGTTTTACAAGAAAACTTTTATTTAAGTTATTAGCTGAGGCGAAATGGATTAGTATGCCATTTTTCTCCAGCCTGTCTATGGATTTGTGCGTCAGCTAAGGTAATTGGATCATTGATCTCTTCCTTCATCCCTGAATTTGTCTTCTCGCATGGAGTGAAACCATTCTCTCTCCAAAGTTGAGCTGCATTATACATTCGGTGTTTGTTGTAACTCAGTTCGGCCTCATCAAGTTCACCTCAACGCTCACATATAGACATATTATTACCATCACTATGACTTTATATCAACTTTACTCTTCCTGAGAGTTACGACTACCTCCGACTCTGACATAGATCACAAGCACATTTAGCTGATCTAATATTGATCCAGAAAGTGAGACGTATTTGTTTACAAATGGGTAAAAGATGAATAGTGCAAACCGTTTTTTGTGCAATCCTGCTGGGTTCCTGCTAACATAGTTTAAGACATTCAAACTTAGCCAAACTTTCACTATTTATAGACAAACACCGGGCCAGAATTTCACTCGGCTCCAAGTGTTCAGCGAGAGTTTTAGGGGGGGTGTGTGTGCACTCATTTGCACACATTTGCATGTCATTAGCACTTCAAACCTACAAACTTGAAAGGCTCCCCTTGTCAAGCCACTCTAATCTTCCTCTCTCTCCCCGTCTCCCTCTCTTTCCCTCCGCCGCAATCGTTCCCAGGTTCCCTTGCTCTCTCACACGAGCAGTGATTGAGGTAGCTCGAGACATCAATTAGAAAGTTTAACCTTCTGTTCGGAATGATGACAGCTTCCGGGGTATTGAAATGTGTGATGAGCTTGTGTTGGAAGTTTACAGCTTGTGCCACACAAACGTGGCAGAAAAAGTCTTCATGCGCTCGAACAAAAAAAGGAGAAAACTTTCTAAAAAAAAACACAAAAAAAAAAAGACATTTGAATCTTGTGTTGAGCTTTCTAGAGATTTGACCAATAAGTGCGGGTTAGGGTTGCCTAGTGGAAGCAAGGTGATTAAATTTAATGATCTGAGGGCGACTGGTGCCTCTTAGTTTTTATGTATTTACAGGGTTAGGCAGTAAAGGATAGAGATGCACAGCGGGCAGATCAGGCAGATCATTTATTAGCCTGATGACGGTAAATTTATAAGTGATGGGCGATTGGTGAAACTTTAGCCAATGAGTATCAACAATAACAAAAAGACAAAATGTATTATCATAATTATTGATTATATTATCGGTATCAGCCATGTAAAGCTGGTAATTATAAGCTGAAAAAAAATCCATATTGTGCATTCCTATTAACAGGTTATGTGTGATCAGGATAATGTAATCACATTACAAATAATAATAATAATAATAATAATAATAATAATAATAATAATATAGCTACACTGTCAGTGATTTCTTGATTACATATCTGATTATTTCTTCAAAATGTGGCAATTTTAAAATGATTAATCTTTTTCATGATAATTAATGCTCTATGAAAACTTGGTTTGACCAACCGTACATGCTAAATATTATAAGAGTGAAAATGGGATATGTCCACAAAAAGGTTTAAACATACTGTAATGCTACAGGCATAAGGTTAGTATGTTGTTATGTAATTGCCGTAATCTCGTTTACACATATTGAGTGTTTACAGTAATGTTGGGCTGATGTTCGGGTATCAGGTTTTTCCAGCTAGTTGGCGCTGTTCACGCAGCTGTGAGCTCATCAGTCAGAGAACAGAGGGAAGAAGAAGAGAAGAGAAGAGAAGAGAGAGGAGCCGACTGTACTGTGTCTTGGAGCTCATTGAGAGTTATGAGGAAAACCCAGAACGTGTTTGCACTGATTTATTCCTTCACACACACTCACGTCGCTTTACAAGATGCTAAATGTTTGATTCGCATTGAAAATGTTTTGACATATATAAAATTCAATCAGGCTGCTTTATTCCTGGAGATGTGGATCATTATTAACCCTTAGTTGGAGAATGGAGTACACAGAATGTTGAGACTTCACAAGGGTTTTGAAGGTTTGAGTTTATTTAAGTACATTTGATTACATTTTCTTTTTTTTTAATTTCTTTTTAATAATTTAATCATGTCTTATGTTATTAATTACACAATAATTGCCATGTACAGTAACTGCATTTGAAAGTAATCTGACCCGATCCTTTGTATTCTGAACATTTAGTTCAATGTCCCCCTTAATTAAAAGTTCCCCGTCCCGATCACCACGCTGGTGTTGTTTCAGCAGTGTCTGTGTTTGTGGTCTTGTGTCTTGCTTTAATCCTCCCTTTATTAGTGTTCATTACCTACCATGTAAAATAACAATTAACTCAATAGATTGGAGTCAATGATTTTTTAAAGATGGCTTTCACATAATCTCTCGCTCTCTGTTGCATTACTTTACAATCAGGCATTCAAGGACGCATAATTATTTTTAATTCGTTGTATCCAGCAGGCTCATCCTCTGATGAACTCTTTCAACAATGTTAACACACATTTAATTAAGCCATTTAATTAATTAAAATAAAAAAAAAGATTTAAGTAAATAGCGGTAACTATGGTCCACGTCGAACATTAAATCAGGGCAGACATACTGGAGTTTTGATTAATTATACACGTACTGTTGTGTTTTTAAGTCTGATGCTGCCTGCGAAAGGAATAACGAGTAAGTCGGGGCATGCAAACGACCGGCTGATCTGCTATGCCCTTTTCCAAAAAATCATAGTATTATACAAGCTTAGGTTTTTGACAAAATGACAACATCTAATTACAAATGGCAGGACCTTTCATGAACCGAGCTCGGCAAAGATTAATAGAAACAGCAGCGACAAGCGGAAGACTGGCACACTTTGCAAAAATATCAACAAAGCTTCAATGCCATCCACATCCAAAAACCCCAAAGGCATTTCAAAACATGTAATCACTGTCATGTTTTCCTGTAAAATGTTCATATCCACTGAGCTGTTTGGAAAAATGCCGACTTTGACAACATCACTCCATTTTCAAACTTTAGAAGTTTAGACAGCTTCCTCAACTGAAAACAACTTCGAGGTGCAGGCGAAAAGAAAACGTGGCGCCTGGAGACATCTTTAAAGGACTTTCTGTGGCTTCAGCTAAAAAATAAATAAAATAAACATGCCTCGTTATATTGCAGTTTATTAATTATAAGTTGCCTTCTGTCTTTAATAACTTTTTTCCGGGATGCTTTGATTTTATTCACAAAGATGATACATTTCAAAATAAAATGTGATTAACTTTCTGTGGTGTTAAAGTGCATCGATGATTAAGACTTGATGTACTCATAACGTCTGTCTTTATTTGTGTTGAGATGACATGAGGGCCGGTGACAAGGACTTCAGTGTCTCTCTGCATTTAGCTCAAGGAAATTTGGGAGACATCGAGTTCGACAGTGATAGATCCAGCTGTACTGCCATAGCAGTGAAAGTAAGCTTGTGGCTCACCGCACATACTAAATTAAGCAGAAGAAGAAGACAATCACCAATAAAAAACAAAGACATACTGACAGATTACCAGTGCGGGGGAGTCCCAGAGATGCCAAGCCAATTCCTCAGTTCATTATTTACCAAGCCGATGGTGGTGCAGAGGTCAAGCGGAGCACGGACCATTAGCTACGGTGTCCATCTCATCAGAGATCGTTTGCAACAGGTGACAGAGGAATTATTAGGGATTAATTCAGCGTTTCTTTGTATCAATGAGATCAGGCTCCCAATTTTCAACTCTCAATAAGTAAATTAAGAAATTGAAACAGCACTTTTGGAAGTTGCGATTGGTTGTGATTGGACATATGGCACTTGTTGCCAGTCTGGACCAACATAACACATCTTGTATAATGAAAAGAGCTCACCGAAATATATCTCATTGCTGAATTTGCCTTCATTTAAATCAACATCGGTCGTGTCAGTTTTTCAGGAGTTTCCAGAGGCGACGGGGTGCGCTGCATGCCCCTGATTTGCATAAAGTAGCCTAGATCTCAACGTTGAGGAGCTGCCAACATCATGCCCCGTCTCCAGAAGCGCAACGTGATGCTACCAGAATGCATTGCACGGCTGCTTATATTGACAATGAATGGGCAACGTGGAAATTGTTGAGTTGACCATTCGTTAAAATCACAGCAACGTTAGCAGAGACAGTGTTACATCTGCCAAATACATCAACAAAATATTAACTTAAGTTTATGAACCAAGCAGCCAAACAATGTTATGTTACATTTTTCTATATCGTACATATAATATTAGGACTAACTAGCTCTACACTGCAATACAAAAGCAATGCTAGTTTTTTATTTAGCGCTTTTCCATATGGATCAATGGTGAGAGTGCTGACTTAGCTTTAGCCTCAGACTTTTAGCACAATATCATTTATATAGCCATAAAGTGCATATTTAAGATCCTTTTGACAGAGCATGTTTTCAACCAATGCACAAAGCTAATGGTATTGTAATTATCTAGCTACAGCTAATAAATCTGCTAGCGACAGCTGTCGTTTCACCCCGTGGGAGAGTTTCGAGGGGTAAATCTGCAACCTTTATCATTGTAACCTGAAAAAACATGGCTGGCAACGGTACTAAAGAAGAGCGGTGCTTGGCAAATGGTAAATTAACTGCTGCTATCCCTTTTTTCCCCCAGCCCATGCAGCTACAGCACACAAAGTTACTGCACGACCTGATGTTCAGTTTTGACTTTTCCATCTAAACGCACTCACGCAGCATAAAGAATCACTGTATAGACGACGCGCCTCCCCTCCAAACTCGCGACACCCCGCCATGTCTGTCAAGTACTCTGTCATGACACACACAAAAACACCTATACATTCGCTTTCTAAAAGGGGCTCCCTGAACTGAGATTTGCATATAGATAAGATGGCTTAGCCTCGGAGTGACTCATGCATGACAGACTTCTTGATTCAAATTCACCAGTGTACCATCAATGTGTGTGAGTCCGGTGTGCTGGTTGTAAAGTTCCATGTAATCATTGTCATGTTATAATTTGGTTTTTCGAGGAAAGATGAAATCTTGAAGTCAAAAATATAATTATGATAATCTAAAAACACCACCGGCGCTTAAAGGGGCACGATGTAGTTTTTCGGAGAACTATAGAATATTAATGAGGTAATAATACAAACTCGGAAATATTTATTTTTTCCATAACTGAATAAACGAGCTGTTCTCAGAGGAAAATAAGGTCCCCAGAACACTGTTTGATGCTAGAAAGGTGGCGGGGTCCGCCACATATAAACAAAGTGAAACAGTATGAAGGTGTCCTTTATGGTCAGATACATCCAGCCCAGTATAAGGGATGTTTCATTGCAACTCTACGTTGTTGTGAGTTATGTTTCTTTTCATAACTTTAATACCATCACTTGTAATTTCTATGTATTAACAGAAATAAGTAAAATATTCTTTGAAGGTCAAGGCTCGGTATCAATAGGTCATGATGTAATTTAATTAGTTAAATTAGCTCCATGAGAGCACCATTAGCTCTGACGAACTCTAATTAGTGCTGATTAGCTGAAAAGCTCAAGAGTCTTTTTTTGCTTTTGCCATTTATCAGGTAAAAATAAGAGAATCCAAATGCAAACACTTCCACTCCTTATTTAAAGAAGGATTCACACCAGTTTTAATAGCATAAATCATCTCGTTCAGCAGTTACACTCACTCTCCTGCCCTCGCTCTATTAGTCAACATCCATCAGTATTGACAAATGAATATTTATCCCCAGTTTGCTTGTTGTTTTCCCGAGAACACGGTTTAAACCGGTCTGTCGCTCGGTAATTGATCTCAGCCAGAGACAGGTTGAGGTGGAACAACGGGATTTCTTTCTGCCTCTCTGTCTCCTTTCATTTGCTGCTTTACTTAATTAGATTCTAATTCAATTCAGGCGCAGTTCTATCAATAAACATGGACAGTTCTCCTGATGCGCCGCCGCAGCAAACCCTCATGTGAAAACATGTCAAGTAGAACGAAGATATCAGGAAAAATAAAGGAATCACGGCAGATCATTTGATGATGAAATATCACCTTGGTTAAGCGCCGCAGACTGCACCTTTTCTTCTGTTTTTTTCTATCCCCCGTTCGAGCGGGGGCTCTTCTTTCCTGATTTTGCTCGATCCTCTGGCTTGTGTTTCCCAACAAACTGATCTGTTTATCTTATTTGACACCGTTCTGAGGATAAAATGTACAAGCTGCGGCTCAGATGAAGCACGTAAAAATGCTGCAAAGAGGGCCTGAGTCTTACTGTACTTCACTTCTGACAGGGAGGAAAAATGAGGAAGACAAACACGAACATGGGGGGAAAATAAAGGTGTGGGAGAAGAGGCTCATTATTTTCATCTCTCCATGATAGGTGCTAATTAGTTCTCTTTGATTCCACAGCAAGTCCATGGAAAAAACACAACATCTACATGTAAATAGAGGTTGCTTTACATTATACACTATATGCAGCATGCTATATATCATCCCATTGTTAATATGCTCCAATAGAGCAGCAACCACAAAACTCCTGAGCAAAATATAAAAGGGCTGAATGTAAAAAAAAAGTCTACCTGTGGTGATGAAATCAGCGGAGCTCCCTCTGGTGGAGCACAGATGACAGGGTTTTTAAGGTCTACACTGCACTTGAACTCCTGATCTGAGACACTCTATAATCTGATACCCCTGAGATGAGTGTAAGCTACATCCTTATCCTCCATTTTCCCTACATAAGCCAAAAGATGAAATTTAATCATCCCAACCAACGTAGAACCTGTTCCTCTTCTGTCTGCTCTGTTCATACTAATGACAGAGTAGCAGACACAGCAGGCGGTGCTGGAGACAAACCTCCCGAGACCCCCCCCCCTCCATCTGCATGTGGTGGCTACAGAGATATCAGAGTCTGCTGTCTAAGTGTTTCCTGCGCTCAAACGTAATGATGTAGCTATACGGTCTTTGTTCTGCGTCCACCGCTGAAAAAAATAATTTAGTCTAAACATCAGTAATGAGAAGCAGCTGTTATCCATCAGCAGCAGAGCTCACAATGAAGTGACAAGGAAGGTGCTGCGAGCGACTAGTCGAGGCTGTGTCGCCGCCTTAATAGCCAATGCAGTCTCTTCGTGGCGGTTACACTCAAATGCTCCGTCGTTACTTTATTGGAAGTCTTACTGCGCATTTGATGTACAGAGGAGGAGACAGAGAGAGAGAAGCTGTGCTTATGTATATACAATGTGTGTGGGTGTGTCTTGTGATCTTCTCTGGCTCTGTAAATTTGACTGAGCACAGTTCTCTCAAGGAAAGTGACTTTGCAAATAAAAATGCATTGATTAAAATGTTTCACACTCGGCGGCGGTTAAAGGGAAACAAGACGAAGACACTCTCAGCTGTTAAATCTAAAGTCAAACTAAAATGTCCAACTTCTCTCGTGATTCTGCATCTGATCGAGCACATTTTCTTAAAATAAACTCAAACCATTTTTGGACGCACTTCTAGAAACAGCCTTTAGCTGTAGGGATCTGGATGAGTATTTCCCATGGCAGTGTTTGACTGACATTCTGGAGCCAGCTTTGCAGGGAGATGGAGAGCTGGATATGCTGCCACCACTCAGCCCTCCTGCCAA